>NC_137428.1:28366311-28716311 GCF_964374335.1 Astatotilapia calliptera | reverse complement strand
TCGTCCATCAAATACACAACAAAGCACTATTTTTGGTAGAGCATGCTAGCGGGCCGTCGTTATTACCATGTTTTTTAGAAAATGCGGCACACTTAAAATCAATCCTTTGATTTTTCTGAAAATCGACAGTGCCCCTTATAAACCTGTGTGCCTTATGTATGAATTCTGGTTGTGTTTACTGACCTTGAAATGATTTTATGTCGTACACGGCGCTCGAAAATCTGTCAGACGTTTTAGTACGACTTTGCTAAGCTACGAACCTGCACCGCTTGATGGATTGTCGGAGCATTAAGGCTATCGTAGGCAGGAGCCTCGCGGAGTGAAACGTACTGTGCTTCAACATAATATTACCGTATTGTGTGTGTATAACCTCTAAGTTTTGTGGATATTATACATGGTTATGCTGAGGATATGTCAGCCAGTTTCCACTGGAAATGCATTTTGGTTAAACTGACAGCAAGGAATTTGCATTTGCACTGTAAAATTTTTATATAACTTTAATGCACATAAAAAACAGTTGCTCGTTTAAGTGAAAATACATTGATGTTTTTTTTTTTTCACTAATAAAGTTGTGGAGTTGTAAAGTATTTTGTCTAGTGTCAATTATACCGTCAGTTATATCGTTATCGCAAATTTTCAAATGTATATCGTGATAAATATTTTTGGTCATATCGCCCTGCTCTACCTGCAGCTAATGAAGCCTCGTCGGGGAGCTACTTAAGAGTGTGGCTGAGCACTCCTCGGCGCGGGATAGTGGTGTGAGACTCCACGTCAGTGTTCTTTGTGAGTCAAGTTAAACGAGTGAATGCCCGCAGTGGTTGAGTGTCCTAACGGTTGCTTCTTTGTTATTTTCTCCAGGAAAGAGCGTGGAAGACAAGAGCAGCAAGCACGGGGTGCGGGGACACATGGGAGCGGAAGAGCACGGAGCACGGACTTGTGGGTGGAAGACACGACACGGGAGTCAAGGGAACACGGGGATATATTATTCTGTGGATTATTTACACCACTGTAAATAAACGCACAGTTTATCATAAAGAGCTTCTTGTAGACCATGAAGGTCTACAAGAAGCTGTATGAAGTAAATTATTCTTACAGCATATGTCTTTAATGAGTTAAAAATCCTAATCCACATAGGGTTCAAAACTATATATACACCCCTATCGCAGTCACCATAATACTTGGTTATATGTCCCTTAGAACGTTTTACCTTGACCAGATGTTTTTGGTAGCTACCAACAAGCTTCTGGCATAATTTTGGATATCTGACAACTTTTCTTGGATGAATTTGTAGATCATTTTGTAGTTCATTTAAATTAGTTGGTTTCATGACCCCAGACCTGGCTTTTAACCATAACTCACAGATTTTCAGTAGGATTTAGCTCAGGGCTTTGGGAAAACCATTCTAGAAGCAAAATGTTTGGCTGCTCTACCCACTCCAAAAATACACATGTTGAAATGCGTTTCTCCTGTTGGAACACCCAGTGGTGCTCAAGTTTCTAGCTCTTGATCTAAGGGGAATTCGAAGAATCTGGAGGTAATCTTTCTTCATTATTCCATCCACTTTGTGCAATGTACCGGTACCAATGGTAGCAAAACAGGGCCACAGCATGATGCTACTACCATCACACTTAACAGTTGATATCGTTCTTAGGTTTGAAACTCTCTCCTTAAGTCCCCCGAACATACTTCTTGTCAGTGTGGCCAAATCTTACTGTAAAACTTCTCGAGAAGGCATTTGACTGAAAGTTAAGCTGACAGTTTGGGTCTTCTTCCAGAAGTAGCCAAAGTGGTGACATATCCAAATGACTTGTACTTGCATACAGTTGTTTGAATTGTTTGATCCAGGAATCTGGAAAATTTTGGAAAATTAGGCTTTTGAATGACCTTTCCAACTAGGGCAGTGTATCGTCACTGATTTCTAGAATCGATTCAATTCCGATTCACAAGTTACAGCGGTTTTATTAGAGACACGGCTAAGCGTTTTGCATTTTGCATAATTTTAAAAAGTTTAAATTTGTTCAATATTGAATGGCAGAAATTAGGTTTTCTTTTCGGAAGTAAGTAAAACGAAAAAAAAAAAACGTCGGCCGACAGCGCTGTAAACAACGGTAGACTTGTGCATAAAAAGCAAGCGAATAATGCAGAAAACAGACAGACAGGGAGAGGCAGAGAGAGCGAGAGAGAGCGAGAGAGAGAGAGAGAGAGAGAGAGTTGTGCATGAAGTGTGATTTTATCATGTTGGAAGCAAAACAGCAAAAGTAAGAGGGAATTCATGACGATGTTTATGTGAAGCGTAGTTTGGATCTTCTTTTGCTGCTGGTTCGGTCAATATTGTTTGGAGAGAGATAAAACTGACAGCTTTATGATCAGCGCAAAAAGGGCGTAAACACACACCGCGGACCCGCGGATCAGAATCAGCGAGCTGTCGGCTTTCAGCCCCGACCGTCAGCTGAGAAAGGCGACATCTAACTGATTCTGATCCGCGGGTCCGCGCTGTGTGTTTACGTCTTTGTGCAGAATCCGTGTTCCTGCTCTCATTTACTGTCTAAATCCTTGATCCATGTCAGAAAACCAACTGATTAAATTAACTCTACCAATTTTGGCAGGAAGACTGGTCACATGTCCACCCAGTATTCTACCAGGTGCTTGATGTTCAAGGTGCAACTTGCTATGAATATTTAACCAAACATTAGTGGGGGTGTATGGTATTTGAGCCTGTGTTTTGATGCTGTGTGGATTGGAGAAAATCCAAAAGAAATTAAAATGTGCACTTTTTGCATTTAATTTTTTAAAGTGCTTAAAGATCTTTGTTCTACAATCATTCCACCCCGAAAAAAAGAACACCTCAAAGAAATCCTCATCAATCAACCCCCGAATTGCCATATAACAAAACAAAATAACAAAATAACGTAAAGCAAAAATTGGGAAACGTGAAGTCTGAAGTCTTTATATTAAGGGCCATCAGTCAAACAATATTGTTTGCTCTGGGTCTAAACAGAGCGCGTTGTGTGTGACATCTGCTTTTGCGCATGCGAGCCGCTTTGAGGGTTCACACTAGAGCGCGTTTGCTGTCGCATTTTATTTGTAGTGTGAACGAGCAGACAAAAAAATCGGATTTGATCAAAAATTGAGCATTAAGACCTGCAGTGTGAACGTAGCCAAAGTCTGTGAATGAGGCACCGTAGGATGCTGCAGCATCCACTTTGGGAATCTGTGACTTAAGCTGTTTTCATGCATGAACTCCAAACAACGGCAGGAGAATCAGGTTGGGACAATGTCTGAAGTTGCCCTTTCTCACATGTGTCAAACAGTTCATAGGCAGCTTCACATGCTTTCTCATCGCTAAAAACCACTGATTTAGGAGAATGTGCTGCCTGTTTAGAGCAAACAACAGGTTAAGACGTGAGTATACCCGAAATTAGTCACTTTGTGCGTCGCTGTATCATCATCATCACACAAGCACAGTCATCCATTTATGCTTGCCATTACGGTACATGTAGTAGCTGCATCATTCTCCTGAATGATAAGTGAGGCCTTTCTGATAACACCTCCACATCATTGCTGATATAGGGGGTCAAAACCAGAAGCAAAAGCTGCAGAGTTGTTGTCCCCCCCCCAAAAGTGGCAAAAGTGGCTCAAAGGGATAGGTTACAAAAAACAAGTGGTACACAACCTGCAGAAATGGCGGATAGCGACAACAGATGACTAAGATCAACTTTGTTGTCCGGTGCCATCCTCGAGGTAATGCGCAGCTGGCATAAAATTGCCATTATATGGCAGCTAAGTGACTACTGTGACTTTATTTATTTTGGGATCAAAACATAACTGCACTACCAACTAAGTGCTTTTGCTCTTATTTTAACTTGAAAGAAATTTGATGATTCAATTTAAACTTAAAAGTCTTTAGTCCAAAAAATTTAACTGCTCATGTTCTACAACCAACTACATTTAATTCTGATGAACACATCAGGAACCCAGGAAATGGTTTGAGAGAAATGAAAAAGGAAAGAAAGACGATGGAAACGCAAAATCTGGTGACTCGGGAAAGAAATGAAAGAAAAGAAAACTGTCCTTAGGAAGGACTTTACTGGGATTCAAAAGGGCCAACTGGTTCATAATGAGATACTTTGACTGAGATGCTGACAAATATGTCATGTCATTAGTGCTTCTCTGACTAGTTGATAGCTGAGGTAGGGGTCCTGCATACTCGATCCAGACAGCAAGCTCAGTTAAACTACACAGACTATTTCCAGTAGTCTGAAGCGGGCTATATCCTGTTTTGGGCAACATGTGAGAAAGGACAACTTGGTTACGTGTCTATCTGTGTCATCATAAATGTTATCAGGACAGACATAACTCACAGTGGACAGGATATGGGAGGCTGAGATAAAGGGAAATGAAAGAGGAAAAGGGTTCAGGGTTAAGTGGCAATAATGAGGATAAGACAGGAGAATATGTGTATGTGTGAATTCAAACTCACTTCAAAGTGTCTCTTGGAGCCTTGTTCATATCAACAGGAGACATAGGAGAGGCCCAGGGCATTAGAAAAGCAGGGAGGTAGAGGGGGAGGTTGAAAAAGGAGGGTTTGGGTAGAAAGGAAGCAGAACATGGTTGCAAACAAAGGCTGAAGAGAAAGAGAGGACTGAGGTGGAGGAGGGCAAGGAAGGGTTAAGCATAAGTGGGTCGGAGGTGAGAGGTTGGGGTATCTGGGTAGGTGAGAGGGAGGGGACTCATGGTGAAGGGGTTCACCTCTAGTGTGAATGTGATGAGGTAAAACCAAAAGAAAGGACTATGGAGAGAGTTCCTGTGTCATACACCCTCTTTATTTCCACCCTTCCTTCCCTTCCTCCCCTCTGGCCCTCTGTCCCCTTCCCTCCCTCCACTGCTGCACCCTCTCTGCGACCGGCCCCGGCAAATTCCCTAGGGCCAGGGGCAGTCCCCTTTCAGTCTCCAGTGACACAGTAATTAGAAGTGTGGGAACTGAATCCGTCCCTCTCTCTGAGCTCCCGCACCCCTCACCACCCCCCAATGATCGCTTGCTCTCTCCTTTCGCTGGCCCTCACCCCCACACCCCCTTACCAGCTCCCAGTTCCCACCTGGGGAACCTCAATTTTTGCACCTCAACTCAAGCTCTCGATCTCAGGAAATAGCATCTACCTAAAGAAAGAGCTTTCATATGGGTTATAGTCATTATCATATGCATCTAATATGACAGATACCTTAAATTACGTACAACTTATAAATACGACAACTTTACATATGCCTCAGTTAGACCATTTTATTTCTATGTATTTATTAAAAACAATTTAAAGCACTGATTGACACTTGCCACCTGTGATCTTGATGGGAGCGTCGCATCACACACACTCACACACTCAAACCCATACCATTCATCCCCCCTCCCACCCCACCCCGTTTCACCCCCGCCTCCTCTACAGTCACATAGTCCCCTATCTCTTCGAACAGAGCAACGCTGTCTCTCCCGCTCTCCATCAAGCTCACCACCCCCTCCAACCCCCATTCGCTATCTCCACGGCGATAACCATGGGAACAGCAGCACTGTGGGAACGGGCCACCAGTTGACCAAAATAGACAGCAGGAAAATGGAGGGAAAGAAAGAAAGAAAGGGCTCCCTGCGTCCAAGGAGGCCCGTGAGTGTGCATTTCTGTGTGCACGTCTCGTATGTGTGTGTGGCATAGGAGGTCCATGGGATCATTCAGACAGACAGGTACTCAGGCACTCCACTCACCTCTGGTTTTCACCAGCAACAATGGGGACACTGGGTGGCTTGAGCTGTTACATTTATTCACAGATATGCGGCTTCGGTTTGAGATGGTGGGACATGCTGAGATGCTTGTTCTCCTCATAATTTTAACGGTCCTACAACTACTAGATAGCTGTGTTGCACACAAAAAGGCAACGCCCTAACCACAAACACCCACACCCAAACAGCACAGTATTATTACACCATCACACACCCAGTCACACCCACAACTATGCACCTCTAAAGGAACACGTGCAATCGGTCTAATGAATGAATGAGATTGTTGGAATGGTTGGCATTCAAATACTGAAACAAGTTTGTGAACTAAAATGAAAGTACATAAACAAAGGCACACATGTCTAATTACAGTCTCAGTTAATGTGAATAGCCAGAATAAGGCTACCATTATTGTTTACAGATTTAATTCATTTAATTTTAATTTTGTGTGTGGCAGGGGCAGGTAACCACAGCATAGCACACTTATAAGCAAGCACAAAACTACCACAGCTCATATTTTGTGTTTGCTATTTAGTTGTATTTGGTCCACGTGCATTGCTTGTGGTCTCCATTAAGTACAAATGCATGCACACACACACTCCTCTCTCTTTATGGCTTTAACGAAAATGCTGGGATGCAGTTCCGATGAGAAACATTAGATGCTGGTTTTCTTTGGCCTCCAAGAGAAGGAAATGGGGAAAAGACGCAAGTGGCGCATCATCATTTTTTTTTTTTTTACCTAATGTGGGCCTAATTTTCCACTCCATTTATATCCTGCATCTTTCTCAGCAGCCCTGACATTCAAGTCTTGACTTCTACACTCATCTCCCTAAATTTCTGTCTATCTCTGTCTGATTTCTCCTTTTCCTTCTTTCCTTATTCCACTCACCACACATATCCCTTTTCTTCTCCTTTCAATCTCTCCGCTCTTTTCCGATTTCTACTGATCTATCTAATCTATCCAGAGTGCCTCCCCCTTTGCCTTTCCCAGGCCAAGTAGCCTGACCTCTCCAGCCTTCTACCTCTTTGCTCCCAGGAGTGAAGGGGTGTGTGCCTCTGACCATTCCCATCCGACTAGCACTTTCACTTTTAATCTGACTGTGTGTGTAACGGAGGAGACAACAAAACAAAGAGAATGTGTGTATGTCCCAAAGCAAACAGAGTCTAACTTCCTGACAGCATCGCATCACGCAAACTGCATGCTTTGGGAAGAACCACTGCAAGGCATAGTTTGACGTTTTGAGGCCGAGTCGGCCTCCCATTCCAAAGACATAACACAATAACACACGCACACACAAGGAGTGAACAGGAACACAGCTCAGACATTTAAAAAACGTTCACAGTATATACAGGCCTCCACTGTGATTGTATTCACAGTTCTGCCCATGAGAATCAAGTAGAAACAAAACAGCAATACATCACCGGAGCGCCAACTTTGAAACACACACACACACACACACACACAGACACACAGAATACCGTGGTTTAGTTCACAAGCCACAGACGGTGGGGGGTTACCATCCATTATCTCTGTCTCCATGAGGTTTAAATTCAAGTGTTGACACAACTCATTCTCGGAAACAGCATTCATGCACACGCACAAGCTTGGACTAACACACAATGTCCACACATGTACAGGATAGATGAGGTTATTGTTGTGAAGATATACAGGCCAGTGGTTCCCATTCCTGCTGGTTTTCTGTGCTATCAACTAAGTCAACCACACTGAAAGTGCAGAAGAATTCATGACTGATAAAATTAAAAGCAGCTCTTGTGAAAGAAGTTCTGAAGCTCTTGCATCAGAGAGCACACAATCAGAAATTGTAATTTTTGGTTCATTTGTAGAAATCTGGTAAAGATTTTTATGGGGTTTTTTTGTCTTAACTGTTACAAAACTCTATAAACAGGAGACAGGAAGACACATGCAACTAGAGAATTTCAGTACCCCCACCCTTATGTGACACTAAGCACAGACAACAGACCACACACATTCATCATGCAGAGAGACAGCAATCATGAGCTGAACAGCAACTAAAATTATGCAGTTAGTAACCTAACATTAGGAAAATATAACAGGGAAGGATACACATAAATTGCTTCCAAGAATTCCTGCATGTCACAGGGGTTGTTGTAACTGTGAGCACAAAGGCGCCACGGTCATGGTATCTCTTTATTTCAGATATTGTTTTTTATCAACCACAATTGGTGACCCATATATGTGGAAACAATGCATTTGCAGAGAACACAGATGGTGATATGATCTAGTAAAATGTTCTCAATATTGTCTACAAGCCTTCCAACTTGAAAATTGGGTAACACTGACAAGTGCATGGGGTTAAGTAGTCTTAAATCTATAAAAGAAAAAAGCACAGCCTCCATGTTTACGATTAAGTTATTTGTCCCAAGTAATCCTTATATTATTGGCTTAAGCATCAAGCCTCCCTCTTAATTCACAGCAATCAGATCGCAGTGCAAAAGAAGCTGTAGTTTTAAAATGATCAGCAGAAATAGGTCATAATATGTCAAATTGCATGTGAGGAAGCAAGGTTGCCTTAAAAGCATGACTGTACATGTAGGGGTCACCTAAAGCTCCCGAAGTGGGCTTGTGTGCCACAGAGATATGATAATAACAACCTTAACCCTCTCAGCTATTTCTCACTGGCAGGCATTAGCGTGGCTGACAAGAGTTCTTTATCACCGTGGTTGGGTGCAGCACAGGCAGAATAAGCTTGGATGGCTTGCTATGTTATGGTGCATGTAGAGTGTGGGAGAATGATTTATGATTCACTAAGCTGCGAAGACCAAAGATCACATTTCACTATCGCAAGGGAAACCATTAAACCATGACCACAGACAGAGAGACAATCACACCAGCAGTATCTGGGAAAGGAAAGTGCAATTGTTAGCGCAAGTTCTCATAACATTTTTCTACCGTTACCGGTGGGACTTAACTTTTATTGATCAAAGAAAAGTATGTGGGTAATAGTTAAGGAGACCCAAGGAAGACAAATGCATGGGCATGTGTCATTTATGGAGAAATAACTTTTTTTTTCTTTTAAAAGGTTTTATCAATAAATCTTTGACCTACTTTTGCAACTGGTTTCTCTCAAGCCCCAATTATACTTGCAGCCTGACTTTTAACCCTTAAGAAAACACATTTTGTGTTATATAACAGTGTATTAAAATGTGATTTTAATGATGAAAGGTCCATTCCCTGTGTGGTATTGTGGTCATTAGCTGACCTAAGGTTTGTTATTATAGTGCAAAGAATTCTCTGTCCCTTAGGAGACTATTTAGAAGCAGAGGGCAATCACTCACAGCAGCACAGTCTGGCTGTGCAGCTACTGTGCTCTGCAAAACATGAGAAACTTCCTCTTTCTCTGTGTATGTTTCAGAGGAAGGCATCAGTAAGTGGTTCCCTCTCCCTGAGCGGCAGGGGAAAGTAGACCCTCTCGAGTGCCTCTTGGCTTCCCCACCTCCCCCATGAGCCAATAACGCAGTCAGACAGACACACACACACACACACACACACACACACACACACACACACACACACACACACACACACACACAGTGTGGTTTCTCCTCTGGTGGGGAACATAAACAGGGCTGTCTGTCTGCAAGTGGAGAGCTAGTTCTCATGACATCACCACCCAGCAGGAATGCACTGCTCTGCCACGTCAAAGCCCCTCACACACACAAACGCTCGCACACATACACACAAAAGTACATGTTAAGTGATTTATGCACGTCCACATTTTCACAGGGAAATGTACCACATACAAAACATACACCCAAATGGCATTTTGAGCCATTTTCTCTCCTCTGGTATTTTCTTGCTGTGCAATTGTTTTTCCTCTCTCACTGCTCAGACATCCTCTTCCTCTGCATCTCCTCCCTTATCTTTATCACTTTGTTTTGTTCATTTTATCCTTGTAATTCCTCATTCCTATATATCTCCATTGCTTGTGCATCCCGTAGTGTCAGACCACACACAGACCACAGAAAGACAGATGAAGCCTGCGAAACAAAGACCCACGAAGCATGACAGAGAAAAGTATAACACTTGAAGATGGAGACGAAAGCATCATCACCTTTGAGAAACGTTGTGTGTATTTGTATGTGTATGTGTGTATGTTTTGGGGGGTGAAGCGGGGGGGACATGGGAAATTACGCACTACTTCATTGTATTGGTGTTTGGAGGAAAAGCCCTATTGAAGCTCTCCCTCCTTCCTTTTCACCTCTCTTCCTCCCTCACTAACTCTCTCCTCCCTTTTCCATCCCTCCATCACTTCCGGCCTCATCTTTTCCTTCCTAGCCATTTCCCCTTTGCTATTTTCTCCTTCTTATTACCTCTTCTTCCTTCCCTCTCTTCATCTCAGCCTGTCTCTGGTGTGTTTTCTCACAATTTCTCACCCCTTTACTTTTTTATCCTCTCCGCTTCTCCCAGGCTTTTGGGGAAAGCAGGGGCAGGAAGCAGCTTGGCTCTCAGACAATGGAACACATCAAAATCAAAAAGCAGCACCAACCTCACCAACTTCTCACACACACACAAGCAGAGCAGGACAAACAGGACATTCCAGCTGCCGGCTGCACCGGATTCCTCGCCTTGGCTAATCTGAAACGGAGAATGAGACTGGGAGTGGAGCAGAGCAGGGAAGCAGGGTGAGAACTGTGGGTGAGGGAGAGCAACACCTAACAGAGGCCATAAGAAGAAACCGATACAGAGTGGGGGAGAGAAATTAAGAACCTTAGGGGTAAAGGAGAGTGTTATTTAAAAGAGCATCAGTTTAAAAAAAAAAAAAAAGGTGAAAAAGCAACAGAGTAAGAAAATAGATCATGTGTCACGGTGTTATACACACGTCTTCATGCAGCTCTAAAAAGGCATATTACGTTCATTGCTGCATGCATATCATGATATGAGTACCTGCCAATGGCCATCCTCTGTTTTATTTACAATGTTTCTGCAATGAAAGGTGAAAAGTTTGCTTTGTTTCCATGTCAGATCATTACAAAACTGCAAAGTATGCTTTCCTGTAACTAGGGTAAACAATTGTATATTCATTTCATGATGCACTTACAAAACAAAGTTATGTCACCAACATGGCCATAACACTATGGCATTCACTAACCACAGTGTGGGCAGTCCAATACCTGGCTTCTGATATCAAACCCATTTCTACCCACATGCTGATGAGGGGCGTGCATACGAATAAAAGAGAGCAAAAACTGTAAATACCTTCTTCCATTAACTACACTCCACAATGCTATCATTTGCACTTGCGTAGAAAATAAGTACCGCATCCTGAGCTGGAAATAGCAAAAAGCTGGTTTCTTAACAGATTATTATCTCCAGAATGACTCCTCCATCTATAATTAAAACCCATCTCTAAGAAAACAACATATATGCACATTATCCGCGCCTCTAAGTGCTGAAAACCTAAGTGGGTTTTGAGCAACTATATATTCTCACACAAGCATGGAGACAGACAGACACACAGAGACAGATACATATCATGCATCCACCCGCACACGCAGGTGTCACTGCCTTGCTATGTTATCCTGGGGCCAACTTGACTGTGGGAAAACAGAGCAGGCCTGATTTCTTAAATGCTTGGTGAGTGATGGATCATCTTCTTTCTTATCTATTAGTTCGTATGTGTATCCGCTATTGTGTCTGCTCAGACAGCTGCAGATTTTTCTGTGGGATTTTCACACCACTTCCAAAAAATGGCCTGCCTTACAAGAGTTCACAGAGTTTAACGAGTGCGTGGTACGGTCATCTCTCACAGTTCAGACACAAATACATACACATACACTTCTCAGAGAAGAACTGAAGGATTTACCTCTTCAGGAAAATAATAAACATTTACATAACAGAGACATCAACTTATTTTGTTTCCTAACTATTGAGTGGTGTCCAAGTATCCTTATGCTGTCCAGGAAAATGCTATTATTAACTTAATAACTGTTAGCATTATTTTCAGTAGTAGTTTTCTTGTAGTCTTGTTGCTAATTGTGTTAATGCTATTGTCGCAAATGGTATCTGGATAATGTCGGAAGAATCAGGTTTGGACACAATCACAAGTTGCTCCCTACAAAAACAGCCGTGTTCGCACTACTGGAAATGTGACGTGTTCCAAAACAAACACTCCAAGTATGTGAATCAAAACCCTTGCCTGATTTGACTCTCTGGGATCATAATAGAAGATGATCCTCTTTAAGATCATCTCTTCATGCACCTCCAGTTCACTTTTAATGCTGCCACAATCTTAAGAACGCTTCTTTAAATCCACTGCTGGAAGGTCTGCTATTTCCTGTACGTGTTATAGTTAGTATAGTCTTTCATTTTCTATTTCTAGTTCCGTTTTAGAATTTATTTTATTTACTTTTTTTTTTAAATTTTTTAGTAAGTTTCTGCAATGGGTTTGTTGATTTCAGTTTAGTTTTCCCTGTTTGAAAAAAGTTCAGTTTCAGTGTTAGTTTGAATTCATTTCTATCACATGGAGAGTGTTTGTCAGGAGCAAGATTTAAGAAGTTCAGAATAGATGTTACAATGCACACCCAGCACTTTCTGGAGGCAACTAGCTCTCAGTAATGTAGACGGCTTCGTCTCACGTCTAACACATTTACCAAAGCCTGGATAAGCTGCCTTGAAAAATTGGACCAAACTGTTAAAGACTACAACTAAATACATTTCTTCTACATTTTAAATTTACTTTAGATATGCTTTTGTAAATTCCCAATATAATTTCTGTTAATATTTTTATTTCTATCAGATAGTATGGTTTTATATAGCTAGTTTTAGTTTTGTTTTTGTTACCTGCAATAACAATGCTTAGGATCTACTTCTTTCAATTACTTCTTTATAAATTCCGGTCCTTTCCGATGAAAACCACAGAAATACAGTACAGCGCATGAATAATGACTCATTGTGTCAGCTTCTCATTTCCCTAACTAGGTCATATTCACAACAACAACATCATCTCAGTGACAGCTATATAATATCTGTGGTCACGTCTCCATAAACCGGAGCTTAGAAGCAACACAACAATCACAATAGCCTTTCCTTATTTGGCTACCCTACAGCAGCTCAGACAGAGATCTGGTATATCATTCTTATAATTCTTATAATTATATATATATATATGTACTCAAAACCTACTGTTTATATGTATGTGTCACAAAAAGCAGTCTGTGCTGTGTGTGAACAACACTTTTTCCCTGTGTGTTTACCTCTAGCACTTTCTCAAACTGTGTGTAACAGGAGATGCGAAGCCCTCGCCACACACAGTGGGAAATATTTGGGATGGTTTCCCTCGGAATGTCTTGGCGTGCCTATGGAATGCCCCCCTCCCAACAGTCTCCTCCTGCCCCTTCTCATTGTCGCTTCCTCTCATCTCTAGTCCCTCAAGGGGAGGGAGAGTGGGAAACAGCAGGACACACAAATACGACCCCTGTTTTGTCACCAGAGAGGAAGGCACATGCATAGAGATACAGACGAGGAGAGCCAAGCATGAGAAACCAGGGCAGGTTTGCAAAAAAAATATGAGAAGGCACTCAGGTTTCATAGTATGATACTGCTCATATCCATGGGCATCTAACAATTTCAGCTGCATGCAAGTTTGAAAAAGGGAATCTATTTCAATAAAAACTATCTTGTTTGCTACTGGATTTTAACACCTATCATGTTTACATCCTGGCAGAGATTAACCCAGTTTCACTTGTACTCACATGTGCGTGCGCGTGCACACACACACACAGCAAGTGAAGGATAGCATTAAACGTGTCTCAACCTCTCACATTCCTCCTGCTTCTCAGCCTGCAGCTCTCTTTGTAGATCAAAGCAGAGACAACAAGTCTTTCTATTGCCGTGTAGTCCTCCCTCCTGTACCCCTCCTTTTCCTTCACTCTCTCTTCCTCTTGATATTCCTCATTCAACACACACTTATCTCGCTCAAACAACTTTGCTTTTTCTCACATTTCCTCAAATACCTTTCAGCTTCAGTGTGTAATTTTAGCCTCCCTCTCCCTCTCTCCACAACCATATTATTCGCTATTTCTCAACTGCTTTCACTGCAGTTCCCTTTTTTGTCTCTCATCTTTTTACCTCACCACCATCACCTCTGTTCTCACTTCTCTATCGCCTTCCCTCCCTCTCCTTTTCCTGTCCGTAACCCCCCTCTTATTTCTCCCACCCCTCCCTCTCACAGTGCAGCGGTTCCTGTTGCTCTTGTTTTCACTTCCCCAGTCGTCTGGTGCGTGGGAACCAGCGTTTCAGCTGCAACAGTGTCTACGCCTGAGTCTGAGTGTGAGCGCATCTGTGACCAAGTCTATGTGTTCTCACTTGCTGTTTGTGCTTGAAGGTGCTGAGGTGACTGTGTGCACGCAGCAGTCATAATATGCGTTTGTTGGTTTGGGGTTTCAAATCTGCATTACCCAATATATATGGGAGTTTGTGCGTAGCTGGTTTCACATCTACCTCTGAGCTAGCCTCTGCTATCTGAACATATCTGTAATAGGCCAGTGTGGGCCATCTCATGGAACCATGAGGCCTAGCGGAAGTGTGTGTGTGTGTGTGTGTGTGTGTGTGTGTGTGTGTGTGTGTGTGTGTGTGTGTGTGTGTGTGTGTGTGTACGTGTGTGTGTTTGAATAGAAAGTACAGATAGAGCAGGAATTAGTGGTGGGAGTTGGATAGAGCTAAATAGGGAAACTGCAATGGAGCAACCACTAGCTTTACCATCAAAGGAATACCCTTGCTGGAGATACTAATTAGGGACTATAAACAGTTCATTTCTGTGATATCTGTTAACATTTTATAACAGTAAATATTTTTTAAGAAACAGAACACTGAAACCGACCTGTATAACTTGCTTTACTGCAAATGTTATTTTAATTATTGCCATATTTTGATTTGATTTTCATAGATATTTAATAAATTACTGTAATGTATATTTAAATCAGCATATTTATAACATAACCCTGCATCAGACAGGCAACTTGTCCAGGGTGTACCACATCTCTCATCCTTTGACAGCTGGGACAGGCTCCAGCCCCCCCAATGATTCTGAACAGGATAAGTAGAATAAAATGGATGGTTGGGTTTTGACAACACTAACAATCTGTACTAAAGCTGAAAATAATTTTATCTTTTTTGGAGCTCTGACAGTGCAATTAAAATCATTTCAATGTTAATGGTTTAAATGTGCTTGCTTGCCTTTGGAGAAACATATTCACCTCATATTAAGCACAGTAAGCTAAATAAATCAAACTTAAATTTCAGGTAGATTTGTTTAGAAATGTGATACAGAATGCAGATGAAAGCAAAAGGAAGTTCCATATTAACAAAAAAAGGTCTCTATAAAGTGTTCATTTTATTTTACTTAATTATTTCTTTTGTATGAGGTTTCAGGGACTGATGCCATATCCCACAGAGCAGAGACAGATTCAAATCTCCCAACAGCAGATGGGTCTTTATATAAATACAAGCCAAATGAATTGCCTTGTTTACACAAAGAATATGTATTAATACTGCCTGAATAAGGAGCATAACTCTCAGTTTCTGAAGCCAGGTTTTTCAGTCACACGGAAGATAAACCACTTCCATATGAATCCCTCAAACACCATACATGACATTTTAAATACATGAGATAGTATTTTTTCAATTGCGCAACTATGCAGAAAAGTAAAAACATGATGCCCTTCTCTATGTTGCATTCTCTCTTGGGGTCAAATTCCTATGCCTCTAAAATCTGTGAGGCCTATTGATACACAGAAACAAACATTAACCCTTCCCCTACAATTTACATATGCATGCCTACACGAGGCATTGCTTAACCTGTTGTGTGTGTGTGTGTGTGTGAGATTTACTTCTCTTTCCTCATGACATTTAGCAGTAGTGTATGTGATTGAGGGAGGAACACATAGACAAAAAGGGAGAGAAACTAAGCCACCCATTGCTAATTTGATAGCTTTACAATCAGATAACAAAAGAGGTTAACTTTGCCTGGGTGGGCTGTTGTGGAGCCCCAGGGTGAAACTCTCTGTTGCTCTATGCCACACACACACACACACACACACACACACGCACGCACGCACGCACGCACACACACACACCTACAATATTTTACAATTTAAGCAAAGGTCAACAAAACTTTAATACAAACAACTGACTGAAATGTATTATTAATCTTCAATATCATTAATCTTCAATATCATTTAACCAAATAATGAAAAGGAATATAGTCAATAACCGCAAATACTTGAGACCCCCTTTACAACTACCTATTTTAATAGTTCAAACATCAAATACACCTGAAACTGTCATCCCAAAACACTTAAAAATCATTTCAAAGTCAAATTAGATTAAAAACGAGAGACAAAGACACACAAAGTACACAAATACGTGAAACACTTGAACAGCAGATGTCTACGCGGTGAACTGGCAGCGTAGACATCTGCAAATAATTTTGATCTATGGAAAAAATCTGTGAATACTGAACCGTTAATTGGGGGGGAGGTTCGACTGTATTATACTTGAGCAATATTACTTTTGATAATAATAATAATTCTGAAAACATTTTATTAAGATAACATTGGTCAGTCTGTTTTTAAAAAAGTGGCAGCAGGAGAGATGGAAGTGGTTGAAAGAGCTTTTCACTGAATGAACTAATGAAAAAAACTCTGTGCCAGAGATGTAACTAGATATGTGGGAAAATGTAATAATTTAAATATGCTATTCAGCATTTATATGGGATGTATTGGAGTGACTTCTTTGAAGTTGTGTAGGAAGTGTGTACTAAAGTAAAGGATGTAGATGGATGACTATTTAGCCAATGGTCAATTGCTGCTTTTTTTGGGTATGTGTGATCCTCATCATATCATCAGAACAGGAGGTAGCATCAAGGTGGTCAAAAAAAAAAAAAAGGAATGCAGCTGGTGGTGTCTTGACAAATTCGCCACCCCTCACCCCCTCCTAGAAGAACGCTAGAACACCCAAGTTTTAAACTCTACTGATTCCACTCCCAGTCACAAACACACACAGGGGCACATAGCCCCTCTGAAACAGCCACCCACAGAGATATCTGTAGGTCAGGTACTATAAATCAGACTGTTATTGATGCAGTGTAACTGTTTTAACATATTTTCCACAACCATGATAAAATATGGATCTGAATAATAAACATGAGCTGCTACTTTAGTATTACTTATGGATACACACATGCTTGTTAGGAAGCAGATAATTATTCAGCTTTATTCCTTCTTCAGTTAAATTCCTTTATTTTCTATTTTCCATGTTTTTAAATCAAGTCTTCATCTTAAAGCTACTTCTCATCCACAGCATTATGGTAAATTTTCTTAGTGAACCACTGCATGTTTGACTCTCCTTTTCCATATCCATTAGTTTTTGCATCTTTTATACATCTTCCCCCATCACCCAACAGTGGCACTGATCAAGACTGTGGTGGCAGCAAGCTAAACAATGAAACGCAGACATCCCACTTCCTCACAACATCTTCCAGCCCCTGCTGAGGAATTCCCAGACCAGATGGGATATGCAATCCCATTCGGAGTCTTCTGGGTCTGCCCCAGGGTCTTCCTCTATTTGGACATGCTGAGAATACCTCCACAAAGAGGGAGGTCTGGCTCAGGAGGGATAATAATTAGATACTCTGGATGCTCTAAAATGGCTACTTTGAACATAAAGGTAACGTGGATTGACTTCACCCTCCTCCTCCTTTTACTAAAGATGACCTTAGATTTACTGCTGAATACATTTGTTTAGCCTCCCTGCTACTACTACAACACCCACATACACCCTACACCAATCAGCTTGTTAATATCTTACATCATAAAATCTCTCGTGAACAAAACCACAAAATACAGTGAGGTAAGGCATCTCCCTGTTGACTCCTCTGTAGGGATGGGTACCGGTATCCGGTGCCATCATGGCACCGGTTCTGACATAAACGGTAGTAACCAGACTGAAAAGCAGCGCACATTTCGGTGCTTTATTTCGGTGCTTTTTTTCCTGAGATGTCATACACTTTGAATTCTAGCCAATCATTTTACGTTTCCGAGGATAGTAGGCGGGTCCAGGTACGTACGTTCTTTTAGAGCAGAGCTACAGATTAACAATGCCCAAGGCGAAGTGGTCAAAAGTCTGGCTGTACTTCACAGCAAAAGATGCAAACTCAGCAGCCTGCAACAAGTGCTTTAAGCTGATACTGTGACACTGTGCAAAGGAGGTAACACCTCAAATCCGATGAAACACCTGGCGACGCATAGTGTTTTTTTCAAAAGCCAAAAAATGCGCCGTACTTGATAGCTTGCTGCGAGACCTCACACCGAGCGCATAAATAATTTCCCCCAGGGATCAATAAAGTATTCTGATTCTGATTCTGCGGGTGTGGTGCCTGTTATCGGACCCGGAGTTAGTAACATCCCCCAAAACACGAAGAGGAGAGTCCTGGCCCCTAGCCCTGCCAGTGTAGCAGAAATGATGACGAATGATGATGGCAGTAGCAGCCGTTCTTCTCTGCGTGAGTAGCTTCATGTTGTTCGGGTGTAATTTACGTTGAGTAGGCTAACCACGTTATTACATTAATGCATGTAAGGTGAACTAGCAAACATCATCATAGCTACATGCGGCTGTCCTCTTGTTTGATGGCAGATGCTCCCTTCACCCTGGCCAAAAAGGCTAAAATGACCAAAGAAAAAGTGGAAAACAGCTAAACATGAGAGGTTTTTGGAGAAAGTTTGTGTTTTTTCCATTGATTAAGCACTGCTTCAAGCCAAGAGTGATGCCATATATGCCCCATAGCTGCAGAAAAGGCTAACATTGTTATCTTTTTACAAAAAAAACAGCTAAACATGAGAGGTTTTTGGACCAATTTTGTGTTCTCCATTCTTTAAGCACCGGTTTGAGCACCGGTTTGAGCACCGTTTAAGCACCTGCACCGTTTCAAAAGTACCAGTTTGGCACCGGTATCGGATAAAACCTAAACGATACCCATCCCTACTCCTCTGTGTGTGTGTGTGTGCGTGCGTGCGTGTTGGGGTGAGGTGAGAGGTGAGCCAAACCCTGTGATTTTATGCACGGCTTAACCACAAGTGCAAGTCTCTTTTCCATCTCCAACATAAGGAACATAAGAATGCTCAACATCTTCCCATGCTGTCAGCACTTTATTTCCTGGTAGTCTTGCCAGTAAAGAGTTCAGAAATGCTTCCACTTTCTTTCTGTGTTAAACATACCACCTTTACCACAAGCATTTTTCCTTTGAATTCGACTACTTTACTCAAGCAGAAGCTTTTAAAAAAAATTACGAAATTCTTCCATTCATAATACTTCTCACTAAAATAATAACTATAGTTCTTGTGTTTCTCTTGATTAAAGTTGTGTATGAGCCAAATGTAAGTAGTAAGCAAGATAAATTAATATTTTGGACTAACTGTTGAATTACACAGATGTTATCTGTATCCAACTCTGCATCAAGTCATGTATTATTTTCTTCATTTGTCTGTTGTGAACTTTTCGTCCCTGCAGACAACTTCACTCTAACCATCCACAAAAGATCATGAAAATCATGTACAAGTGTGTAGCACACCGCATAAACAAATATTTTCATAGACAGAAATACCTGACAGCGGCTGAATATATCACTGGGAGTGGGCTGGATGTTAAAGTGTTTGAGAACTCGAACCGCCTGGTCTCTGGCCTTTTCTGAGCAGGCTAGGGAGAGACAGCGACCCTCCGCCACCTGGGAACGCAACTGTACGGGAAGATACAGACAAACTATGTGTACCAGGAAACAAGTCAGACACACCAATGCATGAAAACAAGCGCACAGTGCATCAGCATTCCCTAGATTTTAGATTTGTTTTTGAGTTCATGTGTACTTACAGTTTGGAATGGTTGTCCACATGTAAGAATGACACGGCCTTCAGCCTGCGCTAACTGAGACACAACAAATTCACACAAGAATAAAAGAGTACAATAAATGTATGCGGTAATGACACTCATGCTTGAAATGTACTTTGGTACACTAAATTCTGAAAACATTATGGTATGTTTTTATATGGTAATATAGGTTCTGAAGATGCTACGGTACAGTAATTTTTGGCCTAGTAGAAGCAAGTCTAGGTGTAGGAACAGGTCTGCTCTAATTTGTGCAGATATTTATGATTTGAACTGACCAGGAAAACGTTATGAATAGCTAAAAGCGATCAGTTCTTTCTAATACCATTTGCATAAAAACTACAGGAGGAAAGACTTGTGGATACCTAATCATGCCATCTCTGGGCTTCAGCAGTGAAGTAGCTGTGGCGTGAGTCAAGCTTATATTTTTAGGATCATTAAGGCTGACATCAATACCATTAATAACATCACAATATAGCAGCGTAAGTATGTGGCAACATCCTTTGGAATGAGGTCATTCATTCAATTTATTTTTGATATGAATAAATGGGGTATAGAAAAAGTGAAAATTAAATGGTAACAGCACTGATTACCAAATATCTGATATTGTGACATCCCAAGGGCTTTTTCTGTGGAAAATGTGAATATTTAGAAAAACTAGCAGGACTAACCTTAGCTGCAACCCTGTGATCATCAGTGTTCTCCAATATGACCACGTCAACTCCTAAACAACGCAGGTATCTTCCGAGTCCCTGCAGCATGTTGTCACACACCACCCGCAACTGCTGAGGGGGTAGCGGTGGGGAATCTTCTGAAGGCTTCTCACCATACAAGACGCCTTTCTCTGGATCTGAACAAGAGGGGCTGACCCTTTGAGCCCCCTGACATTCCTAAATGGACAGAGACAATAATGTGATACTTAACCGATCCCCATAGGGGGATTTTCTTTTCACTTGCACCACAGTTCAGGGAGGCTATAGCACTGGGTGAGCTTTAAATCTGCACCCCTGGAGCTGCTAGGAACTGCTGAAGTGTCTTTGTCAATGACTTATTGTCCCTCCTTACAGGCTGAAGGCTCAAAAGTTGGGTTTTCAGTAAGAGGTTTTAGCATTTACATGTAACATGAAAATTTATCACAGAAGAATGAATAGCTAAATTAGCAGATTCTGCTTTACATGTAAATAGGTTGGTCGCTGTCTATGAAGCGGAACCAACACCTACAGTAATCCTGCTGGTGACTGCAATCATGTTTCTGCATGAAATTCTGCATTAAAAAGGCAAAAAAACCTAACTGAATACATACTCTTTGCTTCAAGTATTAAAATGCCACTCTGATGCAAAGACCCTCTATAAGGAAACTGTTTACTAGGTCCCTTGTTTGGTTTTGGTCTCAACAACACTGATAATTGTTAATTGCATTCACAGTAGAATTCCAACATGTCCAGGTTGAGTATAAGGTTATGAAACCTACCAAAAACAAATAAAAGTAAAATATGAACAAAGCAGGTCAAGTATATTAAAGAACTTTTGTGAAATAGTGGGAAAAATATTTAAAACTGAACTCTTGAAATAAATATAAAGATAAAACAGCTTTTAAATTTCTCTACCTCTTAGACCAGCAAGCACAGTTACTACATGTTTCATCAAGTCAACTAATGAGGGAAAAAAAATCTATATAAGGTTGCGGCTCAGGTGGTAGAGTATATGTTTTCTTAACGTAAGATAAGAAGTTTGACTTGAAAATTGCTTATCTTATCACTCATGGCAGTGACTTTTATTTCTCTACTTTTTGTTCTCCCCCATCCGAAATGAGTTCAGCGTCTTTGGTTTTTACACACAGGTGTAAAGGTTTGACTATTACACACACACACACACACACACACACACACACACACACACACACACACACACACACTGGTCTGAATGCTGCAGAGTTACTGCAAAGGCCAGTTCTGCTCCTGTTAATAATGTCTAATAACGATGTCAATAAATCAAACAGCTGAATATTCATAGTTTATTAGCTATACCAACTCACACACACAGACACACCTTTCTACCTACCTATCTAGATATAGATATAAAGATGTATTAAAAAAAAGAAGAAAAGGCAACTGATCCCTGACCTCTTTCTCAAGGGTCTGTTTTGTTTGCTTGTCCTTTTTCTCCTTCAGCTTCTTGTCTCTGCTCTTCTCTGATTGGCTTGAAGATATGCTGCGCAGGTCATCAGGCAGCCCAAAAGATGCTGGGTTGCGGGAGAGGACAGAGTACACTTCCAGCAAACAGTAGGCATCTGCCACTAGAAGATGTTAAGAAGCAAAAGAAAGAGAAGGGGAAAAGGGGGGATTTATTGGTTTGCAGTTCATCAGGGGATAACAAAATAATCTCTGATATTCTATTGAGAAGAGAGCAGCGACCATCTGTCTCTCTGTCATTGTCTGTCTGTGCATGCACAATACCTTACCTGCATATCTAATTTGGCTGATGCGTAGAGGCCGCTTCTCCCAGTTGGACATCTGCTCTGTCTTGTCCAGGGGCCTTCCCAGGACCTGTTGTACCAACAGACTGAGGCCCTTTTCTGCACAGTCCTCTCCCACCAGTACCTCTTTAGGGCCATTTTGAGTCCGGCTGAGTGCACTATGTTGAATCTACATTACAAATTACAGACATAAAATAGCATAAAACAATCATTTATTTTAAACAGTGCAGGACTTCATTTAGAAACTGCGTTATATTAAGTTATGGAAATGAAAAGAAAGATTACTTTTTTATGTATACTTAGAAGATCAAGCATCCCCTCCATTTTCAGTGGGTCCTCTTGTAACTGGGGCCAGGTGGCCAACAGACACTTAAGATCACTGGCCATACCATATCCTGAATTGCAATAAAAGGAGAAATGTAGGAGACCAAAGTATGTAAAAAGAAAAAAAAAAGGCGAATGACTTGGATATAACACTGAATACATGCTAACCTAGTTTAAGGACACTTTGTTGGGAGAACAAGCTCCTGATGAAACAAATTGTTTCTGGGTGCTCACAGAATCTCCTAGCACAGAGGTCTATTAGGAAAACCTGATCAGAAACTGCAAGTTGTATCAGGGCCACTTGCTGAGTTGAGATACAGCCAAATGTTGGCTGCCACTCCATGTCAACTCCGACTACAACACCTTTCTAAGAAAGGACAGATAGCAGAACACAGGAGAGAAAGTTGAATAATACATGATTGCAAATACAGACTTTTCCCATCATTAGGTGCTGTTTAATCCTCTGTACCTTGAGCAGAATGCTTTGACATCTCTCGAGAGCTTCTGGTGTGTCCACAAAGTGCACCTTGTCTTTGGTAAGTGGCACTTGGTAGAACTTCTCACAGTGAGACTGAGCTAGCTCCCACTCCTCAGTTTCTGCAGTATCACTCAGAGATATCTGTCTGAGCAGAGGTGAGAAATGTGTATTTTTTATGAATGTGCAAATAAAAGACTGTGTGCTCTATAATGGCAAACTGATAACCAAATAGGAGGGAAAAAAGTGACTAAAACAATGCATTAGGTGTTATGAATGAGTCGAGTGAATCAGCGAAATATGTAAATAGTGAAAAAGAACCAAGTGAGCACAAAAGCTTTGTTTATAAGACTGTATTGAGAAGCTGTTGCAAAAGCAGGATGAAATCAGTAAGCAATATGTGAGAAACAGGATGTGGAGAAGAAAAATTAGACTCCACAGTTCCCTTTATATAAAAAATACAGTTTGTACATACCACAATTTGCGTAACAGAAGATGTTTATACATGTTCTGGCCAACTTACTGTAGAGCACGTGGTAGACTCTGCTGGGTTTCCCATACTCCACAGGGAAGTCGATATCTGGGGATGCTGTATCTCAGTGACCACTGGGAGGCTTTCCGAAGACAAGAGTACTTCACCAACATCTCCACCAAGTGGATCTGCAGCTCAAGGTCATCTGCCACTACATACTATACATACACAACAATAAACTTACTGCATACAAGACATAGCGCCATACAAATTTAGGCTTCATCAAGTCACATATAAACACATACAAACCCACTTGTACATGGTCAATCCAGTTCTCTTCTGTCATGCCTTTCTACGAAGAAAAAAAGATACAAAATGCTATTTTTAATTATTCTTCATTACAATTTTTAATCTACAATGTGAGGAGAATTTGGCAGCTAAACAATAGGGTACTGCTAAACTGAAAATTCAATAATAATAATATCTGATCATATTGTCTACTAGTCCTCAGTCTACATTTTCATCCTCTGCAAGCAGTGTCAGTTAAAGTGACGGTAAGACTTAATTATCTTCTCTAACTTATCGAAACAAATCATTTCTTCTCTTAAGCACACAGACGTGGGTTTCAAAAGCTTTTAGTAAACTTTATATTTCCCCTTTTGTGCATTTATGTCACACAATTAGATTTGACACTCTCTTACCACATTCTGCTTTTTTGTTTAAATTGCACTTTGAACTGCTACTTCACAAAAAATAATACATACAGTCAAGTGGAAAAATAAGTTCTATTGACTAAACTAAGTATACCTATTGATTCTATAGCTTGCAGAACAAACTTTAGCAGCATTAACTTGAAGTAGTTATTTTCTGTATGACTTTATCACTCTCTCACATCATTGTGGAGGAATGTGGCCCACTCTTCCTTACAACATTGCTTTAGTTCATTGAGTTTTGCAGGCAGTTGTTTATGCACAGTTCTCTTAATGTCCCGCCGCAGCTTTTCAAGCAGACTGAGGTTTGGACTTTGACTGGGCCATTGCAACACATTGAATCTTTTCTTTTTCAGCCATGTTGTTGTATATTTGCTGCTGTGATTGGGATCATTGACCTGTTGCATGAAGTAATTTCAGCCCAGCTTTAGCTGTCAGACAGATGGCCTCACATCTGACTCTAGAACACTTTGTTATACCGAGGAGTTCATGGCTGACTCAGTAACTGCAAGGCACCGAAGTCCTGTGGCTGCAAAACAAATCTCTCCACTACTGTGCTTGACAGTTGGTATGAGGTGTTTGTGCGTTGCTTAGTTTTCACCAAACATGGAGCCATGCATTATGATCAAGCATCTCCACTTTGGTTCCATTTGTCCAAGTACATTGTCCCAGAAGACTTGCTGTCACGTTCTTTTTAGAGGGAGGAAGCTTTTCTCTTGGCAACCCTTCCAAACAAGCCACAGTTGTTCAGTTTTCTAACTGTACCCTACTTCAGTTCTTCACATGCTAACTGAAGCTATAGTCCTGGGATTTCTGAGCATTGCACAGTCTGACCTTGGAGTGAAATTTGCTGGGACATGGACTGCTGGGAAGATTATGGCACTGTGTTAACGCATAGCTGAACGCTCCAGACCTGCAAACTGTCAAATCAATCAACTGTATTTGATTAGCAGAACCTGGCTGCTACATCACCTTTTAAGTTCCTATAAAAGTAGTAAGAGTGGACTGCATAGAATTTCGTGAAAACATTTACTCTCACATAGCTGTATATCACTACGTAAAAACTAAAGCACAGCTCACTGAACTGTAAGTTAGCAGGGAAACTCACGAGCTTGTTAAACACACTGATCACATTTATGCCCCTCCTAATGAGTTTAGAGTTTATTTAATGTTTTGTAAAGCGTTCTCGAGTTTCTTGAATGGTGCTGTACAAATCTAAGTTATTTGTTTGTTTTTTACTGGCAAAAAACAAACAGATGTCAGAAATAATTTTTTGTTGGAAAACAAACAAAAATTATATCTGTCTTCCATTTTCATTGGTTTACTTTACTCTGAACAGTTTAGCTAAAGAAATAAAGGTGAATGCTGATGACAGCACGTAATAAAAAATAATGACGTTGAAATAAAACTGAACGTCTGCTCCATCACTTACCTCCACAAACCTCTTGTACATGAGGAAACGCAGAGAGTCTAGTCTCCTCTTGTGCAGTGCATTGGGACACAGTCCTGCACCAAAAAGACAAGGTCACTACAATTTCTGCCCGAGACATCCACCTGCAATATGCATGAACGAAACATGCACCCAATCATCCACCTTTATCAATCTTGAATTTCTCCATGAGTCGCAGGACGTGTTTGGTGAGCATTTTCGGTTGAATCTGTTCCATCCGTTGTTTGGTCAGATTAAGGCGAGGGAACTGACTGTGGAAACATGCGTACCCACACAGTTACACAACTTTTTTCTTTTTCTTTTAAGGCTCTGCATGTCGACACCTGTATCAAGTTCACATACGTGTACCATACCTGTTTAGCTCTTCCACACAGAAGCTGGGGTGACACCAAGAGTCTAGAAGTTTAACCAATCGTTCCTCTAGATGACTGTAGCCTGAGACAAAGGACACGGCCACCGACATCTTATCCTGCACGATTAGTGGTACACACATCTGCAGAATAACATAGGAGATGAAAATTTAGGAAGTTGGATAGAGATTTAATAGTGAGTTTATATAGAAGACATTTGATGGTTAATTAATAAATAAATACAAGGACAACAAAGACTGGATATCTCACCTCCTCCATATTTAACTCTTCCTGTAAGTTCAGCTTAATACCGAGCGTTGCTGCCTGTGGGGGTTATAAATTTCACTTTCTATGATTTTATTTTGTCTTAAACATTTCTGCAATAACAACAATAATATCATGAAATCATGCACCCACCTCTTTGTAGAAGCTGAGAGCATGCAACCAAGTAATGTGCAATCGGAGTATGGCTGGATCCAGTGAACTGAGTTGGTAGATGTTTATGAGACTGTCTACAAAGTTTGGCTGGGTATCTGTTAGCAAGTTGAGAGCACGCTGTTGGAGTGCCACTGCTTGCTGTTCCGACACTGAACTCAGATTGACCTGTATGAAGAACACAAACCCCCAATCCAAAACAGAAATCAAAAACACCCTTTTAAAACACTAAAGAATACTACACTACTACAGAGGTGTTAATGAGAAGGTTTGTTAGTCTGCACTAATAAAATAAATTGCTCAGGTATTCATTTTCAAATATCTCAATGATGGCACAACTATAAAGTCAGCAAGCCTTTGTGTACAGTTCAAAATCACAAAAGGATGAAAAAGTCGGACTGCTAACCACAACAGCAGGTTTGTAACTGCTTGCCTATCTACCTGAGGATGTTCCTTAATCCATGTCTGGAATTCCATGAGTATGTGATGGCCAAGGGTGTGGCTCCGACCTTTCTGTTTGCCCGGACAACTCTCCAGGATTGTTAGTAAGGCCTCTAGAGGCTCAGACAGCTTTGAAAATCCCTGGAGGGCTGCCAAATGTAGCTGTGGGTGGACAGAGGAGAAGGGAGTGGTAAAACTATAATAGAGGAGAAGGTTGAATGAATGTATAAAACATTAAAGTGTGATGGTAGATTACTTCGAATCTAAACCTTGTGGACAACTCTGAGCACTTGCTTACTCTGTTTTATTATTATGACTTTAAAGTGGATCTTTCAAAAATGTTTTTGTGAAGCCAAAGTGTTACACTCAAGTTAGAGTCAGAAAATGCCTTAACTCCATCAGCATATATGAGTCTTTTGAGACATTTTGTGTAAAAAGTAATAAAAAAAAACAATCTCTAACTTCCTACACGAGAAAATAATATATGAGTGACAAATCCAGACTCTGTTTTAATTTGCAAACCAGATGTTAAGCACTCAATATCCTACTCACACAGATCTCAAGTTCATTCAGAGCAACACAAATTCCTTCCTACTGACAGGCAGTCTGGTTTCCTCATTAACACACACACACACACACAGGTGAGCTTCATTTAAGGATTCAGGGTTTTCTCTCACTTGTTCCTTCCTGTGCAAATGCTTCATACAGACACACAAAAGCTCCAATCCTGCTACCTTTGTAAACACACACACTCAGTATTGCATATATGGACCTGACACACGCTGTGAAAGTGACTCTTACCATCTGCAGATCTTTCCGGTTCCACAGATCGAAGAGTTGGTCTCTCAGCACGGCAGGGTCAAGACCTGGGGGCATATTGCACACACAGGCACAGAGACAATCACACACACACACAGTGGGATTTCACTTTGACCTTTGACATGTTAAGGAATCAGAGGTGGAGTTATACTTATTTTAAACTAAAACTATTTCAATGGATGTCTTTTTGGGGTATTATAAGAGCTCTTTTTGTGAAAACTGACCTGTTCAAAGATGCAAATCCTCTGAAAAAAACCCCAAAAGCCACAAGTTGGCGCTATACGTTTTGCACAGATTTAAAGCAATTTATACTGTTGACCCCCTCCCCAATTCTTGTAAACAAAAGGTTAAATTTGTTTGCCCAATCTTTTGAATTCTTATTTTCTGTCTCACATAATTCTTAACTTGGCAGTAACATGATCCACTAGAAAATACTGTTACAAGAGGCATAGCAGAGCAGCCATAACGTCAAACATTATTTCTTTAACAGGCACAGCAGAGCAGCCATAACATCGGATTAACAGCTGAGGCTGGTTGGACAGTAGAGGAACCGAGCATTAGCTCTGCATTCCAGCTGAATGTGCAGCCAAAATACTCCAGAGAAGACTCTCGAAGCACATTTTAGGAATGCCATGGTGGGTACGAGAGCTTGGAAACAAGAGAAGCTGTGAGCATGCGTGTGTGTTTTACAATTTGTGTCTGCCTGTGCGTGTGTTCCACGGAGCATTCCCAAAAACTCCAGCTTCTTTCTCTGTCACTCATGCTGTGTGGCCTCCACCGTATCTGCCCCCACCGCCGCAACCCTTCTTCCTTCCCAGGGCTACTTTTCCTGTTCTCCTCTCCCTCCCTGCACCAGTCTCTCTTGATTTTGTCTCGGATTTCCCCAGGAAAAGGCTATGCGCTGGTCATGGTGTAAAAAATACAGCCTTCCTGATGCATAGCCTGGGAAAGCAGACGAAAAGACCTCTCCCTCCTCTCTCTGAGCTGGCCTCTTTCTTTGCTGCACCTCTCCTGGTGTGACACTTTTTGCCTATTATGTTCCCCGTTAAAGATGAATTTTACATTCATCTTCCTGCAGCGGCCCTTTTAGTAGAGCTTGTTTTTGTTTTCTCCCCTCAATCAATCAACATTTCCTTTCAATTCTCCAGCTTCTCTTAATAAACTCACGCTAAATTAGTGAATTTGCAATTCACTAAATTGCAGCAATACTGGTATAATAATATTGCCTAATTTTATCTCACTTTTATGTTGACTCTATTTGGATTTCTTATTCATGAAAATGCTAGTTGCACTACATCAGTGTATTGCCATGTTTTGATCCACAAAGAGCAAACTTTACATTTGTTTTAGATCATTTCCTAAAATCTATCGGTGTTTTTAATTTAATTCTACTTGACATTAAATTATATTCAGCTACTTGACAAAACTGCTTTTTTATTACCCATGGTGGCTTTGTATGAAATGGATTATGACATGCATAAAAAACAGCATCACAAAAGTCCACTTAACGGTTCTCAACATTTGAAAGGCCGCCGAGTTTCCTTTTCTGTTATGCACCCTGCCCGCGCTCATTCATCCTGCTGCCGAACATGCATAGGGTACGTGCACAGGGACTCACACAAACACCACAACCCACTTCAGTCTCGCTGTTTGTATGAGAAGGGGAGAGAGGAGAGGAATGTTGAGCATGTAGCTTCTTTACACTCTTGGCTAGTGGATGAATGACAGAGCTAGAGGCTCCCCATTCATTATAACATAATAACCCTATCACCACATACAAATACAGAGACACATGCAGAGAACATGCACTCATTCACCCCTTAGAAGGTGACTCGTTTCCTTTCTTTTTTGTGAACGTGAGAAAATCAGAAATTTGGAGGAGAAATTATGCACTTTATCCGAGTGCATCTTTAGAATTTATGTTTATAGGCAGATAAAACTATATCAGTGAAAATTAGACGGTTTTAAATCCACAGACAAGTCTGACTGCATGTTGCCAAGCAGCTGCCAAAATAAAGGAAACACAAAGATCAAGTGTCTAAAAGGGGCATTTGGTGTCATTACAGCCACCAGAACAGTTTCAGTGCGACTTGGCAGTTGCGCAAGTGGCTCAACTTCACTGGAAGGATGCCACAACATTCTTCGACAAGTACTTCTCTTCTTTTGAATTTTGTTGGAGGTGCTGGAAAAGGCTTTCAACAGGTGCTATCACAGAATGGTGAAATGGAGGAGTATATAAGGACTTGAAGAATTTGATGCTTATTAAACCCGTGTTTACACGTTAACTGCCTCTTCGTAATTGACCCACTACAAGCTGATTCCACCAAATATAGAGTGACACATGCCTAAAGGGTAGACAAGTATAACAAGTATAAGATTCAATTCAGGAATGTAATCCTACAAAACTCTGTACTTTTCAGTTATTTAATGGAAAACAATAACTTACTTTGGTGTTTTACACAAGGACATGGGTGATGTTTTTATTAGTAAGGCAGCTGTGAAAATCTTAAAATGTTGCCCTCCTTTGAAATTTCACATTTTCCAATTTGGTCAAATCTGACCCTTTTGGGGGTCTCCCCAATATGAGAAAATGTTTTAAAATATATAGAGGGCTGGGTGACATTTCAATTACTTAGATCACCGAGACTGTGCCTACTGGGGGACAGACGCGAGGTGCCACAGTTAGACAAAGCAGGCTTCAGAGTGTTAAACACTGGGCTTGTGACGTTTGTTCGTCTTATTTTAACACTCTGGAAAGAGCCTCGGACTCCAACCCTGAAAATGTGGAGGAGAAAATGACTGAAAATGACTGAAAATGCTGCATGCGAGAAAATGCTGGGAAGATTGAGCAGCAAACAGAGACTCTAAGAGAACAAAATTTTTTTATTATTTATAATTTTGTGTGGTTTTTGTTGTTTTGTGTTCTTATGTTATGTTAGTTTAAATGTTCAAAATAATAAAAACTTTAATTACAAAAAAAATTTGAACCTTTTGGTGGACTGGTTCTGGCCTTTGGTCCGTATGTATTAAACACCAGGGTTGTTGCAAAAACACAATAACTTTGCGTAAGCTTTTTTGATAGAAGCTTTCCTGTTATTTGTGACCATCAGATTTTTGAAAAAAAGTTATGCTTGAGTAAATGAAACTCAATTAACAAAAATGTTTGAAAAAATAAATTTATTGCAAAGCTCGTGATGTCTTGTTTTTTTAAAGAGCATTCCTCTCTTCCAAATGTACATGTCACTGATGTTAATCAGCTGTGTGTTAGTCTTCATAGCCACCACCAAATCTACAGTTTACCTAAATGGGCTTTTTTGTTTGGAAGAAACCTTAATAGGAGGTCTCTGTGTGAGAAAACTATGGTACAAACCCGAGGCCTCTGGAGTAGTACGGCTCATTTCTGTCTGCAGGATGAGGTGCCGCTATCACTCTGTAGGTGTAGAAAGAAGGAACAACAAAACACACTGTTGAAATATCTCACTGTCACAATAAACGGATATTTTTTGGATAATATGTGTAAACACGGCCATCTTTAGGCAAAGTTTTAATACTATAACATTGTGTGCTTTTTTTGGTTTTTTGTTGAACCATTTATTAATTTGCCCTATGAATCCTGTCTACAGAAGTTTCCAAAGACCCAATGTTAAATTCAGTCTTTAGGCACTTTACTGGCAGCTTATTGCAAAATTACATAATTTGTTCACTTTTTTGTTTTTTAGCTGAATCTATGAAAAATTCCCTAGCCAGAGAAAATCGGCATCTCTCAACATGGTGTGCAGTGTGTCCCTAAAAAAAAGTCACATTCTGAAGAAATATGAAAAAAATAAATAAAAAAAATCTAGCAAAGACTTGACACAGGACCTGAGAGATGCATCTGATCCTTCAGTTGTTCCATTAAGTAATATAAGAAATGCCTCACTGGAAGAGTGGCTGTCAAGAGGCAATTCTTAAGTGAGGGAAACAAGGAAGAAAGGCTGAATTACTCCAGTTCACACAAGAACTGGACTGAATATCAGTGGTAATAGATCTTATAGAGTGATGAATCCACATTTGAAATTACTCGTTCAAATAGTTGTCAGTTTGTACTAGAGATGGCACGATACCACTTTTTTATGTCCGATACCGATACCGATATCATAAATTTGGATATCTGCCGATACCGATATGAATCCGATATAGTGTTTTTTAATCAACAAAACTGTTTTTTAAATATCTTGCTGCATTTTGTATAAGTTCATACTCAAGTTTAAAACAACAACTACACTAAAGCTATTCTGTTATACCTGTATCCAAAAAAAATATTTCATAGTTCAGCAATACTGATCAATCTAATAAACTTAAACCTACACCATCCTCCCTATTCTGGTATTTTAAAGAGTACTTAGCATAAATATTAAGCAACCTAACTAATAGGGTTCCAACTCCCAGCAACAACAAAAATAAATAAATAAAAAATAGGGAACCACCCCTCACGCTCCACCTCATGATGCTTAATCGACGTAATCAACCTTAATTTGATGCAGTGTGAAAAAAAATGCACAGAAATCAATTATTTTTCAAGAAATATTAAATAGATTCAACATCTTTCTTCAACAAAATTGCAGACTGCACAGATGGTACCTTCACAAAGGAAAAAGTACTATAGCTTACTAGGGTATATATATTAGACTTAATAGTTACTATATACAGTAATGGACTTCTATTCATTTTGCATCAAATTAAAACTTTGGGTGTCAGATAATTATTTATTAAAAGCTAGACATTTTAAATGACAATAAGAAAGAAAAGTATGTCTTTGTGCCCCCTTTTCCCTGTTAATGCCCTATCGGCCCCCCTGGCTAAACTTTGCTAGATCCGCCCCTGCACAGTTACCAGCCGTCAGCTACGTAGAAAAAGATCCTCGAGTAGAAAGTAATATTAAATACATTCTAACAACAGCTGATCAAGCTTAAACGTGCTGCTGTTGTTCAGCTGCTGGTTTCCTCTTTCTGGTGCAAAGTGGGCCAAAAGCAAACAAGAGAGACGGACTCGCGACAGAAAAGCCGATCAGCTGATCGTTAAGCAGTTTCATGATTGAAGTAGCAGCAGGAGAGGCAGTCGCTCCATATATCGTTTGTTAAGCTTAACGCAGGAATGCTTTACAAACATTCAGAGATGGACTTACACACTTGCTTTACTTCTCTCGGGGATAACTTTGTCGGAGATGAAATGCCGGGTTGCTAGCGAAGCTCCACATGCTATCCAGACCACCGACAGGTCCCGCATGCCACAGCTGCTCTATCACGTGATGCATACTGCTCCGACGTGCTAACGTTCTGAGGTGAGTTACGGCGTGTTGCAAGTTTTGTGAGGTGCTTTCGTGATATTTAATGGATCGGATTACATTTTTTATTTTTCTCCGATATCCGATCCAGTAATTTAGGTCAGTATCGGACCGATACCGATACGTAATATCGGATCGGTCCATCTCTAAGTTTGTACAGATGCGGTGAGAACAGAGTACAACAGTGAGTGCCTACAGCAGAAGTGTCCAACTCCAGGCCTTGAGGGCCGGTGTCCTGCAGATTATAGATGTGTCCTTGATCCAACACGGCTGATTTAAATGGCTAAATTACCTCCTCAACATGTCTTGCAGTTCTCCAGAGGCCTGGTAATGAACTAATCATTTGATTCAGGTGTGCTGACCCAGGGTGATATCTAAAACATGCAGGGCACTGGCCCTCGAGGCCTGGAGTTGGAGACCCCTGGTCTACAGCCTTCTGTAAAACACAGTGGCAAATCCGTCACGGTTTGGGGCTGCACTTCAGCCAGTGGCGTTTTAATGCTTGGAAAGAAAAGCACACAGTGGAAGACTATCAGTTATGGACTGGCCTCCCCAAAGCTCAACATGACTGAAGCAGTGCAAGATCATCTGGACTGAGAAGAGCTTTGAATGTCCTTCAAAAAGCCTAGAGAACTATTCCTGAGGCTTGCCTAAGAAAGTTCAGGCTATGTTGAACAACAAAGGTTGTCAGACCAAATATGGACTTTCAAGCTTGTTAAGAATTATACAAACTCTTATTTTTTCCCCCCTTTCTCCTAGGAAAAACATTAAGATATTACTAGCGGTGAAATAACTGCAGTACTGTATAGTACTAGTACTGCATTTGTATCCATTTGTCCTCAAATTTAAAAAAATAAATAAATTTAATAAATACAACAGTACAACAAGGGAAACCTGTGGGAATTGCAGCCTGGGAAAGGGCAAGATGCCATTTGGCAGTGAGTGTGAGTTTAATACTGAGGATGTTTTTTTGTGGGCCTGAAAACCGGTTGTTTCTCCAATGTAAATATCTGCAGGCTCTAGAAGGGGCCTTTGGCACTGACACAGTCAGGGGCAGCAGCATCTATTTTAGACTACAGAGTATGAGAAACGAGATACGGCACCTGCAGTGGAGTCTTTTTTTTTTTTTTTAATTATCTTCTATCCCCACCTCGTGGTGACAGAAAGACCTCCAACTTCCTCTACACTTTCTCTTTAAAAAACAGGATCTCGTGTGGCCCAGTCAAAAAGCACACCCTCTGTAAGTATCTGTGTGAATGCTATTGTTAACCTCTAATAGGTTTATTGTCTAAAAAGGTCAAAAATCAAACGTGAAGAAACTCAGTGTAAGCTAGCTAGCTACATAATCTCAAAGCCAGGCTGTCACGCTGCTCTTCACCACACAGATAACCTTTATTTGTTAAATCGTCGACAAGAAATAAATGTTTATTCAAAACAGTATAACGTTACGTTATCGATACGAATATACTCACCAGTTTTATACAGTTAGCAAACGTCAAGTAAGCCAGCTCGCTTGTAGCTTCGCGTTAATGCATTATAATCAGTTTGTTTGGTCAGCTTGTGGGCCAATTTCGCCCATAAGTTGGTCTTAGGCGGCGCTTCCTTTTAAACTATACATGCATTTGGTGTTTTTTGGCCACATATTCACACACCATAACTGATAAATCATGCCAGAGCTCCAACTACAAACCTGAATATGTAACAGCAGACTCTATGTATACGGAGCTGACTTAAAACGGTACGAGTCCAATAGGTAATGCTGCCTGTAAACTGAAACTAGGGAGAAATATTCCACAACGATTTTCTTGCTCTGTCTTTTCTGTGGGGGTCTGTCCTGGCAGTTTAAAGTACACTACCGCCACCGTCCGGTCACAGTACGCAATTTAACACAAAAAAGAATTAAAACTTTTTGTTCATCTTCCACATAATTAAGTGGCTTAGTTACACAATATAAGCATTTTTTTTCATTTCTTTTTGCACAAATTTGATGCTTTGATCCATTCTTGCAAATGTCTATGCAAAACAGTCTTCTGTTTACTACATTTTTAAATTGCCCGTAACATGGCAATCAGAATGAGTAGGTAATATTTTTCCTTTTTCTAACCTGTGTAGTGGCTTTTATGTTTTCTGTATCGCAGCAGCGTGGTCTGTCAACAAACTGGAGTAGGGAAGGTATAATAATATGAATCCTGTCTAATCTCTTGCAGTTAACCTTCCACACATATTAATGTGTAACTGCACACTCCTGAAATTGTAGACATTTTCAATCACTGCCATTAATACTCCAGAAGATGCTACACACAATGACGCTGATTTGTTCTTTTCACTGACAAAGAGATAAACTGAGGATTTTAGGGTTTCTTAATTGTTTAAACGTTGAGGTTTGGTCATATATTTGTCGTTATACTGGTCACCAATATTACCTTGTATTTGTACATTGTACTTCGGTTGTTTTTTTTCCACACATTTTCAGTCCAGTTTTTCTATTTGATCATTAGGGGGCGGGGGCTAAGAATTGCGCTGGTAGACACTTAAAAGAAGTGGAGGATCTATTGGTTTTGTGAGGAAATAAAAGATGAGAGGTACGTGTGTTAGCCTAACTATTAGCCTAAAAATCCGTCATCAGTACTTAAGTACTGATGACTGACTTATGATAAAACACGCCTACCATGTTTTGGGTTCCTGCAACTGGTCCGTCGGATTATTGTCTCCCCAGAAACACTTCCCTTGTGCTTTTGGAAATCTGTTTTTTCCTATTTCCGTTGTGTTTTGTGTGATTTTGCAGCGTTTTTCTTATTGCTGGTGTTTTCTTAAGTTGCAGTCCGTTTGGCCTCTCAGGGTCATCCGTGGTAAATAGATAACACAGGATTTTTGCAAAATGATACCAAAGAGCTATTAGCTGAAAACGGCATATTTTGGCGTGGTCTACAGGGTGTCTTTAACAAATCTGAAGAAACTAGACAGGTGAAGGACAAAAAAATCTGCCTACTGCAGATGAACAGGGGGTCTTTGCAAATATTAACCTTTAAATTGATACAGTTCTAATGAACTTGTATTTCTATGTATGTTTACAAATGTTTCAATAAATGACTGAACCCATTTCCAATTTTGCAAGGAAAATGTAAAGAAATGAAGGTACTAAATGTACTATTCAAAATTTACATTTTTTTTTCCTTTGGTAGGGCGTAAGAAATACAAAAACTCAGCCAATATATTGAATAATATTTTTTCCTCAATCACACAATCATTCCTTTCAAATTTATCCAAGCCTCTTTACAGTATCAATGACTTATTAAAGTTTGAATATTGAATAACTTTGATGTCAGAAATAATTGCGGAAACACCCAGATATGTCGTGACCATCTGTACAATTTCCCTTTTTAAAAAAATTGAGTTTCTAGTTAAGAGTAACTTACTTCTGCTATAAGAAAGCATCCTTATAGCAGAATTTACTGGAACGCAACAGAATTCAGTAGAAAAACTTCTGAGTGCTTCACGTCATTAAAGTTGCTCCCCACGTGTCCCTTGCGTCACCACTTAAAAAAAAAAAAAAGGGGGACGTAGCCAGAACACGGTGGTGGTTGTTGTTGTTACACTATCATCCACAGGAGCAGGAGTGATTTTTTTTGATGCATCATATCCCCTTTTCTGTTCTGTTGGCTGTCACACAGGTATTTAGATCCCACATAAATCTCGTGAGGCGGCTGAATATAAAGAGCAACACTGTCTGTGGCTCCTCAAACACGGCTAGCATTAGCTAGCGGGTCTCACTGTCACAGCAGAGCTAACCAGCTAGTTGCTTAGCAGTTATGGAGTGGCTGGGCAACGGAGACTCACTTCACCACAGCGAAGAGCCCAGCAGTGAGTCACTTTCAACGGCCGGAGGCTTTAGTGGTCTTTACCCTCACCAAAAGGTAAGGCCTTTAAGTTATCTCATTCAAGATGTGCTTAACGGTATTCTAACAAGCGAATACTGTTGGGGATAGCTGGAGTGTGCATGTTATAACATTTTCTGTTATTCTGAAGCACAGTTTCCACCCTACACAACAACGGGATATTTTACCAGTTAGTTTAGTGTTAAATGTCAGTGTTCACGCTGCTAACCCGCAGTTGCCCAATAACTATTGTACTTTAGCTCATGCTTATAGGGTAATCAGATTACTCGCTGCGTCATTATCTTGTCAGTACACCACTGAAATCAGGGTTGGGAAGAAATACCCCCTAGGTGGGATGGTTGATGGGATCAGAGGCCATAACGGGAAGTAACAACCCCCCCGACTCAAACATGCGCACACTGACAGCTGTGTGTGATTACTAGCTAGCAGAGAAGGCATGCGACCACTGGTGAAGTGGAAACAAGCGTTTATTTATTTTTAACCCTCATGCTCCACCTTAAGCTAAACGCAGCTTGACTGCGGTCGTGAAAGCTTAAAAGCTAATGAACTACATTTAGTGTGTGATGCAGAGTCATCCCTCAGTTTTTAGGTGATCACCTCATTTACCACTCAGAGAGAGTCATTTCATGGTAAATTGTAAATGGACTATCTCTACTTGAGCACTTATAGAGCTTTATACAACTTGCTTCATTCCTCCACACAAACACTTTTCTTGTACACCTAAGTGCACACACATTCATACTCTGATGAACAGTGTTGGGTAAGTTACTTTAAATTAGTAACTTAGTTACATTACTAGTTCTATCAAAAGTAACTCAGTTACTTCAAGTTACTCTTTACTTTCAGAGTAACTAGTTACTAGGGAAAGTAACTTTGGTTTTACTCAGAATTCTCTTGTTAATGTGTTGCTTCCGTAACTGGATACCCAGCAAGATTGCCAGTCTTCTAGCTTGCTTACTTGCCACAAGTGCACTGTGCCACCTACCAATAGAAAGGAAAAAATAATGTGCACATTTCCACGAGAGAAATCCCACACCTGATTCTATCCTAGCCTGCTTTTTACATCCAACACAAAAACTGCAGTCGTGGTGCGTTCGATTGTACTCAGAACTCGGAAATTCTGCCTTCTGAATAGGAAGATGTAGGTAACACCAGACTGCAGATGAGCTGCATACAGAGCTGGACTGGGACAAAAAAATCCTCCCGGGCATTTTGACTAGCCCACCATTGTAGGAAAAATCATAAAGCCTTTGAATGAAAATAAACGCTGTTGTGACAGTGATGTACACTGTTCTGATGGTATATATGTATCAATCTATCAATTGTTTGTTGCAAGACTCAGATAATTATTTTTTTTAAAAGTGAGACATTTTAAATGAGAATAAGAAAGTATTTCCTTGTGCCCACCTCTCCCTGTTAATGCCCTACATGGACCCCTGGCAACACTTTGCTAGATCCGCACCTGCACAGTTACCAGCTGTCAGCTACCTAAAAAAGGATCCTGGGGTTATTTGTCTCTCAGAAACAGTTCATAACTTCCCTTCAACTCATTCATGTCACCTAAAAGGTAAACCTGTTTCTCCATCACAGCTCTGATGATTCAGTAAGGACATCTCCTGGTTTCGTCTTCATGTTTCCCTCTCACCACATATCCAAACCGACATCATGACCAGCAGCTTTACAGCCGTGGCTCCAGCAAACATCAGCTGATAGTAGAAATTAATATTAAATAAATTCTAACAACAGCTGATCAAGCTTAAACATGCTGCTGTTGTTTACCGCGACATCCGCTGGTTTCCTCTTTCTGGCGCAAAGTGAGCGATAAATAAACAAGAGAGAAAAGCCAATCAGCTGATCACTGATCAGTTTCATGATTGAAGTAGAAACAGGACAGGGAGGGTGAGAGGATGAGAGAAGAAGAGGCAGCTGTGCGGCGTAAACACAGAATAACTTCAGCTTTGTGCCTTTTTCATTGTAGCTGAAGTCCGGGACAAACTGTTCCTTTTCACCTCAATAAGAAACCCGTAATATTTTCTCTGAATACCAGACGATTCAGTTTTTTACGAGACGGTTGGCAACTCTAATAATTAACCTTATGAATAAAATAAAGTTCAACATCAGTAACATAGCACCCACCCAGCTGTATAGAAACTCCATCATGCTAGCTAGCACGCAGTACGAAAAAGTCAGCACAACGAAAATAAACTCCAACTAAACTTGGTTCATATCTGACCCAGATGGACTGCAGGTTATAACTTCTTACCTGAAGTTCAGTTCACCTGACACTCTCGGACCAGCGGCCGCTTCGGGTCTCTCCTCTTGCCTCCCTTTTCCTTCATCCACCTGCTGGCCTCCACCACTTGCTAATGTTATTGAATCTGTGGAAGCTCCGCGATAGCCGCCACACGAAGTAACGAATAACGAGCCTATCTAAATCCCAGTAACGAGTAACGCGTTCCTGGTTTTGGCATAATAACTAGTTACCGTGCTCGTTACCACAATAATAACGTAGTTACTGTAACGCGTTACTTAATAACGCGTTAGTCCCAACACTGCTGATGAATCCATGGTAGAGCAATTTGGGGTTCGGTATCTTGCCATGCAGACTGGATTGAACCACCAACCCTCTGGTTAGTAGAAGAACTGATCTACTGCCACCCCAGAAAAGATGTGTTCAGAATAACTTTCTGAGGAATATGTTGCTAAATTTCAAACTTGGCATAAAGATTTTGGGCTTTGATTGAAGTGCAAAACCTCTTGAATTTTATTCATTTATTGTATTGCTAACAAGTGCTAGCTGATTTTTTTTTTTTTAACAGTAGTCATTTGCTTTCCATTTACCTCAAACCAGCCAACATCATCAAACCTCTGTGATTGTCCCATGGCATCGCTATGCCAAAGTCAGCAGCGCTGTGTGAAGGCCTCGATCGTCTCAAGTTGGAGACTAGCTGAGGCGCAGGATCAGTTATGCTCTTTAGGAGTCCACAGCTCTGAGTCGCTGGAGCAAGAGCGTGCTCGGACTCAGGCCTGCCCCACAGAGCTCACGCACAATGAGGAGGAGTGGCGCCGCAAGGAGAGCTTGCTGGGAGTTCAGGAACCCAGCCGCAGTCCTGTATTTGGAGCTAGTTGGGATGTTTTTGATAAGGCAAGTTTGCCAAACAACATTGCAAAATGAACATATAGAGGGGCTGTGTTCTGTGCCAAGATTTTAAGACCGTGTTTCCTTTCTGTTTCAGAGTATCATCAATGTCCAGCATCAGGCTGCAGAAATGGACCAGGACAAGTGTAAGACATTTCTCCAGAAATACGAACAAGAGCTCAGGCATTTTGGTAAGTGAGCCAAAACGTCATCAATTAGCAAGTCGGTTTGTGGCTTTAACGTTGCTGCAGTTTAGTAGGATTGTTTCTCTGGTGTAAAGGGAAAGGATGTCCTCATTTAGTTTTCATGTGTAAACTCAAATAAGTTTTAAGCTGCCTGCATAGTGACATTCCAACAATTTCATTCCAGGACACACTTCTTTAAATAGATCTTATAAAGTTGGATATTAACTTTGTTGCTTGTCGTCAACGTGATAATAATATCTGAATTATGGATTACGGCCTTGTTTATGTGCTGCTGGGAAACAAGCTTGCTGGCATCACAGCAGTGGTTATCAACACTCACATAAAAAGGAGCATTTCATGCCTAATATGGTTCTTCCTCTGCACACAATGATCTCTGAGTGGTGCCCATTTCAGTCAGAGATGTTACCAGATGATAATGATGAAATAGGGATAAAAATATATAAAGAACAACTCGAGTTAATTATTTTAATGCCAAGTTCAGTCTCAGTGCTCCTGTTTATTTGAAACATTACGGCTGCACAGTAGAGCTCTGAAACTTTAAACTGGATACATTTAAACGTTAGTTGCTACTTTCTCACAGCGCAATAAAGGAGATGTGGAGATTGCTTTAGTTTATCAGCCGATCACAGTGAAATTAATTATTTATTTTTAATGAATAACTGTTTGTGGTGTGTGTTCTGCATTAAAGTAGCTGCATTTCCAGCAGTGTAAAACAGACTTAGCAGGACAGTAGAACCAAGGATAAGAACATTTACACATTTTCTGCCTCAAATGAACAATGAACAAGCTACAAGGGGGGGTGACGGTTTCAGTGTCATGGAATTTTTTTTTTTCCTCAGTCTATATTGGACATTTAGAAGAACCTGTATTACATACCTTGCCATCAACTTTTATCACACCTATAATTTCACTGAACACAGGCTGTATATTTTTGCTTTAGAAGCTTTAATGGGTAGTTACATAAGAAATAAGGAACCAAGTTATCAACTGATCAGACAGGTGATGCAAAAATTATGAATTTGCACAGATTTGGATTCACAGGCAGTTTTGTTGTTGTGCTCAGTAGATACTGCATATGCTAACAACAGCAAAGCAGAAAAGAGATCAGTTGTTGACTGCTGTGTTAAAGAAATAACTGCATATATTACTGATATTTAAAAGTCGTAAGTTTCTGTAATCAATCTTGTATTTATTTATTTGTCTTTGTCAGGTATGCTGCGAAGGTGGGATGACAGTCAGCGATTCCTTGCAGCCATGCCTCAGCTTATCTGTGAGGAAACTGCAAACTACTTAATTCTGTGGTGCATGAGTCTACAGCAAGAAGGGGTAATATGCCGACAGAGTAGGCCTGGTGTTACTTTATTGCTTCATTATAGTCAACATCTCATCAAGTGACTAAAAACAGTTTATCCTATAAACAGCATAATGCAGTTTTCGTGTGGGTCATAACTCTGTGGGTCATGTAATTCCCAAATGCTAAAAAACAGAGCCAGGGGAGGTGTCCTGAGTAGTTGATCTGGAAGATAAGTGTAAAGCGTAAGCTAGCTATCTATCGATCGATCTATCAATCGATCGTTATTTTGGCATGAGTTTTGAAGTAATGCATTGCCTCCAATGGACCATGCAAAGTGTAGAGCTCAGCACAAATGAAATGCTGTGGTATGACCGTAAGAGAGCTGTGCATAAACGAATGCTTGGAAACTGAAGCAGTGTTGTGTGGGGGACAGAGTTCCTCCATAGTGAGAGACTGATAAAGATGTATAGAAAATGATTGCATCAGATTATTGGTGCTAAAGGTGATCCTGCAAGCTACTGAATGGGACATAGGATAGTCCTATAGAAGCTTTTTTTCACTATATTGCTCTATATAGAATAATCCAAGGAGGATAGATGTTAATTATTAAAAATCAGTATTTCTAACAATTCTTCAACCAGTGAATTAAAAGGTAACGTAAAAAAAAAAGTAAATTTGGGCCAGTTTCCAGGTAAAGAACTTACAAAGAGGGCCTCTCCTCTCACACGCTCCTGCACACCAAATCTGGAACTACTGTCCATCATGTGTCGTCCTTTTTATCTACCTCGGGAATTTACATCGGTCATTGTAAGTGCCGTTTATATTCCACCACAAGCGGACACGGTCACCGCCTTATGCGAGCTGCATGAGGCACTCACACAGCACCAGACACAACACCGGGACGCTGCGCTTATTGTGACGGGGGACTTTAATAGCGCCAACCTCAAACGCGCAGCGCCGAACTTTTATCAACACATCACCTGCCCCACCAGGGGTGAAAGGACACTGGACCACTGCTACACTACGGTCAAGGACGGCTACAAGGCACAATCCCGCCCCCCGTTTGGCAAATCTGATCACGCCGCCATCTTCCTCATGCCAAAATACAAACAAAGGCTGAAACAGGAAGTTCCGGTTCAGAGGAAGGTCGCGCGCTGGACGGATCAATCGGTGGCCGCGTTACAGGACGCACTCGATGACGCAGACTGGGGCATGTTCAGAAACAGCTCCGACGATGACGTCAACGTGTTTACGGAAGCGGTTGTGGGATTCATCGGGAAACTAGCGGATGATACCGTGGAGACAAAGACTATCACAACGTTTCCCAACCAGAAGCCGTGGGTGGATAAAACCATCCGCGACGCTCTGAGATCCCGCACCGCTGCCTACAACACGGGACTCATGACGGGGGACATGGACCCGTACAAAGCCGCGTCATATAACGTGCGGAGGGCGGTGAAAGAGGCGAAGCAGCGCTACGGGAGGAAACTAGAGTCACAACTCCAACAGAGTGACTCTAGGAGCCTGTGGCGGGGACTAAGGACAATAACGGACTATAAAGCACCAACAACCGGTATGACGAACGCGGCCGTGACTCTGGCAGACGAGCTGAACACTTTCTATGCTCGCTTCGAGGCTGCAGCTAAGGTCTCCAACAATGCTAGTGTTAGCGGCGCTAACGGCTGCAGACAGGAAGATACTGCCAGCACCGGAAACGTGCTCGTCATCTCCGAGCATGAAGTAAGGAGAGCCTTCAAGAGAGTGAACACCAGGAAAGCAGCAGGACCAGACGGCATCCCAGGTCGTATCCTAAGAGACTGCGCATACCAGCTAGCTCCTGTGTTCACTGAGATATTCAACATCTCTTTATCTCAGTCGGTGATCCCCACATGCTTCAAAGAGTCCATCATTGTTCCTGTCCCGAAGAAACCCCTGCTTCTCTCAATGACTATCGCCCTGTAGCCCTCACCTCAGTAGTGATGAAGTGCTTTGAACGCCTGGTCAGAGACTTCATCATTTCTTCACTACCAGACACACTGGACCCACTACAGTTCGCTTACCGTCCAAATCGTTCCACAGACGATGCCATCTCTCATCTCCTCCACACATCACTCACTCACTTGGACACTAGAAGGGGGAATTATGTTAAAATGCTCTTCATAGACTACAGCTCTGCATTTAACACCATAATTCCCTCCACACTCACCACCAAGCTGGAGCATCTGGGACTCAGCTCATCTATGTGTCAGTGGATCTCCAACTTCCTAACTGGCAGACCACAGGCAGTAAGGATGGGCGGACATGTCTCAGCCTCCACCACTCTCAGCACTGGAGCCCCCCAGGGGTGTGTTCTGAGCCCCCTGCTGTACTCTTTGTACACATATGACTGTGTGGCCACTACCAGCTCCACCACCATCATCAAGTTTGCTGACGACACCGTCGTGGTGGGCCTGATCTCTGATAACAACGAGACAGCCTACCTGAAGGAGATTAGGAATCTGGAGAACTGGTGCCAGAGGAACAACCTCCTTCTAAACGTCAGTAAGACAAAGGAGCTGATAGTGGACTTCAGCACTAAGCAGGAGAGGAACTACCAGACCCCCGTCATCAACGAGTGCCCAGTGGAGAGAGTGGACAGCTTCAAATACCTCGGAGTTCACATCACGCAGGACCTGTCATGGTCCTGTCACATCAACACCGTGGTGAAAAAGGCCCGACAGCATCTCTACCACCTCAGACGCTTGAGAGACTTCCAACTGCCCTCCAAGGTGCTCAGGAACTTTTACTCCTGCACCATAGAGAGCATCCTGACGGGAAACATCTTAACCTGGTTCGGAAACAGCACCATGCAGGACAGACGAGCTCTACAGAGGGTTGTGCGGTCAGCTGAGCGCACCATCCGCTCCGAGCTCCCTGACCTGCACTCAATCTACAGCAGGCGGTGCTGGACCAAGGCCAGGAAGATCGTGAAGGACCTCAGCCATCCCAACAACAGACTGTTCTCTCTGCTGAGGTCAGGAAAGCGATTCCGCTCCCTGAAGACCAACACAGAGAGACTGAGGAGGAGCTTCTTCCCGCAGGCGATACGGTCTCTCAATCACACCACCACACAGTACTGACCCACACATATGGTTCTTACACACACACTGGACTTTCTGGACTTTGGTTTTGCACAACACTGGTCACTATATTCTTCATTTCCGGTTAATACTTGTACAGCTGCTGTTATTGTGTATATATTTATTTAGATTTAGATTTCTTCATACATTCTTATATAGTTCTATATTGTGTATTTTGTTGTACAGTTATTTTATTTTCAACTTTAATTTATATATTTTATCTTATTCTTCCCAGTTAAATTTACCCTTCATTCTAATTTGTGTTGTACAGTTATTTCATTTTTAACCTTAATTTATATTCTATTCCTTCCTAGTTAAATTTACCCTTTTTAATTTTTCATATTTATTTCCTATCTTATTCATAGCCTTTTCCTTTTTTGTTTTCTTTAGGTCACGAGCAGTTGTCCAAGCATTTCACTACATATTGTACTGTGTATGACTGTGTACGTGACAAATAAATTTGAATTTGAATTTGAATCTGGTGAGAAAACCAAAGACATCACACTAGCTTTTCCTACTTGTGTTCTGCAGAAAGAAGCGTTGATGGAGCAGGTGGCACACCAAGTTGTAGTGATGCAGTTCATCCTGGAGATGGCTTCAAACTCTCAGCAGGACCCTCGAGGCTGCTTCAGACAGTTCTTTCATAAAGCCAAAGTAAGAGAAATTCCTCTTATCATTGATGTGTATGAATGTTGTGCATCTTATTATGGCTTTTATAGTGTTGCATGCTAAAATAATTTGGCTTTGTTTTCTAGAGATAATAATAAAAAGCCATCATATGCTAGCTTTCAGAGTGTCTCAGACATATTGTTGTTTTTCCAGGAAGGACAAGACGTCTACTTAGAGGTCTTCCATACAGAACTTGAGGCCTTCAAACAGAGAGTTAAAGATTACACAGACAAATGTAGAGGTCATTTGTCCAACACTGAACAGCAGAATATCGGCACAAACTGCATACTCGACCCCAAAGAATCAACAGTACCTTCAGTAAGTGCACTTGAGCTTGCACCAGCAAATCTTGTACCTCAATGCAGTTATCACTTACAGAAGTGAGATGGCACTGTTGAGCTTGTTTTGATATAAATAAGAAAGTAACTAGTTTTGGTTTTTCTTGGTGGTGATCATTCCCGAGGGATGTGTCTGTGGTTTCTTTTGTTTGTAAATGATGACAGCACTACAGTGTGGGCACAGCTGCAAAAAGGTAAACTTTACCTTATAACAAGGAGCTGGGCCCCATTGTGTTAATGTTACCTGTAAAATCAGAAGTGGCCAACACATTTGCTGACAGTTGCTATTTGACCTCTTCAGCGCAGCAGAAACCCGAGAGGACATCCTCAGTCTTAGTTTTATCAAATCAGTCAGATCTCATGTATCCATCCTCACTGTAACAGTCATCTGGTTTTCTGTAAAACGGGAGAAACATGTAGTGATATATTGTACATATATTTATTAGTTTTAGATTTAGCCATTTGTATATTTTGCCTGTTTATGTTATTGTATTTTGCACAACTCTGTTGCTTGTGAAGCTCGCACACAAGAATTTCACTCGCATGTGCTGTACCAATGTACCTGCACAGGTGATGTGACAATAAAAGTGATTTGATTTCATTTGAAGTAGTCCGTGTTAAGCAGTTTTATATACTGTAGAGTGCAAAAACATCAAACTACTGTTAGATTATGCTAAGAAAATGCAAAATGGGTGCAGAGGTTTCTTGAAACATGTGCAAACATAAGTGGCAACTCGGTATATAAGGTGAAAACAAGCTTGAAGACGATGTTTGCCTGAACTCGCTCGGGAATAGTTCTCCAGGCTTCTTGGAGGACATTCAGAGCTCTTCTTTGGATGTCGGATTCCTTTTGTTCCATTCTCTGAAGATGATCCCACACTGCTTCAATAATGCTGAGGTCCAGGTTCTGTGTTTAGGTTCACTGATGTGCAGAAAAATGTAGCAGTTGCCAATCTTACCTGATAACACTGCATGATAGATCAAAATCTGACGATGCTTTTCTGTGTTAATATTTCATCAATTTTGACGAGATCTCCAACAGCACTGGCCAAAAAGCATGCCCAAACCATGACAGAGCCTCTGGTATACCTCAGCCTTTTCTACCTATTTGCCTTCCTTAAGAATTGCTGCTTGATCATTTGTGAATCAGCTGAAGGGCCACGTGCATCTGTCAGGGCTTTCTTAAGGATATGACAATATATATTTATATATATTTGGTTATTTTTTTTGTTTGTTTGTCTTTTAAACAGACACTTCTTTTTTTGTCGTCCACTTTTCCAGTTTGCTCTTATTAAGAAGAACTTTGAAAAAAGGACGTTTTCAGATTCAATTTTAATTATGGAAAAATGGGGAAAATCTCCTTAAAATACACTTTAATTAAATTATTTTTTTCTAGTTATATTCCCTTATTTTAAAAAAATACCTATTTCATAAATTATTCCCTCTAAAAACTTATACATTAGCATGTTTGTTTACTAGATGCCTACAATAGATTAACAAAGAATATTTGCACATTTGGAATATAAATCTAAAATTAACGCAGTATATTTTAGCAGAGACATTTAAATTAAAAAAAAAAAAAAAGAAATATTTCACTGGTGTTTCCAGAACTATTCTAAATCTTACTTCCATCTTTTGTAAAACCCTCTTGGGCAGTAATTACAGCTTTCTTTTTGAGCAAGTCACTACAAGCTTTGCACACATGCCTTAGGCAACTTATCCCATTCTCCCTCGCTCATCCTCACTGTTCAGTAGGAAACATCTGTAAACTCACATCTACAGATCTCTGTATAGATTTTTGTATTATGTCTTTATTTTTATTTTTTTGGGGGGGGCATCAGGTGCACCACCCAGTGACAGTTCAACTAGCCAACGGCAAACACAATAATGGGGTGGCTTTGGGACAAGTTTCTGATTTTATTTAGCTGCATTTATCTCTGTCAGATCTGAGCATTCTGGTTGTCATTGCTGCTGAGAAGCAGGCCCTTAGCATCATGCTGCCACCACCCTGCTTCATGTGCTCAGTCATGCGTTTTGTCTGAGCATGGCTTCCTTCTTCTCACTCTACCCATAAAGGCATAAGTGAAGGTGTGTTGGCAGGGAAGGTCATCCTCCCATCTCTGCTGGGGAGCTTGTGAATTCCTGTTAAGCTATGAGACACAGATTGTAGCTCTGAACTATTCCACACATCACCTGACAGAAGTGCATGTGAGAATAGAAATGTTTCACTGTGTTGATCAAACATTGGTCATCAGTATTTAACCTATGAGCTCCCAAGTCTATCTAATGTCTGATCACACTGATGTGTGACCCCATCTCCCTGACCACTCCCATAGTTGGCTGGTTACTCAGTGTGTGGGAAAAACCGTAATATTAGTAGGAGTCTTGGAGGCTTTTAAACTCCCTTTTTTTGACATTGTACTCCTGGGATGACCATTTAAAATGAAAACGAAGAAACTTGTAGAGTAAAAGAGAAAAGGAAAAAGCAGTGTAGGGGTCTTTGTGAAGCACTGTAGATGAAGCTCTGTTATATAAGAAATGTGTTACAGTATGACCAAAAGATCAGTAAAGATGTGTGTCTCACATAAATTAAGTCTTTGATATTGTAAACCGATTACAGACATGTAAAAATATTTGGACTTGTGGAAACGATTTCAACATTCAGAGTAATCCAAGTGTAGAAATTGCTAAAGGGGATATAGCACAGGGTAAATGTGTGGGGTGCAGTACAACAGGCCTTTTTGTAAGACTGAGAGAATGCGCTGTCGCCCCTCTGTTGGCCTCTCAGCTGGACTGGCTGCCAAAACTCAACTCTAAAGAGGGGAAAAAAGCTTTAGGAGGATGCAGCCTGTTGAAACTGAAACTGGTTGTGCTTTTGGATTGTTACAGCTTTTTCTTAGAAGAAAAAGCTGTAACAATCCAAAAGCACAACCAGCTTAACTTAAATTTTGAAATCTGACCATATAATGAATATTACTTACAACACATGTTTGTTTAATGCTAATTTGTTTTAATTGAACAAAACGTGTTGATAAAAATAAAGAACAAATCATTAAAGATAAATATTTAAAATCTCAAACTGCAGTTAAAGAGCCTTTAACTAAGCCACAGTAGACTTATCTCTCAGCTATGTTTGAGTCTAATTTTAATTTTGATTTGCACGCGACCGTGTTCATCTGTGATTGTTTTCTGATTTCTGTTGACCTCTTTGTGTCTTTGCATTTCATCACCAGGTGGCAGAGTTTCCTATGAAGCGCTGTGTAGAAGCTGGACTTTGGACAAGCACAGGGAGGTGGACAAAGGACGACACTACAGAAACGGAAGACATGCGCATGATGGAGACGTCTTAGAGGATTCAGCCCCGCCCCCTGCTTTTCTAATATCACCATCATAACCTCTCCGTTTAGGAACGATCCGAGTTGTTTATACAGCAGACCAGGCTAAAAAAACAACAACATCATAGTGCAGGAATAAACAGACATTCAGTCTTTTATGCCACAGTTTTCAGTAGAAAGCCTGCAGAAAGTACGTTTGTGCCAATGGCAAACGTTTCTCTGTGTGGCTGTTAGCATGTCGGCGTGGTTGGCCTCTGGCAAGCGGGTTTGTTGCAGTGTCTTTTGCCAGCTTAAATGCATGTTGTGCCATAACTGTTGTTTTTACAGTTGGAGGTATTGCATTCTTCAAGCTAGGTGTATATCTTTCTCAGAAGAGAGAAATATCCTCACTAAAAAGCAGAACAGAATTCATCCAGACAACACAATGAATACTTAACCAGTAAAGTCTCTGGATAAAAATCACTTTGGTAGCAAATCCACTGCTTAAAGTATGACAGAGGTCAGGGGTCACAAAGAGCACTCTTTAAAAAATCATGTCAAGTCTGAGGAGAGTAACTGATGAAAGTTAGTGTCCTTGCACCCTCTGAAGTACAAGAAGATTCAGTTGGAGCCAAACAGTATTGCAAATCTTGTAACTGCAATGCTGCTGCTCTGGTAAACAGTAACTACTGCAAACAAACAAAAAAAGGTGGGGAGTGCTTTGCGGGTGTGACCTGAATTGTTTGATTTTAATCATGAAGAGGAAAACAAACCTACCTGTGATTAGGAACAAAGCATGTTTGAAATGGAGGGAGAGTTTCTGAGTTATCAATAGAGTGTCATAGGGCTTCAGTTTGTGAGATATGCAGCTTTATTTTACATTTTTAACATTTTCAATGCATAACATACAACCAGAGCTACTGACTTTACGCTAGTGTGCAAAGAGCAGTTACAGTGAATATGAATAATTTCTAAATCTGTAGTGTGATGTAACGTTTTGGTATACCAGCACTCAACATATTCAAAGTCTAAGCCAAGTTAAAGCTCTGAAAGTTCCTATTTTTTGTAGTCAGTTTCTTCTTGTAGGACCCTTTCAGATTGATCTTCATATAAAGAGACTGCACATGAATTTCAGTTCTGTAAGGCTGATTATGGGAGAGGATGAACAATGCAGTATGTGTGGGTGGCAGGGTAGTTGTCTGACTCAGTCCAAATCAGCAGTCAGAATGGATGATTCAGGATGATGGCTTAAGGTGTAATTGTTTTCATTTCTATCATACAGTTGCTCTTTTGTTGCCTGATTGCTTCTTTTTGAGCCAGAAAGGCCATCATGAGTGGTCTGTCTCGTTGCTTTAAATAGGCCAAGAGGATGTGTTAAGCTCATTTCCAGCTCTGTTTGAACTGTTAAACTGGGCCTTGATGCAGCCCGTTAATTTCGTCCCCTTTGTGAAGCAGGAGGTTTCGGCTCTGCTCCTTACAAAGGCCCTTATTGGCTGCTCCTAATTTGAATAGTAGATGGGTGGGGCCTCTGTGTTCACAACTAGAGCCTTATGCCTAAACCTTGTTAAGGGAAAAAAATGCTTTTATTGATATCAAACAGAGACAAGAGTGGGGGAAAACTTGCTAATGTGAGTATTCAGAGTAGTTGAGCCTCTTTTGGGTATGGTTAATATGCTCATCCAAATTTCTAACATCATGTACAACAGAAAATCATGAAAAACATCATGGGTTCAGGTGATCTGACAACACTCCGATTACACTATACCTGTGGAAATCATTGTGGCCTTAAATCTTTTGCTTTGAACACTGTGTGGTGCGACAGGTTCGGAGGACTAAAGCACATTATAGCTTCGGAACAGTATATGTGATGGGAGAAAGAGGATGGTTTAATTGTTCTGTTTTCCTAGAAGTATTCCTTAGTGTTGTCTGGAGAAGCTTAAACACAGCACAGTTTGTAAAAATAAAAAAGGAAGCCTTTCGTCCGTTAAGAGACATCCATGCTAGTCAGGTGTTATGTGGATAAATTAACTGCAGATAAGTGATTAAAAATCAGTCAAATACAACATAATGCCTACGCTGAGCCGTAATACAAGCTCACCAGATGTTAAATTACAACTGACTATATACTGTGTATTCACAAAAAAGTATTTGTTGTGCACTTAACAGCTTTGGGACTTCCTGTGACAAAAATAAGAGTCTCAGGACGACAGGTGGTGATTAATTTAAGTTGAATTTTGAGTAAAATAGCATGCTTTATAGTATGTGAGTCAGTATAATAATTCTGTGATAATAAAGCACTCAGCTTTTGATGCAAATAATATAATATTACAATGCTGTCTTTTTTAGAAAGGCATAATCAGCCCGGTTTTGGTGTTGAGTGTAATTGTCAATTAACCACAACCGGTTATTGTGCGGATCGTGACGTGAGACGTAAAGAGGACACTACATTACTCGGTAACTAATCGTCAGCTGAGTTTCGCTCCTTTGTCTTGCTCTCATGTAATCAGAGACTGAATTTCAACCCAAACACTTCAAATCCTACCAAAATCTTTTTACATTTGTTTTGTGCATTTTATTTGTGTCTGCTTCGGTGATGCGCCAGAGAATAACTATGCTTTCTTCACCAGCCTGGCATCTGTACTCGTTTCCTGAAACCAAGTTGCAACCAACTGTTTCCTTTCATAAGTGCTTTGTACAGACTTTTGTCTGTGCTGAGTTGGTTGAAGTTCTTCGCTCTGGGATGATCGACACCAGAGCTGAAGGAAAGATGCCTGTGTTGAGGATGTGCGAAAAAGGGCTGAGCTCTCAAAAAAAGACTTTTCACTGTATGTGTGTTTGCAGAAAGGAGCTCTCTGCATCTGAATGTGTCCTGCACTTTATGTTTCTTTTGTAAAACGGACGAATACAAAGGGGTGGGGTGTTGAAAGCTTTTGCTTTGTAATTTTGTCTCATCCTGCGTTCTAAATGTATGTCACCTTTCTGTTCTTGGTCAGCAAGAAACAGATTAGAAATTATGAATGCGTTTTTATGAATTGCGTGACATTTTGTTTTTGCTTTTGTATTCGTTTTTTTGTTTGTTTAAGTTTCAACTTTCTTTCACAATGCTTTTCATTATTTAACAAAACATAAACATTGTAGACATTTGCTCAGTAAGACATTTGCTGCAGTGTGTGGATGTAGAAATATCAAGTGTATTAAATACAGTTCAGACTTGGAGCTGCTTCATGATGCATTGATGATTCTGCTTCACAGCTATCGTTGTCATTTATTAATGATCGCTCCCACCCCCACCCTAAAAAGTAGTCTTTTTTTAAGTATATTAAGTAACATACACACACTCAGTGCTGTTGATAAATATATATGTTCTCAGCAGTGAGGTTAGATGTGGACATAAGTAGTCTTTGTGGAGCAAAATAAAATATTTAACTACGAAAAATAATTGGCTAAGGCTTGCTGAACTCAGCCTGTGGCCACTGGTGTGTCGACTTCCCAGGTTACAGTGAGCTGTGAGTTTAGTCACTAGCTGCCATCACATTTACACTGACTTGTCCTACAGAGGAAAAAAAACAACTTCAAATATATAAACACAGTACTTAATGTCTTTTGGGACCTACAGTCGAAAACAGTGGTTAAGTCCTTACAGGGAAGCTCCACTAAGTTTGCACATCATAGTTTGTTGTCAGGTCTTGAGGAGTACTAATATATATGTAAAATCAAATTTTATAAGAGGGAGCTTTGTGAAGTCCAGTAAATATTTAGACAGTCAGTTCTGGAGTTGTGGTTGAAGACAAGGCTATACAAATACAGGCCATTTACCATTTACAAGGACGACGGAAAGAAAGAGGAGGTTTGAGTGGAAAGACGTGTGCTTGCCAGACGTCTGTGCCTTGCTCGTCTTGCTGCAGGCGAGAAGCTCATCATAATACTGACTGCTGTTAGCATAGCACAGCCAAATTTCTTGCCAACCCGACAGACAAGTTGCACAGTGAGTACTGTCGATGCCGGGGTTTGACTTTCCACATTCATTGTTCTTTTTAGTTATTTAGGAGCAAAATCATTGAGAACAATAACTGGTAGGAGGCTTGGCTTGACCTAATTTAAAGGTCTCCTACTGTGCAACATAATGAAGGCCTCTTTTTTTGTATACGCAGTCTACAATTTACAGAGAGGACAGGAAAACTGTAGGACCCCATGTACAAGCCATGATAGCAGACATAAAACTAGTTGACAATTCTGCAAATGAAAGCCTTTGGACAAAGTTGGTCTTCAGAATTTGTCAGAAACTTTTTTTTTTAAAGAGTTGGAGGGAAGGGACAAGTACTAAGATATGAGCTGGTAACAACCTTACATCCTTTTGTTTTATACATACCTTTGAAGCTTTAAAATGAACTTGCAGCTTGGAGAATATTTCTTAAATATTACAAAATGAGACACAAGATAAATGAAGTCACAGGAAGAGTTGGGAAAAGTTTACATTTATATATTGAATGTCTTCCTATCAACACGAAAACAAGAAAATAGAAAAACTGAGAACCTTACAAGCGATTCAACTAGTCTGCAGAAGTGAACACCTGGCACATCACAGATCAATGACACGATAAAGGCAGACTTGTAGAAGAATGGGAGAAATCATAAAACGCGTGAAAGGGAAAACTACCCTTGCCAAAGCATCTCAGTTAGATATAGGCTGCTCCAAAACTGAACACTTAGTGACAGCGTTGCATATCGGAGCTCTGACTACAGTCTGATGCAAGCTTGATTAAAAATAATTTACAAATTCTAGATATTATCCCACTTACACCAGACTAGGCTTAAGTGGAAGTGACAAATAATGTCTTTGAGATGAAAACAGTGGAATTTATAAACTTGTGTTTGCATTGAAATCATTGAGAAAGGAGGGAGAAAAGTGACTAGTCTTGTGTTCTAATCAATGAATTTAGGACTGTTTTTGGAAAAAGTCTGCATACAGTGCTTGATGGCGTGTTTTGTGTTGTCTTATAGACGTATGTATAAAAAAAACCCAAAATGACCAGGAATCTAGGTAAGACATTTATTATGATTTATAAACATAGTTGTGAGTCACCTATGAAAGGAGATACGCCTTCAAACATTATCTTCAAGTGTTTCGGAATACGCACAGGAAACATTTGCTGCATCGATCTGTACAGTACAGTTCAAGGTAGGTTTGCATTTCTGTGGCTTTTAACAATATCGGAGAAACTTTAAGAAAAGAGTGCAAAAACAAGAGGGAAAAGAAACAACAACACAGCAGATGATACTTAAGTACTGCAACATCTCCCAAACAAGACAGAAGCAGCACAGAAGCCTTGTACAAACTGTATAATTATATATTTTTAGTTGTCACATTCACATTAAATGGCTAATATCAGTCAATGACAACAAGGAATAGCTGGCAGAATTTAAGAGCATCACTTAAGACTAGCTAAAGAGGCTGTTCCACAATAATGCTTTTTTCTGATTAATTAAAAAGAAATAACATAAGAAATGTGATCTGGTCATTTAATCTGGTCCACTACGATCAAAATCATTTACATTCATTTAACTACCTCGTTTATTGTCAAAAGCAGCAAAAGGCACTTGAGTGCAAAAGTGAATTTACAGTAATTTGTAGAATGTGGCACATTTCCCTTTGGGGTAGCTGCCTAGTGCATGGAAAACACACCCAGCAAGGCAGTTCTGGAAAAGCAATGCTAAAGCAAAAACATAAAGAGCCCACCATATTGTTTTTAGGGGATTTCTCATGTTTAACCCCCCCCCCCAAAAAAAAACAAAACAACAAGTCAGTCTTGTAGTGTGTGCCCATTCTTATTCATCAGAATCAAACAAGAAAGGAAGTAATGATTATAATTAGAAAAGACTTTACACTTTCCTTAAAAACTGGCTGCATTCACCGGCACACGTCAAGCTGTTATACTCTGCAAACGCAGCCTTCACTTACTGTTAATAACCTTAATATTGGAGTCACTCAGTTTTCTGCTTGCTTCATAAAAAGGCACACTATGGAGTGAAGAGGCAATCTGTGCAAAGTCTAACAACTACTGTTTAAAAGATTTTGCACACAACCTGAGACGTTCAAAAACCAATGTCAACATTGTGGAAAAATTACTACTATAAGCTTATGTTTTGTATTAAGTGCCATTTTACTGCCGTGTACTCCTGTACACGTAAGATGAGTGTTATCCCTGTTTTAAAACATTCAGAATATTTTACTCCCTTTGTTTAATGCAAAAGTGGCATTTTGACTGGACAATGCACACAGTGGTTTCTGTCGATAAACTCTTCTCAGGCTTTCTATTCAACTTTTTGATTGATTGAAGACAATTTTCTCTGAAGGAAAACTTCAACGTGTGGCCATATCTTATTGGTTTCTGTCCCAGAGAAGGTCTCTAGCACACCTTTACTCCTGGAGGGTAAAAACAAACAAAACAAATCAGATTTCAATAACAGCATTTGAACTTAGAAATCCATGTACATCTATTAATCAGCTGGCAATGCTCCTAAACTTCAGAACAAGTTATTTTAAACATTAAATCTGCATCTTCTTCTATTCTCAGTCTGTTATTATCTGTACTTCCTGCAAATGACAGACTTTTAGGCAATGTGGTTATAGTGGAAAGTGGGACACTGGATAAAAGCATCTCTGTGGTTTAAGGAAACAGTCATACATTTTCCTGGCCCAGAAACAGAACATAAGATCCATGAATTTTCCTGCCTGTGTTTTAAGCTTTCAAGATAAATATTTATACATCTGTCACCTGATTTAATAAAGAGAAAATGCGATGCAGTGTTGGCTAGGGCTGCTGGAATGTGGTTCTTATGCATTTTCTTCAGTCATGCAAACAGCTTTGAAGAATACGCAGGGATGAAAAGGTCATGGTTCAATATTTTTGACTTTTAGCTGGACCCTTGGTGAGTATTAGAGAGATTTTTGCATATACTGCTGGCACTAAGTTTTAAGGTATCTGCGGTGCTCTACCTGTAGTATTCTAAGACGGGCTCCGTCTGGGTTTCGTAAGACTTCAATCGCCGTGTCACCGTCTCTGGTTTGTCATCGTCCCTCTGGAAAAGAGGCTCCCCTGTGTCATCATCAAAGCCCTGCAGAGATAAAAGAAATCTGTCTTAATGCTGATCTTTTGTGCATGTTTACTATGTGCTGCAAAGGAGGGTTTTAGTTACTTCTTTTACATACTGGCTCTTTAATAATGAGATATATTAGGCAATAAATGTTGGAACATAAAAAATATGAGACATGTTGGAACAGAGTAGAAATCATCTTACTAATCCACAACCGTTTGTAGGGTTTGATCAGTGTTGAATGAAACGTGACAGAGACATCAGTGTCAAGGGGCTGCCTTCAGTTCATTTCCCATGTTGCCAAGCACATTTCTGACTTTAAGAATTTGAAAGCTACAAAGATTGCTGCAGGCTGGCTTCTTTACTTTCCAAAACCTCACAGGATGCTTTTTCCCCCCTTGCAGTGATCTGGGAGCATTACTAGAAGGTGGCTAGTGTAAACAAGTCTGCATCTGTGCTGAAAGCACTGCGAGGCTTTGAGCTACAGCGACTTCTACTACAAACACAGATTTACAAAAACGTGAACCACAAGCTATTAGTCAGGAATGATAATAGTGTGAAAGGCAGACGCTGTGTCTCAGCTCTACCCAGTGAACTTGACCAGCGCCCCAAATCTACCCATTTGACGTGCTCAGATATGCAACCTGTCCGTTTCTGTGGGGCTTACAAAGGTTACGTTTCTCTCACACTCTTTTCTTGCAACTCTCAAGGCTTTTTATAATCTCCTGCCTTAGGTTAATGTTTAGTTACCCTTCATCTTCTACCTGTGAACTAAAAAGGAAACAAAAACAACCCTTCACATATATAAAATATCCTCAACTGAACTAAAACTATTCATCTCACATTTCTCTGGAACTGAAAGGTTGACATTTATCTGGATAAATGTTGTTTATTTGTTAAGAAGTAGTTGATGTTCTATTAGGAACTTGAATTTCTGAATTTCATTCTCATTTCAGACAGACATTTGTTGCTAATGAACCTGTACAATTTGACCTTCAACATGATTTTTTTGATTAAAGTGTATTAATGCAATTAGTTTTTATTTTAACAGCACACTTTTTTTTTGATCGGTTACACTTCCAAACTCTTTACAATATTTTATGACCGTCGGAGGATTGAGAGGACTCTAGATATATTCAACACCTCTGCTCCATGACACCATCTAAACATCAACTTTTACCAGCTGCGTCCATTATAGGATCAGTCACCCTGTTATACATTTCAGGAGGGTAGACTGTAATAAAAAGGGCTCGGACAGTTCCAGGAATATGACAGTGTCTTTAGTTTACTCAGACAGCAGACACAGTCCCAGAAGGGTACGTCTGAGGTCAAGAGGGAGCACTGTAAACATGCTGTCCACAATTCTGCAAGAAATTAATGATTTACATGGTGAAAGAATTAGCTGCCTCAAGCAATTCCAGTTGATTGAGGCAGTAAGTTAAACTCGGAAATCTGACATGAGAGAGTAAGTATTATATTAAAGGCTCTCAGTGTGTTTACCATTACTCTTAGGAGAGTTACCAAATATGCAAAGTGAGGGAATATCTCTTGGAAGATTGGTATTCATCCTTCCAGCATATTTCCAAAGACATGCTGAAGTCATTCTGGTAGCATGTGGTGGCCAAATACCTTACTAAGATTTATACTGGAGTTTTTCCTGTAATCTGGTATCCTTTACTCTGAATTTCCACATCTTTATTGAGCAAATATATACATTCATGAAAATTTGAGAAACCTGAATGGCCTCATGTCCTGTTCGCATCACTATGTGGTCCAGATCGTCAACTAAATTTTAATATTAAACAAAGATAATGTGAGTAAATACAAAATGCAGTTTTTAAATGATTACTTCTGTCATTAAGGAAAAGAAAAAAGCTATCCAAACGTACCTGGCCCTGTGCGAAAAAGTGAAAGCTTCCCCAAAAACCCAATAACTTGGCAGCAATCAAGCTTTCACAATGGCCGGTAACAAGTCTTTCACATCACTGTGGCTCACTGTTCTTAGCAGAATTGCTTTAATTCAGTCACATTGGAGGGTTTGGGCATGAATGGCCTGTTTAAGGTCATGCCAAGACATCTCAATCGGATTCAAATCTAGACTTTGACTGGGCTGCTCCAAAACCTTTTATTTTTTGGTACAGTGATAGACATTCACAGGTGGAGTTGCTGGTGCGTTTTGAATCATTGTCATGCTGCATAACCCAAGTGCGCTTGAGTTTCACAAACTGATGGGCAGACGTTCAATTCATGGTTCTATCAGTTACAGCCCCAGACATCACTAACACCATGTCTGTTTATTTTTATGAAATGCTGCATTACGGTAGTAATAATGGGGCGATCGTGGCTCAAGAGTTGGGAGTTCGCCTTGTAATCGGAAGGTTGCCGGTTCGAGCCCCGGCTTGGACAGTCTTGGTCGTTGTGTCCTTGGGCAAGACGCTTCACCCGTTGCCTACTGGTGGTGGTCAGAAGGCCTGGTGGCACCTGTGTCCGGCAGCCTCGCCTCTGTCAGTGCGCCCCAGGGTGGCTGTGGCTACAATGTAGCTTGCCATCACCAGTGTGTGAATGTGTGTGTGAATGGGTGGATGACTGGATATGTAAAGCGCTTTGGGGTCCTTAGGGACTAGTAAAGCGCTATATAAATACAGGTCATTTACCATAATAAAACTTAAATTGGTCCGACTATCTGAAACTTAAGATTTTTGCAATTATGTGTGCAAAGCTGGGCTAAATACGGTATAAAACATCTAATAGAAACTAAATCAGGGAGTGATAGGAAAGGGATATTTACAGGGACTTTAGGCGGGTTGAAATCTGTGTTGTATACTCTGCCACTCGGAAGGTGAGTCCAACGTGAAGTCAACCTTTGCTTGATGGTCTGGAAAGGTACATTGAGGTTAATAACTGTGTCCAAGGTGTAGACAACATCCAGAGCTTCTGCTTGGGACACTGTACGAGGAAAACCTGGTGAAAGAGACAGAGGAAATCTAGGCAAAGCAAAAAAGGAATCAAGGTTGGTGCGATCAATGCCAGTAATTTAATTAAAGTCTAAGTCTTTCCTTCAGTGTTACATCTATTTTTTTATAGAACAAATTCAACAATTCCTAACTAGAAATGCTGATAATATGATCGCCTACCACTCATTTTACCAGATGAACCGAGTGCTGATGCAAAGTTGTGAAAACTTACCATCGAGCAGCCAGCTGCCGCCATCTATTGCCCTCAGGTCATTCAGGATGAGACGAGACATGACGTCATCAGGTACCAGCTGACCCTGATCAATACAGGACTTCATTAGCAGCCCCAGCTCTGAAACAAACAGGAGAGGAAAACAAAAAACAAACAACACATGAGACAGAGAAAGGAAGAATGTTTGTGTTAGAAAATGTACAATTTTCCCTTCGTGCCTCAATTTTTAATCCATACTTCATAAAGCCAACACGGATACCACATCAACATTTGGCTGCATGTGCCTGACAAAGAAGCCTAATAACATGCATCTACACCAGAAAACCTGTTTTATGTTTCAGCTATTCTAACACTTCCAGTGTTTGCAGTGTCTCCATCATTATAAACAGTGTGTGTAGCTACTCAGTGACACACAGATGTTAGATGTACAAAGACAAGCTATGCTGAATTACAAGGTAAAAAACATAAAATGATGCAAATACCATAGCATATTTACACTTAATATGCAAAAAGTGGTATAGTGTATAATACAAATTGAAGAGGTTAAAGCGAAAGCCTTTTTTCTATTACTTCCACTTTAATTGGCCAGAGTCCATCAGAGGAAAGGAATTTCCTGACAAGCCTCGCAGAAATGACCTGCTGTGCTAATCAGAAACAGTGCAAAAGTCACTGTGGCACAGCGACTACTCAATGTCTCGTACTTCTTCTTCTTTGGACTGCACAGTGAACCTTGTTCGGACAGCAGACGAAAGCATTGCCAAGCAACAGCCAAAAGACGATGCCAGCTGGGAAATGCATTTTACAGCCGGCACTTATATGGAGTACTCATGACCAAAATCCAAAAGTGCTTTATTCTAAGCGGATTTAATGAAGAAGCAGAATGCGTTGGGGGATCGCTTGATCAAATAAAAAGTCTGACTTTTAAAAATGCGAGCAGTCACACTGCATAAAAACTGCTTTGATTGGCAGATGCTCAAGTGAATTAAGTTAAGCCTGCACGTCTGCACTCTGTATGTTTTAGGCTTTCCCAGTATAACTAACGGTTAAAGCACGATTACACATCGCACACTCCAAATCAACCAACATGGGATTCTCTTCATGCAGCTGTAAAAACAGACCTTTTCTTTCCCTTCAAATGTGTAACTCCTCCTTTCATGAAGCAAAAGTTCACGGCTATCTTATCTTTACAGCTCTCAGCCACATCCAAGGTGATATTGAGCAGTAGCGGGCCTTCCTCCAAGGTCCAGGTAACTCTGGCGCAAATGTTTGCAGTATAAACCTGACAACGCTGACCTTGATTAGAGAAGACACAACATGTTTAAATTGTATCCTATGTTTAGTATTTCACAGACAGATAAAAATCACACTGTTGTAGGCGTGGACTCTTATCAGAATATTGCAGAAAAGCTGCCTTGTTTCGTTTTTAAGTTCGCACTTTGTGCGTAACGACCAGCTGGGGCTTTAAGCGAAATAAGCTTGATAAATACTAAGTTAAATCTTTCAGTTTGACACGTAAACTCCTGAAAGCTTTTGCAATGCCTTAGCGTGTCCTCCCTCTCGAGCTAAAACTATCTTACCGGTCTGCGCGTTTATGTTGGCTCTCAAAATGTCCCCACTGGAAATGTGCTTCAGTCCAAAAGTTTTGGTAATGCGCCCAGACACCGTTCCTTTCCCCGACCCCGGGGGTCCCATGATGACAGCACGGATAACTCTTGGCAGCACCATGTCCAAGCGAGTTTGAACTGACTTTTATCGAGTAACAACAAGTGTTCCCTTCTCATGAAACGCAGAGCAGATCCACTCTCCCTTCTCCTTGCAAAACTGCACAACGCAAGAAAGAGTGGGCGCGTCTTAAGCAGCTAGTTTGAACTCGGTGGACTTTTTATGTTGCGCAGCGCTTGCACAAAGAGGAGGAAGAGGAGGAGAAGGATGATGAGAACTACAATCAGCGGGCTCAGGGCCAGCCAGAGAGAGGAGGTTAGATGATGCACCCCTCAGACGACGGACACCGAGCAAAATGAGCTCCTTTCTCCTGCGTGCTGAGAAACTTACCCCCACCCCCCATTTAAACACTGCGCTTTACCGGACATGTATTTATTGTATAACACGTTATATAATTTGTCTACTGGTCGAATAAATAGCTTGCTGGCAAGGTGGCGGTGTTTAATCCTGTATGAGCCGATCCCTTGTGTAGGGGATTGGCTAGCTGGCAGCCCAGGCACGCTAGGTTGGACGACGACTCGTTTGCTTCCTCACACTAATCTTTAAAAAAAATAACGTGGGACTTTTCAAATAATTAAATTATATTAGCAGAAATGGTACGACTGGTTGTTTTCCTTACTTTGTTGTCTGTTAACGAAAAATAATTTCGAAAATGCTATCGTAATTTAATTTTGTTTAATTTCTGTTTATTAAAGAAAGACTGTAGGCCAAACCAGAAATTCGTATTTTTGCTGTTTGTTTACACTTTTTATGAGATTTGTGCCTTTAATTTGTGCGTCATTTAGCCACGCCCACCTAGCGTTCGTCAGTGGTTACAGTGTGCCATCTAGTAACAGTAGTGTGGCAACGCAGCCGTAGAAACCATTATTTTGACCCTACTGTCTTGCCGTAATCTCCCCCTCCCAGTAACGTCTTCCTGGACAAACACACGTGGATTTTACTGACGCCAAGCACAAACAACAATAACATGGCAAGCCACGGACTCACCTACGAAGGCTGCAATTTTCTCCGACAGCGTCTGGTTTTGTCCGCACTCAGCGGGAAGCGCGTTAAGATAAAAAACATCAGGTCTAAAGATGACGAGCCGGGACTCAGGGGTGAGTTTTTAACAGATTCGCTCCGCATGTGGCGTCGCAGTTAGCTCCCTGGCTAACTGGCTAGCTGTTACGCAGTTGGGAGTGTGTTCAGTCGCTGGGCGTCAGAGGAGGGAAAATGATGGGACAGTAGTTTGATAGTGACACGAGTGTGGTCGTACATTTGCCTTATGAAGTTGTGTCTTCGATAAGCGTGTCAAGGGGCGTCGAAGCAGTGATTTGGCAGTTTTTTGAGTTGTTTGAGGTGTCTTGGTGTGTCAGAATAAAGTTCACACTGTGGGTGGATTGTTTTTGAGTGCCAGACAAATTAAAAAATAAATTACCATGTGACATTTTTTTCCAGTCTCTACATATAAATTCTGTCTTCTCCAGATTTTGAGGCCAATTTTATCAGACTGTTGGACAAGTTGACCAATGGCTCCACGATAGAGATTAACCAAACGGGTGAGTGTTACAGCGAGGGTGTGATTTCGGTGTTGCCTTTGTCACAGACTGTATTTTATGCACAGTAATGACTGTTTACTGTGAAGGTGCAACGGAGGGGAGATTTCACCAACTCATCGACAACTTTGACGCATGATCAAAATTAAGATTTTTTTGTTTTATTATGTTTTACTCCATGATGAACTTTTGCATTTAATATACACAGTCTTCTCCCATAATATTTGTCATTTATGCCTCTCTTTAAGCTCGCAATCCAAAGGTAGAAATTATTTAAAGCTTTAAGCAGTAAGGATGCTCCAATAGTGAAGTTGTGGGCCTGTAGCAAGGTTTAAATAATGTCTTAAATTGACTCATAATTATTGATTTGTAACTAATAAAAGTCTTATGCATAATCTTATGCATATTTCGTCGTAGTTCCGTATTTTTCCAAATAAAGTATTTATTGCTTTTGTTTTATATGTACAGTATGTTGTATGTTATTTTAATACAGCATATATCTGGATGTAAAATGGATTACACTTAATAATTTGTGTGTGCTTCACTGTGTAGGTTAAGCTGTATTTTTTCCTTTGTTACTTTTGCCTCCTTTAGGCTTTGTAGACTTAAACCTGGAGGTTTATATGTTAGGTATATTAGCTTTATGTGCAATAAAATGTGCTGTATAAATTTGTACTTTAGCAAATATTGCCATTCACTGTCTTTCTTAGGTACCGTTTTAGTTTACCAGCCTGGGTTGTTGTATGGAGGCACTGTAGAACATGACTGTAACCCGCAGCGCTCAATTGGGTACTATCTGGAGGCCCTCCTCATGCTGGGTCCTTTCATGAAGTCCCCTCTGAAGGCCACTCTGAGGGGAGTTACCAATGACCTCACTGACCCAACGGTAAGCTCATAAATATGTTCACCATCCAACTTTTGTTCTGCATTTTTCTCTGCTGATTTAGTTGCAACTCATCCACCTCATGATCGCACTGGGTGGAGCTGAGCCGTGCATCTGCAAAGAAATGAACTGCGTGTTTTGTGGTGGAGTACACACCTCCCATTTCCATATGGACACTGCCCTCTAGTGCACACTTGATGATGAGCACGTTATACCTCAGTTAAGATCAACAGTGTTTCACTTAAGAATTGGTGTGCGCACAGTTTGTGTACACATATTTTCAGAAGTTGATGTCACTGGGGTTCATGTTTTTGTAATAATTTAGACACTCATGTGTTGACTTGAGGCAGTTGTGTAACATGCATCTGCTCTCTGGTTTCCCCTTTTACACCCTTTTTTTTGCCACATCCTTTGCACACAAGCCAGTCTCTGTATTGTTCTCTTCAGCCCTTTTCTTCAAGGTGCATTGTTTCAAATTAGATATTGTCAACATATCATACAAAAAAGGAAGCCTTGCGAAGTATGAATTGAGGACATTGGAGAGAGGTGTTGTCATGGAAACTGAACAGCGTCTGCCTGTTGTTGTGATGAGACTGGGTTTATTCTAGGGTTTTGGAAGGTAGTTTTTAACTCTCTGCAGGCACAAGGGTGTGCGTCAGGATTTAATCTCACTGTTCCTTGCCAGGTCGATCTGCTGAAGTCCACAGCCCTCCCAGTGATGAAGAAGTTTGGGATCGACGGAGAGGGCTTTGACATCAAGGTGAGGACCTCATGGTATTCTGTTTTTGTAGAGATGCAGTCAAACCCAGGGATGGATAAGGTAGCCATGCATGTCATCTTATATCTTAATCTGTCTCTTGTGTTACACCCTCAGGTGGTGAAGAGAGGAATGGCGCCTGGTGGGGGTGGAGAAGTAGTGTTTACATGTCCTGTCCGCAAAACCGTCAGACCCGTCCAACTGACTGACCCTGGCAAGATCAAGAGGATCAGGGGAGTGGCGTATCCTTTTTAGACTTGCACTTTATTTCACCTTAAGCAAAATGAAAGTGATCGAAATACAGAAACGCCTCTTTACATTTTAGCCCTGGTAATTTTTATGTGCTCATTTTAGTTTGATGAGTCATATTTTTTTTGTAATAATAAAGAGATCAGTTCTGTACAATTATAAGTCCGATCTAGTTACAATTACATCAACATGGCACAACTGATGTGTTATTAATATAAAAAAAAAAAACAACCCAGAACAGAAGGCCAGAGTAGCTCATGTTGAATCAATTCATGAATCATTTGCTTAAACTTTAGCTCAGTTTCTATTTATAAATGAGCACAATGTTGCTGATGACGTTTACACATAACTGGTAATATGAGTTGCAGGAAGCCATCATGATTTTGAACTTGTTACTAAATACTAGCTTGTTGCCTCTTGATTTTGATATAATTTCTGCATCACAAAGTGGGAACACAAACACACACTTTTGAATGGCATGTCCTTGACATTTCAAACACAGATATTCAGTGCGAGTTTCTCCTCAGATGGGCAATAGGATTGTGGAGTCAGCCAGAGGCATCCTCAACCAGTTTCTTCCAGATATCTATATCTATACTGACCACATGAAAGGAGCCAACTCTGGCAAGTGGGTATCTTTGCCTACATTTATAAGCTGCTAAGCTTTACATGGGTTTTCTATGTGTTTTTAATTCTCAACCCTTATTTGTGGAAACGGACTAAATCATTGTACTTGGTCAACCCCCCAGGTCTCCAGGCTTTGGTCTGACACTGGTAGCAGAGACGCTCAACGGCTACTTCCTTAGTGCAGAGATGTTATCCACGCCACAGGGGCAGGGAGACCCCATACTGCCAGAAGACCTTGGCAGAAATTGCGCAAAACTGCTTTTGGAGGAGATATATCGGGTAAATGCACACATGGACATTTAATACTGTGTAGAGGCTCTTGATGCCTGGCTGTACATAAAAGTATAACAGGCATGCACCAGATTGTGTGTGTGTGTGTGTGTATAAAGTAAAACCTGTGAATAATAATAATAATAATAATAATAATAATAATAATAATAATAATAATAATAATAATAATAAAAAAGATATTATTAAACAAGGACTGATCTGAGCTGCGGCTGAAAAAATGGTTAGATATGCTAACAGGATTTCTTTGTGCAAACAGGACAGAGCTTGAACATCACTGCTTCAATCCTGGGGGTGCATCTAAAGTAGGGCTGTTCGATATAACGACGATATATCGGATGACGATATAGAAACGTCTATCGTTTCCTATTACGCTATCGTTTGTTTCACGGTAACGTAAAATAAACCGTTTACAGCAATATTTTTTTCATTTTTTTGATGGGCACTGTAGTGGCTATATTAATTTCCAAAAGTTCTCTCTTTCACTTATATTTAATATAACAACACTACGGAGGGACAAGCGCCTGTTTTTACGTCTTGTCGTTAGCAACAATGATGGTAAAACCATTGCGTGGCCCCGCTGTCTGCTTGTTTCTTTTTAATGTAACACTTTCACAATAAAGCTCAAGATCCTGTTGAGACTTTTCAAAATAAAGTGAATCACGTGAAAGAGTATGCAGAGAGTTTACGGATGAGAAGCAAAAAAGAGCCGCCAGGTGCTAAAAAACTAAACGTTAGACTCAAACTTTGAAAGAAAATGGCGGCCATTACAACTTATGTCTGAAAATGAATAGTTTCATGCATCGGTTAAAACACTCGACTCCAGGTAAAGGACACCCCGCTGGAAACACTTCACGTAAGTCGAGCTGCCTGAGATTCACAGAATTTACAGAAAATATTCCATTATTGTGATTTATATCGTTGTCAGGATGATAAATATCTTATATCGGGATATGAGATTTTGGTCATATCGCACAGCCCTAATCTTAAGTATAAAAAAACATATTTTTTTGAGCATTTAACAAATACAAATATTTACTGGATTTAAGTAAATATTGCAGTTTTTGACTTCGAGGGGAGCTGATGTAGGTTTGCTGCTTCCAGGTAATTCTAGATGTATTACCTGCAGCGTTAGACAACAATTTATTTCTTGCACATTTTTAAGTGAGAGATATGCACATTTAAGTGCTTGAAAAAACAGCTGCTAGTTTACTGCTTAGTGATGATAAATAGTTCACAGTCGTATAGATGATCTGTATCAGGATGTCACAGCAGATTACATTTTGAACTTCAGCTCAGACTTTAAAGCTTCCACAGTTACAAGCTACAGTTGAATACTTAACTAGAGCTTGTTAAGCTTCTTAAGCTGTAATGGCAAGTCTTCTCTGACTTCGGCACATGTGTGAAGGTAGGGAACTCGCACACAATTCACAATATTGCACAAATAATGTTGTGTTACGACATGTGTTGCATGAACGCTGTGGACATGTTTGCAGGAAGCCAAAGCAAAATACACAGACAGTCAGCATAACAGACTGTTAAATCTGGCAATGTCTGAAAAGGCTAAATAATGCAGGTAACTGAAAGTGCTTTAATTAACTAGTTGATCTAAAGGCAACTGCCATTCAAAATAACAAGCCTATCCTGTTTTATTTGCATATCACAAGCAGGAAAAGCTGATTTCTGCCCGTTTTCATCAAGTCTGCTAGTTGTCGACTGAAACATTACCATAAGGGCTCGGCTGTATTTAAATGTGCTTCCATTTGCTCCCTCACAAGCAGCTCTTAACATCGTTTGTGGTGAGCTATCACAGTTTTATGAGACACTCATATGTGAGCTTTAACAGTGAAACATCAGATGTTGACAACATGAAATGGAAGAAAGAGTGTGAGTAATTTGGATTTGGACAATTTTGCATCAAACAGCCCACCAGGCAGTGTAAAGTCTGTAAAAACTCCTCTCAGAGGGAAAGTTGCAGCACACACGCGCACTGTGTGCACCGTGTTCTTGTGCATATCCCAGTTTGTCTTTGTGTACACATAATAAAGCTTGACATCGTGAATAGTGAATGTTGTAGAATATTTATAGATTTGTTGCAGTTGTGAATCCAACACTATTCTTTTTAGATATAAGCCAGTCTTAGAGCACATGCCACCTAGTTTTATCGATGTAGATTTTCTATTGCGAAGACTACAGCATTATATTTACAAAGTTGAACTCATTCATAATTCCACTTTTTGTTAGTTTTTTTTTTTTTTTTATAACTGTGCTGGGGACTCTCTTATCATTTAAAGTAAATTTGGGCTTGAAACAATGTTGGAAAAGCTGCTGCTGCTGAAATAAAACTCCTGAATTCTTGGGGAATACCTGAGATACACTGTCAGCACACATTAGGCAACAATGACATTGCACTTGTTTACCCGCATTCCCTGGTAATAAACCTCGCCTGCATTTCAACTGAAAGAAACTTGTTTGTGGACAGACCGCAATGTAGAGAGCAGCTTTTGTTTAGGTAGATTTTAGAGCACTTGACTTGACTGCATTTTCTACTTTTAATTAGGGCATCATGTTTTTAAAGAAAAAAAAAGTAATCATGAAAACTTTCATGGTGTGTTTTTTGTGGAGGAGAAGTCAGCCTGTGTCAACTGAGGAAAACCATTTGAGAGACATCTGACATGAAATCAAATTAGATTTTTAAGTTAAACTAGACCGAAGACCAAGAAAATGGTAAAATTAAGTTTGTACATTCAGATCTATAATAGCCTCAAAGGGTTCTGCCTTAATATCAAGTAATTAGCTCCCTCAATATGTAAAAAGTATAATTTAATGCTGTATAATCAGTCATTTCTTCAATTTTAAACTGTATTAACAAGAAAAAAAAATGGTGAAGTATGGGGTCCAATAGGCCATTATCACAACGGAGTATATAAGTATTTGTGGCTCCAGAGTGCAGTGGGTCACACATTTGACAAACAAGCAACAACCTTCCTGGGAAGAGAGGCAGATTCTTTGGGGAAGGTATCAGCATTTTTTATAATTGTACATTTACATATTGCCCCAGTTTCTTTCAAACTTACAGCTCATGTCCAATGACAGGATCTGCGCTCATAAATTGTTTAATTCTTCGAATACACGAACCGATTGGGTAACGTGTCAGCTGAATACGCTGTGTTTGAACAGATTTAATCGATTAGAAATGCCTGATGGTTGTGACCACATAAAACTAAAAAATTAGTTTTATTCATTTAGTTATCTGTGTGTTGAAAGGTGGTGAAAGGTTTGCTGTGTGTAAACAGTCACGTCGCATAGCCACACAGGAAAAAGCCATTTCATCAGAATACGTACAATGAGAGTCTGTGAATCATGTTTGCCTCCACATGGTTCTGCCTCTCCCAGCCTCTCATAGGAGCCATGTGAGTCAAGTTAGCTGATCAGGGTAGTGCTGATTATCTCTGAAAGGGGAATATTGTTGGCTACATCCTCTTAATTCCAGGCAACAGAGTGCAGAGCTAATATCTCTCGTTAGCTTCCTTGGAGGGTGGTGGGTTAACAGGGGCCTTCTACTTTAAGTTGCTTGGCTTTTTAAAAGCTTTAGCCGCTGCTGGAAGAACAGGTAGATCATTTGAATTACTGCTATGTGTTATACCGAACTGTAGCAGGAGGACAGAGTGATTGCTAGAGCTGAGAAGCAAAAAGAAAACTCTGGAGTTAAAAGGATTTAATTTTATTTTGCGGGGCAGGAATACTTTGTTTTTGAAATCTGAGGAAATTTGCCCAGTTCACATCAAAGGGCGCAGGTGCCCTGTATGTTTGGCTCTGTTTGTTTTATGGTTAATCAGTACGGTCTTCTAGTTGTAAACCAGTTACTCCATGGACATTTTGTTTTTGGAAGCAGCATCAACACAGGAGCTGACGTAAGTGGTGCACTCTTTCAATTTTTACTTTTTTTTTTTTCATCATGGAATTAATTTTTGTATACTTTGCAGGATGCACCACACTTGTCTTTGCTTTTTGCATTGTTTTCCAACTGATTAACTGTATTGGTGATCATGGAACAGGTTTGTGGAGAAAGCGTCCATTAATTTTCATTTAATGCTAATGAATTCATAAGCTTGCTTAGGAAACACTATGTTCCTCACCTGTTGGGCAACTTGTGAAAAAAAAGAATATTTCTGTATTACCTAATCTATCATTTCTAGTGAATTTAAATCAATATGTGTTATATAGATCTACAGGTTCAGGTCAAATATATCTGTGATGCTTAACCCTCAACTATTTGCTTTACTGTCTGTTTTTGAGCGGCTGGGAAAGGGATTAACTTTCATTCAAAGGAATTAAGGGACTTTTCCATTAGGCCTTGTGGTTGGCTGATGGCCTCTGGAGACGGTCTCTGGAAGGCAGGGCCTGAAACTGGTGGTTAGAAATGGCGCTGTTGTGTCATGTTTCTTAGTTCGTTCAGAAACAGTTTTAGGTTTCTTTTCCTGTTTGTTCCAGAGCAGCTCTGAGAAGAGTAAAGTGTAAAATAGCAGAGTGGATAAGATGAGATGCAGTATCAGAGCGGACAGCACAGGGATAAATGTTACATAGACTAACAACGGTAAACCTCTAACAACAAGTCAGTGTAATGTGTTTCACCTAATAAATGATGAAACCGTCACCATGGTTTCCATGATATGATTATGTAATTGAATCAAAATTCTGCTGACGAGCTGTCATGATGCCATAATTGAGCATGACTGAGCTACACAAGTACGTTGTTAGAACGGATCAGGTTAATGCTGCATATCGCATGTCAAGAAATAACTCAAACTACCAGCGGACAACTATTTTAAAGGTCAGACTATAAAATGTTCTTGGGTGTGTCCAGTTGTGCATTGCACACAGTGGGAAATCGCACACTGAGCTCTGTTAGAGCAATGGCATGTGCTCTCTTGGATATTGAGAGTGCATCATCTGTCTAAATATTTAACATGTAGATGGAATTGGGAGTGTTAGTGTCATTTGGGAAAATGGTAGGAAGATGACTGGAAAGTCGACTAATACATTATGTGAGCACGAAAGAAGAAGAAACACTTTAGTGACAACTTGCCAAACTATTTCAAGACTGCTTAATTATATTTAATAGGAAAAAAGTTTAGTTTTTTTTAATGAAAAGTCAGACAAACAAATCTACACAGCTTTCACTGTACAATCCCACTGTCAAGAAGTTGATTTCTCTAAACATTTCCACCTCCTTGACGCATTTCAGTGTAGTTTTTAGTTGCTGACACACGACCCCCGCCCTCCTTTCTCTCTCTGTTTTAGGGTGGCTGCGTGGATTCATCCAATCAGAGCTTGGCGCTGCTCTTGATGACCCTTGGCCAACAGGACGTGTCGAAGGTTCTCCTGGGACCCCTCTCCCCATACACGTAAGACCCATTCAAAAGTTAAATGTACAGACGGCAAATGAGGAACCCACTCAATCCCACGTTTAATTATTCTTCTACTAGTCCTCTTTTGGCAGATGACAATATCCCAAAGTTCACAATAAGAAGCTGAATAATACTCTGTACAGCTGGATCATCAGAGAGGAAGGAAAAAAGTCTGCATTTCTTAAATGAACACAAAATTAATCTATTTCCACTGAACTTTAACCCACTCCACTAAAGATTCAGGGTTTCTGCTAAGAGCACTCTGATGGTGGCATGCAACCACAAGGGTTTCTTTACTCAGAGCCCAATTTTAATTTGATTGCTTTGAGTAACATGTGCAATCAGATTCAACTGTTCAGGTTCACATGGCTTTGGAGGGATTTTTTTATTAGGCTCATAATGGGTGGCACCTAAGATAATGTTTTGATAAACTACATTTTTGTAGTTTATAAAATATTTCACAGTATTGATTAAATTATTATAAAGTCTAATGAGTCTTGTTTCTGTTACCCTGCTTCTACTTCTAACCCATTTGTGTGTGCTGCATTTTAAATGCATAATTTGTGTGTTTATTTGCAAACAACCCAAATAAAATAAAAGTACAGCAGTATAAAAACAGCTGAGCACTAACCTTGTTCCAGATGTCAGTCTTCTTGAATGAGGAGCGAACTATGAACTGTCCATTTTCAGTTATCATGGTACCGGTGCTGTGTCCCTCTCAAGTACAGTACTATGATAACTGAAGATTGGCAGTGCCATCACAATACACTCTTCCTGTTATTCAGGTAACACTAAATCAGTTTTGGATCATTTCTGTCAAGTCTTACGGTTTTAAAAACAAAAGACCTGTTTTAAGTTTTTAGCTTTTAAAAACTTGGTATGTATGAGAAATGTGGTGGCTGATGATCTTTATTAACATGAAACTCTCCTTTCTCTGTCTATACAGGATCGAATTCCTCCGACACATCAGAGATTTCTTCCAGATTATGTTCAAGATTGAGGTCCAGAAGCCTTTAGAAGACGAACGGAAAGGGGGCGACAAGGTCCTGATGACCTGTGTAGGCGTTGGATACAGCAACATTAGCAAAACCTTGAAATAAATTATTTTTTCACAAGTGTTCTCATCTTTTGTTTTTATTAAATGCAAAAGTTATGACAGATATTTGTGTGTATAAAAGAAAAGTGAAGTTAACAGATATCAGTCAGACATTTAAGCGCTATTATTGGGTTTAATAACTTCATGAAAATTAGTTACATTTCCTAACTAGTTCAATCAATCATATCAGTATGAAGTTATTCTTGAGATAAGTAGCTGGTCGCTACGTCAGGAACAGGTCATCATAGCTGCTGTGATGTAAAGCTGAACGACCCAACAAAGGAGCTGGTACGAGTTATTCGTCTTGGCCACACAGACACTTGAGTGTTTTTCCATAATCACCGGACACTTCAGACTACACACGGATGGGGAGAGATAAACGAAAGGAATTGGGTGTTTGTGACACACACCACAATAAACAAAAGTTAACATTTAAACATGTTTATGTTAATGTTATAAATTCATAACATAACTCCTGTTAATACTGACCTCTAGCTGACTGTAGAGGGAACATCCAAACAGCTTCTTGTACTCTACTTTGATGTCTATCAAATCGATCTCTGAGCGACTGACGAATATCCTGGTCAGAGTGCACTCTGTGGTCCCTGCACCCTGGACCAAGTATAATTTGGAAAACAAAGACATTCGTCCTTTAAGCCAGGGGCTTCAAACTCTGGCTAGACATGGTATGGCATGCGTTAATTTCGTATTGTTCCACATAGAAAAATGGTCTCAACAAGATACAATGCAGGCTACCTTACAGGTAAGAACCTGTTTTACAACTTCTGACAGGATGGTATATTTAATTAAAATAAATTATAATCAAAATGAAAGTTAAAATTTGTTCATATTTCTGTCTGACATGGGCATGAACTCAATGATGTAGCTTGTTACTATGCAGACTTCTGGTTTTACATTGCAGTGATGCTGCACTAGTGCGTTTGGTTTGGCATGTGCACAGACAGACATGCTATGCAGATAGTTATGACCAGATTTCCCATAATTTATAGACATTTATATGCAGGCCCGATTGAAATCTACAAAGGGCCACATTTGGCTCGCAGGCCTTTTACACATGTGAAGATGCAGGGGGGGGGGGGTTATTTTTTTTTTGCAATACTACTGTCAAAAGTTAGGCTACGCTTCCTTATTCAGACTGTTGACACATTTCAGCCAGTGTTGGCTGTGCTGGTCAAATCACTAACAGTAAAATGTGGTCAGCATTCCTTTCCACATCACTGGTGACCAATACAGTCTGCTGTGACTGAAAGGGTATGATGCAACCATACAGAATGTGAATTTTGCTGGGCAGACATTTCTGATGTGCATAGAGGTTTAGAAAGGCCATCATGACACAGATGGACAAACTGACCAGTTGCACAACTCACCTTCATGCTCTTGAAAAGCCTCTCAGCGAGGTATGCTGGGACGTTCTGCACACACTTAACTAAAAGAAATGAGTTCATATATTATTTTTAAATTAACTTAAATGCTCAGACAAGGAAGACATCGATAACAACAAGGCAGTGATGTAATATTTTGCTCACCAACAGCCACAAGTAGTTTCTCCAGGTTTCCAGACATCTCGCTCTTAATGCTCTCCTGCAGAGTCTTCTTGCTAATATTCTTGTACTCAATCAGAGCTGCCAAAATACATTGAGCTGAGATTATTTTTCTCACATTGAACTTGTAATATACTTTTATTTTTTGCCAATTTGGTAGCGGTTCACAGTGGGATGCGTATCTGCTGGTAGGTTCATCACAGCCCATTTTCGTGATTCAGTTTAAAATGAGCTTTTGTGGAGCTCCTCGGTTCATTGCCTGTCTGAAACAAGCAATTTCTTTAAGCCAGCTTTCTTCTGACCAACAGTGCCATGTTAATACAGGGAGTGCAGAATTATTAGGCAAATGAGTATTTTGTCCACATCATCCTCTTCATGCATGTTGTCTTACTCCAAGCTGTATAGGCTCGAAAGCCTACTACCAATTAAGCATATTAGGTGATGTGCATCTCTGTAATGAGAAGGGGTGTGGTCTAATGACATCAACACCCTATATCAGGTGTGCATAATTATTAGGCAACGCCCTTTCCTTTGGCAAAATGGGTCAAAAGAAGGACTTGACAGGCTCAGAAAAGTCAAAAATAGTGAGATATCTTGCAGAGGGATGCAGCAGTCTCAAAATTGCAAAGCTTCTGAAGCGTGATCATCGAACAATCAAGCGTTTCATTCAAAATAGTCAACAGGGTCGCAAGAAGCGTGTGGAAAAACCAAGGCGCAAAATAACTGCCCATGAACTGAGAAAAGTCAAGCGTGCAGCTGCCAAGATGCCACTTGCCACCAGTTTGGCCATATTTCAGAGCTGCAACATCACTGGAGTGCCCAAAAGCACAAGGTGTGCAATACTCAGAGACATGGCCATGGTAAGAAAGGCTGAAAGACGACCACCACTGAACAAGACACACAAGCTGAAACGTCAAGACTGGGCCAAGAAATATCTCAAGACTGATTTTTCTAAGGTTTTATGGACTGATGAAATGAGAGTGAGTCTTGATGGGCCAGATGGATGTGCCCCTGGCTGGATTGGTAAAGGGCAGAGAGCTCCAGTCCGACTCAGACGCCAGCAAGGTGGAGGTGGAGTACTGGTTTGGGCTGGTATCATCAAAGATGAGCTTGTGGGGCCTTTTCGGGTTGAGGATGGAGTCAAGCTCAACTCCCAGTCCTACTGCCAGTTTCTGGAAGACACCTTCTTCAAGCAGTGGTACAGGAAGAAGTCTGCATCCTTCAAGAAAAACATGATTTTCATGCAGGACAATGCTCCATCACACGCGTCCAAGTACTCCACAGCGTGGCTGGCAAGAAAGGGTATAAAAGAAGAAAAACTAATGACATGGCCACCTTGTTCACCTGATCTGAACCCCATTGAGAACCTGTGGTCCATCATCAAATGTGAGATTTACAAGGAGGGAAAACAGTACACCTCTCTGAACAGTGTCTGGGAGGCTGTGGTTGCTGCTGCACGCAATGTTGATGGTGAACAGATCAAAACACTGACAGAATCCATGGATGGCAGGCTTTTGAGTGTCCTTGCAAAGAAAGGTGGCTATATTGGTCACTGATTTGTTTTTGTTTTGTTTTTGAATGTCAGAAATGTATATTTGTGAATGTGGAGATGTTATATTGGTTTCACTGGTAAAAATAAATAATTGAAATGGGTATATATTTGTTTTTTGTTAAGTTGCCTAATAATTATGCACAGTAATAGTCACCTGCACACACAGATATCCCCCTAAAATAGCTAAAACTAAAAACTACTTCCAAAAACATTCAGCTTTGATATTAATGAGTTTTTTGGGTTCATTGAGAACATGGTTGTTGTTCAATAATAAAATTATTCCTCAAAAATACAACTTGCCTAATAATTCTGCACTCCCTGTACAAAGTTTAAACTGTCTGGATCTGCTGTGGTGACAGCAAGTACCTTAGATGGCCCTGAATGAATAAGAATATCCCCTCTCACTAGCATAATACAAAGCCAAGAATTAGAAAAAAGTGTCTGAAACAAACCAATTAGAGCGTCCCAAAGCAGAAAAAAAAAAAAAAAAAAAAAAAGAAGCATAAGTTCACTTCAAGAGCCCACAGAAGATGAATGACTTTGCTTATTGCACCATCATGAGATTGCATCTTTGGGTTTTTGTGTCTTGAACTTGATCACATAGATACTGCCTCAACTAATGGAGTCTATGTATAATGTTTTTGATCAGGTGTCAGTGAGAATAAATCCTGATTAAATGCCTTTTAGTGTCACCATGGCATTTGACTAAAAATCTACTAACCAAATACGCTTCCATCAGCCTTAGCTTTCTTAGTTTTAAATGGCATACTTGCACTGTCAAGGTGAGCATGTTAGCATGTTGCTCTTGATAAACAGCCTCAGAGAGTTGCAAGCACGGCTGTAAACTCTTAGTACTATTTCTAAGATGCTATTTATCCACAGGATGAATGATAGGTCAGGGATCAACCCACTTTGCCTGAGCTGGGGAACACTTCTGTGGCACAGGATGTCAATAAACTTCCCCTCGTCGGTTCCCCACTTCTTCTCTCCTGCTTCATACAAGGCCTGCATGGATTCAGAAAAGGTATGAGTATAATATTGTTGGACTACACTAAAAAAAGAAAAAGTAAAAAAGAAAAACACACAGAGTCAAAGTTCAACGCAAGCACACTAGATTAACTGAATCCAACATGAGAAAATTTCAACATGCTTTCAACATAGGTGCAGGTTGAAACTTGCATCACCCAGCAAGGTGCGTTAGCTGAGATGAGCGATGCCACCAAACTCTGAATGAATTAACCTAAAAATGTGAAAGAGAAAGCTGCTATTTAAAATGTTTGTACTGCAGTAACACAAAAGTTACCTCAGTTTGAAAAGCAAGTGTTTATACACAAATGAACCAAACGTAAAAAAAAGTGTACCTTAGCATCAGCTTTTGCTTTGGCAGCATCCACGCTGGTGGTCTCATCTCTCTTCCCCTGTAGGGAGGACGGGTTTGTGAGGCGAAGAGAAAAAAAAGAAACTTTGAAATAGGCTATAATGATATCCTCACAATTCAATATTCTAAATAAACAATGTAACTTAAAAATGGCGCAACTCATTTAGCTCACACAGGACATTATTTGTATTTCCTGCATTTCTTCCTACAATCAGTATTTGGATATGAAGAAATCAAGGTGCTTTAAGAGTATATTTCTAAAACATAAACACTCACTACACACCTGCTGACTGCAGTAAATTTCAATGTGGTTGTGGTTCTTATTTGTTGGGAATGTTATGTCATCTGCTGTAATTTCATGTGCTATACCTCGGCCAAGATCAGCAGTGCTTTTCCATAATCTCCAGATACCTCCGACTGCAGGTCGTGAATCATCGCTCTTCCCGTTTCTCCAGTGAGACAGCGGAATACATGACAATTTCACAATACCGTAGTACATCACAAACAGCTGCCAACTCATTTATGATTTCAGTTTCATCAGATATAGTTGAAATACTGTGTGTTAAAATGTCCTACTTGCTAGGTATGCTTCAGACAGTTCTCGGATCTGCTTGTTGGATCTCGAAGCAAATATTTCTGTCAGAGTGCTTTCTGTGGTCCCTGCACCCTGTATGCACAAGGATATACAAATGAATAAATAAATGATAATGTCAAAACAATACAGTTTAATAAATCTGAAGATCAGGCTCTTATGAACCCGATGTTGACATGTGCTGTATAAATAAAAAAATATCATAGTGAACTGTTGTTTAAAGTCCAAACCATAAGTATAGCAAAATTAGATTAGATTAGCATTTATTGTCTACTTAGAAGAAATTTCCTTGGACAAGTGAGTGGAACATATCATGTAAGATAACACACACACACCCACACAAATAAACGCCAAACACTCATTTACAATTTCACCTACTACCAAACAATAATTTGACTGATAATGGCACTAGAGAAAACGTAAACCTTTTAAACTCACGGATTGGTACCCTGAACCTTTTTCCTGAGGGCATCTAGTCATCCTCATTATAAAGGATGTAATTTTTAGACCCTGTTTTACACAGACTCTTCAAATATCTTCAGGAGGGTAGATGAAGAGAGCATCCCAGTTATCAGCCCTTTAAATCAAATGTTGAATTTGGGATCTGAGCTTGACTGAAAGATTGCCAAACCAGTAATACCATAACGGATATTAGAGTCAATAGTTGCCCTATGGAAGAGCGACACAATATTTATCCACTCCATGGACACTAAGCCTTCTTAAAGCACTGACTAATTTGTGCACACACATGCTCCACATGATGAAGCCGCTGTAACTGGCAATCAAAGTGAACCCCTTAAAAGTCATCACTTGTTCAGCCTTTTCTCCACTGGGGTGGCTGTAGCTCAGGTGGCAGAGCAGGTCAGCCACTAATCAGAAGGTCGGTGGTTCAATCCCAGGCTGCATCCTGGCTGCATGCCAAATATCCTTGGGCAAGATACTAACCCCATGTTTGCCTACTGGTGGTGGTCAGAGGGCCCGGTGGCGCCTGTGTCTGGCAGCCTCGCCTCTGTCAGTGCGCCCCAGGGCAGCTGTGGCTACAATGTAGCTTGCCATCGCCAATGTGTGTGTGAATGACTAATGACTAAAGTGCTTTGGGGTCCTATGGACTAGAAAAGCGCTATACAAATGCAGGCCATTTACCATTTAATTAAAACCGGGCTGTAATCTCCAATAGATCTTCTTTCTTTAATATTCTTTACATTTAGCATTAAGTTTAACATTATACTCAATCCAAACAAATCTTTAGTGAACAAATTATAGTGCACGTCAAATTTAGAAATTCTTTTTGTAACTTATTTCTTCAATCACTGAGTAAGTCACCTTTTAGAAAATTGTTTTAAAAACATGATTCAAATTATCTTAGTTTAACAAAGTCTTACCTTCATAGCTTTGATGACTTCCTGGCAGTCATAGAGAGCAGGAGGCGTTACCAAGGCTACTAACACATCTTCAAAGTCTCCACGAGTGTCACCCTTCAGGTCATCTATTAATGTCTAATTGGGAGGAATAAAATCAAGTCCTGCACCAATAATGACAAACTCAATTTGGCCTTTGTCTGTGTCAACATCAAAGAAAGAAAAAGCTTGAAAATTAAACAGGCAAGTGTATTTATATACCCTTCCTGTGGCTTTCTCATAAGCCTTGGCGATGAGCTGACGCTGAGCACTGCTTCTTTGGGTCAACACATCAATCAGAGTCTTTTCTGTTGTACCTTTGAAGAAAACAACACCAAGCGAACTTTTAATTCTTTCAATTTTTTAAAAAAAAGTGTAGAACTTTCATCAAATTGTCATTTTACTTCATGTCTATTATCAACCTCCTATTGTATGGTGAGAGTGAACTGAACTGGATCTCCTTCTTTCAGCTGCTCAAAGCAGATCATCTGCTTCCATCTCACCATGTCGCTAGCATCCTCCTCTCTCACACCAACTCTCTGTATGTCCTCCTTCAATTCATCTATGAACCTTCCTCTTTGCCTCCTTGCTGGGAGCTCCATCTTCAGCATCCTCTGCACATGTCCAAACCATCTCAGCCTTGCCTCTTTTGTCTCCAAACATCTCAAACTGAGCTGTCCGTCTGTTGTAATCATTTCTATTTTCTTAAGAGAGTCCATCCTGGTCACTCCCAAGAAAATCTGAGCATTTTCAGCTCTGACACTTCCAGCTCAGCCTCCTGTCTTTTGGACAGTGCCTCTGTCTCCAAACCATACAACATAGCAGGTCTCACTACCATCCTGTAAACCTCCCTTAGCACTCTTGCTGCTATTTGAACTGGATAACAGATAAAGATTTCCCTAATGGTTCATCCACTCCATTTTGAACTTGAATGTATGGCTACTTTTCTTTTAGATTAATAAAGTACCTGAGTGTATATGTGAATGAGTTCACCTTGCTTTATACCTTTATACTGCAATAAAAAGGCACATGAGCACATTTGCCGAAGTGCTTTACATATCAGTCAGATATATATCTATAAAAATATATCAATGATGGTAAACCATTAGCTTACCAAGGCCCTCTATGGCCTTCCTGAGAGCAGACACATCTTCATCCACTTTGAAATTTGCCTTGTCCTTCACAGTTCCTCTTGCACTGGACTGATAGACACAGATGCATGCCAGTGAAAACTAATCCACAGGTAATAACTGTACCATGTATCATGCTATAAAAGAAGAGCAGGTTGTACTTACTGTCACAGTCAGTGAAGAGGGGTTGTCTAAGAGCAGGTCCAAGTCATCCTGAAACACAGAGAGGGTGACCGCCTTCATTTTCTCATATTTTGAGCCTACACGGATACAAACAGACATCTATGTAGAAGTACTTACCCAAACAGACATTCTGGTGGTTTAAGGGAGGCGTTTTACACTACAGAGAAGAAAGAAAATACACTATTAGCACCTTAATTGTGTTGTAATGTAGCATCTTAAGAGCTGACTCATGCTTTAATGGATTTTTTTCTAGCTGCAGATCGCCATTCCATCTAATCAGGGCAGCGCTTTTAAGGGCATTGATGTGGCATCACAAACAAATCTGTAGGGTACAATAATACAAAACTAACTAAAGTCGAGAGAACGTGCGCAAAAGGAACTACAGAAAAGCAAACAAGTAAGATCCGAATGTAGACGAGGCATATCTAAAGAGCAAATTTCCTTTAAAAAACAACAACAACACGCACATCCAGGAAGCTGATAAAAGTTTTAAAAATGTGTTCTTTTTCGTCTTACCAAGAAACAAGGAGAAGATTGAAGTCTGAGAACGAATTTCACAAACGCGTAAAAAGTCGCCACACCTTTCAAAGGGGTTGATAAGCAACGCCCACTGTGGGCTGGAGTACAGTGAATCACAGAGTACGTCTCTCATGAACTCCTCACTCCTGCAGAGTAAGAGTACAGCAGGTTACCACAGAAATAAAGCAAGAGAGATTACGACAGGCTGACGACTTTGCGCAACAGCCGAACTAACTGCATTTCTGACATATTTTGGATTCCATTTAGTACCCTATTTAAACACCTATTATCTATAGGCAGTAATTTGCAGATCCTCTCTTTGATTTTATATCTATGTAAATTTCCCATAAGTATGATTAAAATATATGTCGTTACGTTTTCTAACAAGTATGTGTTGATTAGATCTGTGTACTCGTTAAGCCCAAAGCAAATAAACGGATCAAATAGGGGGGATAGTAGAGTTAAAACAGTGAGAAAATATGAAGTACGACTTCTAAAGTAATGTCCATATGAGTAAATATATTTAGTTACATTTTTTAATCCAATCTAACAAACTTTTTAGCAGGTCTAAAGTCCATGGCAGGGTAAAAACATGAGTCAGAGAGAAGGAGGAAGGAAATGTGACAGGATGAATATGTGCTTTGGCCTTATCGCATAATTTCCTAAGCAGCCTAATGAGATTACAGATGTTTATCTAGCCTACATCCTTAATATTCAATATTCTTTCAGCACAGCTAAAATTAAATTATGCACGCAAATGTATTTACCTAGTAAATATGAGGCACGCGAAACCATATGTTTTATTATTAAGCAAAACAGAGAGGAGCACGTGGGCTTAGTTCAGCCTAGCCCAAATTCAAAGATGCCCTGCCTCCTGAGGCGCACCAGGCGGGTTTATGCATCCACAATTGTCAGGAGAGTGTGCCACTATGAAAACGGGACTGCTGATTTAAGTGAGATTATATAGCAGCAACAGCTAATGCATGGAAACATCCTGTGGTCAGATGTCTATATGAATAAAAAATGCGTAAATTCCAGGTGATGTGTGGAAGTAGGCTGATAAGAAAAGGAAAGGAGACAGCTGCGACATCTTTCGGTAAACTGGAGACACTACAGACCTTATTAGGAAAGGGACCATGAAAAAAGCAGGCATTAGGCTGCATTTCCTGGATGGATCTTGGGTGCTTTGTTTTTTAAAAATATAATCTAGATTATATTTTCCACCATGAGCTCTAAGTAATTCCCGTGGAAATGTAAAATCTCATGATTTTTACTTCCTTCCTTTTGCATGGTGCATCGATCTATTTTTCTGATAAGTGTGAATTTATATAAACGTAAATACATCAAAGTCTTTGGGACGTTACAAAAGGCCTCCTCGCTGACACCGCCTACCTTGTGAGGTTTCTGTTTCGCCCTAATTAAAGCCTTTAAGGAAGATTGCTGTTATAGCAATCTGACCTCTGTTACATGGTGAGTGAAACATAATCTTATTTTTATCCTTCTGAAATCTTAACTATAACCCGATGAACTAGAGGAAATAGAGGTGGGCGAAAGGAAAACAGATGCTCTACGTGGCACCAACTTATCCTGAGAGCTAAACTCGGGGAGAAATTTACCCACCATAGCCGGGTAGCGACAAAGCCTGTCAGCTCTCTGACAGCTCAGTACTATAGTGACATTTGGAGACGTGTCAGCGGCCCTTAAGAAAAGCTGTTTAGCACTCGTTTTCATTTAATACGGCGACTGGAGCATTCGTTCTTAATCCCAGAGTATGTTTTGGCCTGTTTCACTTTTATTTTTTAACGAGCGACCTCATTAGCTCACTAAATAGCTTTGCCGAACTAGCGGCTGGATAGCCGACTAGCAACAGGGAACCTCCCAGTAGTATCATGGCTAGCGAGAATTAGCCACTCCATTTCACTGTGACATCACTTTGGTAACGTCTTAATATTTATTTTATTTTTTCCAGACTACCGCCTTTAAAAACAAGTGCACTACTAAACCTGTTCGGTCTTTCTGCGCTTAACCAGGGCTTCGTGCTTACTCTCGTTTTTCCTTTACAGGGAAGCTAACGTCACTTGCTGTCCCTTGTTTACATGAACACCGGTCATCTGGGGTGCTCTGAGGGCATGTGATGGTTGTAACAACACAGGATGAACTACAGAGAAACCGGGTTGTAAATACGGACATGGAACTTGGAGGTAGCTAACGTCGGCATCTCAGAGCCATTTCTCTGAGAAGATGACCTGGACTCTAAAGGAGGACAGCTGTGCCAGCTCCACTGTTTGACTTTGTGTGGGTGCTGGACGGAGAGCAGGAGCTTTGTTTGTCCCTGTTAAAAGTTTATCATGATGCAAAGCTACATGAGGACAACTGGAAACAAACAGTGCTGGGAATCGGCCTCTGCTTCTACCACAGGGATGATGTGGAAAACTCTCCTGGTCGTTAGTCTTTTCTGCTGGGGAAAGTGTCAAGAGAGCCAGAATATGACACCCGAGGAAAAGGGCGCAATCAGGTGATGAATGTTCACATAGACATATAAACAGTGAGTGCGCTTTTGTAAAATTATTGAAAGCATTCAACTTTTGCGTCTTTACCCGTTTTGTTTTTCTTCTGTGCAGGGACCAGATTGTTGAAATGTTTGATCACGCTTATGGCAGTTACATGGTAAGGTGTTCGTTACAGCATAATATTTGTAATTACCAGTAAGTTTATGTTTGCTTTTTGCAACAGTCCAGAGAAAAGACGAGTCAGTTGCTTCCAATTGGAAACGTGAATGCAAGCAAGCATGTTGGATTTGGTTGAGGTTGCTGTTAGTAATGCTGGAGAGGGTCAGACTCACCTGTGCCTTTATAGGATAACCAGAGTTGGACAAAGAGGCACGCACGACCTAAAGTGTGTGTGGTAGATGTCCTTGTGACCTAACATAAATTAATCTAAGTGTATATTTAATATAGGTAGAGCAGCTAATGTTTACCTGATTATTGCATGTAAAAGGGCGATAAAGACGCAAAATTATCACTAAAAGGAGTTTAAACAAGTACATTCCTTAGTTAAACTGTCAAAGATTTCTTCAACTGAGTCCGCTAATAGTTTGAATATTTAGATGGAAAACTTAAGGGACATTGTTGAGTGAGAACTAACACTGTATGTGCCAGGTGAAGTGGGAGGTGTATAAGCTATTGATCTCCACCCATCCTTCCTCAATGAAACATTTTATGTGAAATGATAATGAAAGCATGGAGGCAAATGTTTGTTTCTGTTGTAGAAATATGCCTATCCAGCCGATGAGCTGATGCCTCTAAGCTGCAGAGGGAGAGTGCGTGGCCAGGAGCCCAACAGAGGGGACATAGATGACTCCTTGGGGAAGTAAGTAAATCGTTAATTGACATTTGGAGCATGAAAAGCATATACATTTAAATTCCTTCAAGCAGCAGCCAGACCAAAGTATTGCAGCAAAGGTTTGAGTGTGAGCAGTTTAAGATTAGCAGATAAAAGATGACCTGATTTCCAAATGGCATAAAGTAAGAGATGAGATATTTTTGATATTTTGAGCAAGATTACTTCATCATCTCTTATCTGCTGAGGTTCTGAAAGGACAACAAGATAACAGAGAGGGGAAGGGGGGGGGGGGGGGGTTGTCTACCCTGCATGATAAGAACCCTGATAAATCTTCCTGAAGGTCTTTTGCAGTCATAGAACAATTTTGATTCGGCTTTCTAGGAATCCTGTGAGTATTTTTTGCAGTAATTCTTTTGCTTTTCCAGACCACAACTTGACCATCACCATTCCTGTTGTTTGAGAAAAGAGCTTTGTGGAAACACTTTTACCCCCACTTTACAAATAAAATGAAAGTATTTATAAAATGTGTATCACCAATACTTTTCTAAAAATGACTCTGAACAGGATGTAGCTGTATCAAGCTACATGATATCTAGAAGTTATCTGACAGCTAAGATCTCTTTTGTAAACTTTCTTTCACTCCTAAAATCGACAGGGCAAAAGTGATACTCACAGTGCTTAAAATTCTATGAAAAGTATGTTTAATTTTCAATTTGAAGCCATTTAGAGATCATTTCATCTCCTGCTTGCTGAAGTAGTCACAGTAAGGAATTTTTGACAAGGGTGCAAAATGTTTTGCATGCCAAGTCTAATTTGTCTAATGCAGGGGTGTCCAACTCCAGGCCTCAAGGGCCTGGTCCTGCAGGTTTTACATATCACCCTGGGTCAACACACCTGGTCTAATGCTTCTGAGAATGATTTTGCATCCTTAAAGAAGACAGGAACTATAGTCTTGCCCTGCTATTCTCTTCAAAAATACCCTAGTATTCAGAGATGCTGAATGACCTGCTGGAGCGGGGGGGCTAGGAGGAGGAGTTGGCCGTCCGACTGCGGTCTGGAGTGTGGGGCCTTCCTGCTGCTGCGGAGTCGGGGCGGTCTGCCTCCCCCCACCGCAGGGAAAAGGGTAACACCACCTGGGTCTGGGTGCAGTTCCCCCCTCCAGGGGCAAGGGTACCTAGACCCGGTTTGTACAGTACGCTTGGGGAGTGTGATCTTATGTACAGCGTCTCTTTATGTCTGTCTCCACGTTGGTTCAGTGTGGAGTAATTGCATATGAGAGCATGAGGGTGGGAATGGATGTTTGTATCTGTGTGTGCCTGTATGTCTGTGTCTATATGTCAGGTTGGGTGTCAGACGCCACCTCTCTGGGGACATCTCAGGCCCTCCAAGGTTTGGAGGCCTATCTCCCCCTACCACCACTTCCCCTGCCAGTGGCGGACCCCCTCAGACATCGGTGCGTTGGTGGTTCTCTGTGTCCGGGGATGGGCGTCCAGGTACACACCGGCTCACTCCTTGGCGGCCGCTTATCGGGGCCTGGAGCCTGGGGCTTGCTCGGGCCACTTCGGAGGTGGGGTGCCCCTGGCCTCTCGGCCTGGGGCTCGGTCACTCAGGCGCGGCTGGCTGCCGGCGGAGCTCACGGGCGCGTCACTGCAACTCCCCCTGGCTTCTGCTCCGCGGCTGCTGAGTGAGCCCTCATCTGGGACTCTCCTCAGCTCTTTCTGGGACAGTGGCGCAGCTGCCCCTCTGTTGGTCTTCCTTGGTCTCTTGTGTTCTGGGGGCCTCTGGATGTCTGGAGTTCTGATCTCCTCCATACCTGCTTCATGCCCTGGAGGACGGGGCTGTGGCCCCCCCCACACCCTCTAGCAGATTATTACATTAAGGAACCTTTTAAAAAACAAAAAACAAGCGCGTCCATGCTCACAGGTGTACACACGGGTGATCACACCCACAAACTGCACCCTTTTTGGCTCCTACCTCAGGGCACACTGTGTTCTGTTGGTCTTGTGTGCTGCACAGTGGTGTTTAGTGTTTGGTATTTGCTGTCGTATTCCCATGTATCATTGTGGTGTTGTTTGTTCTGTTGCTCTTGTTCTCTTCTGCTTGCTTTCTTTTTTCTTTCTCAGCAGGTGACCCAGGTGATTGATATATGCATATTTTTTCTTTTTTTTTTCTGCCCGTTCTGTTGGTTTTTGTCTTTTGCCCTTCTCCCCCGTCCTTCTTCTCAGCTGTTTCTCTTTCCCTCTTTCTTTCTCCCCTTCTTTCCCCCAGTCAAGTCTGTCCCGTATTCAGTAAGTGAAAATAAAAGAAACAATAAAAGGTGAATCAAATGGACCATTACGGCAAGGCTGGGATGGTCAATTTGGTAAAGTAAATCCGTTGGGCATCTTTCTTTGCCTTTAGACAACAATTCTGATGGCAAAAGAGCCAAACGGGACAGGCCAAAAGGAAAAAAAAAAAAAAAAAAAGAGATGCTGAATGAGCTGCCAGTTTAAGCAATAAAACCAACAGGAAGGCATTAAATCGGCATCTTGGAGTGCCATACACAGATCTATGTACAACACGTGTTTTATAATGTAACATTTAGCTTCAGACTCAGCATGAGTCATTACAAATTTAACTGAATCAGTGGAAAGTAGGACACCAGCTATGCTGCACTCTGCTAGCTATCGACATGTCATAATATTTGTTTCCACCATCTTTTTAGGTTTTCTCTCACTCTGATTGACACCCTTGACACCCTGGTGGTAAGTATTTGATTTTCCTCTCATAAAAAAACAATATTGCTTTGCTTGTGTTTTTGAACAATTATTTCTTTCGCTCGCATGAATTTTAAACAGGTTTTAAACAAGCTTGATGAGTTTGAGGAGGCAGTGAAGAAGGCTGTGAGTGATGTACGCCTCGACAACGATGTGGTGGTGTCAGTGTTTGAGACCAATATCAGAGTTTTAGGGTATGAATCTTATGTATACATAATATATTATACAGCCTTTGTTATTTTCCTTAGATTTGTATTAACGGCTTTATTTGAAGTGCTTTTTTTCTTGGCTCATTATTCCAATTGTAGTATTTTTTGACATCAGTACATCGTTTTATTGTCACTGGAAAGAAATATCCTGAGTATTTCTTCTTCCCAGTGGGCTTTTAGGGGGCCATGTGATGGCTGACCTCCTACGGCAACGTGGGGAGAGGATGCAATGGTATCGTGACGAGCTCCTACATATGGCCAAAGAGCTGGGCCATCGATTACTGCCTGCCTTTAACACCACAAGTGGCCTTCCCTATCCTAAGGTAGTGCTTATTTTATTGTTAAATATCACAAACCTTATTGCAGATTCATTATATGCTATCTAGTTCTTCAAAATTAGGCACTAATAAACAACAAACGTGTTCCTCATTTTGCACAGTAACTGATATAATTTTTGCTGTATTTGGCTCACCAGGTAAATCTGCGCTACGGTGTCCTAAACCCACTTTCCCGGACAGGCACCGAGTCCGACACCTGCACAGCATGTGCAGGAACAATGATCCTGGAATTCGCTGCCCTCAGCAGGCTGTCAGGAAACTCTGTGTTTGAGGTATTACCTTATTCTTCCTTCTTTTTTTCTTTTTTTTACTTTTTCATGTTAGGAATTATAGCTGAGTGTAGTTTTCACCTCAAAGAGTTTAAGCATGTAATACTTTTACAGGAACATGCAAGGAAAGCTCTGGATGTCCTCTGGGAGAGGCGACAGAGGGGAAGTGACTTGGTGGGGACTGTCATCAATATCCACAATGGAGAATGGGTCCGGAGGGGTGAGGCAGTTTAAACACAAAGATACACAAACATCGACAGCACTGGAATCATGCAGGTTCTCACACAAGCAGTGGAAATCGAGCCTTACTGAGTCTTGTCGCTTCTGTGTTTGCAGACAGTGGAGTTGGTGCTGGCATCGATTCATACTATGAATACCTGATGAAGGCGTACATTCTTCTGGGAGACAATGTCTTTCTGGACAGGTTCAACGTTGTAAGCATTCCTTGCTGTAACATCATTGTCTCACACAGTCTGTCATATTATAGTGTTTGAGCTGAAAACACTACAGTAATTATTTGTGTTTCTTGGTTTTTCTTCTACAGCACTACAGTGCCATTATGAAGTACATCAGTCAGCCTCCCCTGCTGCTCAATGTACACATGCACAACCCCACAGTGAGTGTGCGAAGCTGGATGGACTCTCTCCTGGCATTCTTCCCTGGCCTGCAGGTCTTAAGATGTGCTCAGTTAATCATATTGACTCTTTTAATAGTGAAAGAGTTTGTTGTTTATAGTTTCTAAAGTCCTGCTTTTGCTTATATAGGTTTTGCGAGGGGATCTGAAACCAGCCATTGAAACTCATGAAATGCTTTACCAAGTAACCAAACAGCACAAGTTTCTTCCAGAGGTAATGACTCAGTATTTGTATTCCTCTGTATCCCAGAACATTTCAGCAGTCAAGAAAAGTGGTACTAACCTCTTTTGTTTTTTGTTCATCTCACTGAAGGCTTTCACTACAGAGTTCAGAGTTCATTGGGGTCAACACCTACTGAGACCAGAGTTTGCAGAAAGCACCTACTACCTCTATAAGGTAACCCTGTATGTTTAATCTCTGTCACTACCAGTGTCGCTGATTAAATATATTGCATTTCCTTTGGTTGTAAAAGTTCAACTTTGTTAAAAGTTGGCAAATTTATACAAGTATTTTATTCCTCTTAAGGATATGAAGAGCTTATCCTGTAGGACATGTAGGTAAGATTATATTTTGATGTGTGCAGGCCACTGGTGACCCCTACTACCTCAGAGTGGGACAATCCATAGTGGAAAAGCTCAATGCCTATGCCAGAGTGCCTTGCGGGTTTGCTGCTGTGCAAGATGTCCGCACAGGGACACATGAAGACAGGTACTGTGTGAGGCGAACTCTGTTCTGAACATTTAAAAACTGAAAAGTGTAACCTTAAGTATCAGAAACAGATGTGACCATTTTTTTTTCTCCTTCTGATTTTTTTTTCTTTCTTCTATATATGTGGGCTTTTCTGTGTTTAGGATGGACTCGTTCTTTCTGGCTGAGATGTTTAAATACCTGTACCTAATGTTTTCTGAGAAGAGTCACCTGCCAATTGATATGGACGGCTACATTTTCACTACAGAGGCTCACCTCCTGCCTATATCTCTTTCCACCACTCAGCCACCTTGTCCAGGAAACGATACGGTGAGAGCGCTCACTTTGTCACAAACACCAGTGCAAATGTTATCTTCCTCTATTTTCTATACAAGCTTGTGTATACCAACCACTCTGTTAGGTCCACCTGTCAAATTGCTTTTTAACATGGATATCTAATCAGGCAATCACATGTCAACAACTCAATTCATTAAAGCTGCGTCCACAAAGTGAAGTGCCCATTGGAAATGCTTTTGAAGCTGACAGCTGGTTGCTTGTGGATATTCCAGGTTGCAGTTGCCTACGTGACCTTCTTAATATCTTCACCACCGGGTACTCATACTCTTGTCTATAGTCAACACATACTGCTGAGAATCACTTCCAGGGTTGTATGCAGATTTAGTCACGTAGACCTGTTCTCGACTGTCTTCTTGAACTCAAATGGAGCAAGGTTGTACCCACCTTCTGATGGCTGCCTTCAGCAGGATAACACACCATGTCACAAAGCTCAGATCACCTGAAACTGGAATGAGTTCTCGGTTTTCAAAACTCCTCCGAAGTCACCAGATCTCAATCAAAAGCACCTCTGGGATGTGGTGGAACCAGAGATTTGCATCATTGATGTTGTTAAATCCTCCCAATTCTTTTGATCTTTGGGCTGAAGGAAGGACAATACTCGGTGTATAAATGCTCAATCAACAATCTTTTATTCCATACAATTCAACACTTTATGAGCATAAACCATCCGGAGGGGAGATGAGCGCGGGAGGGTGTCCGCCTGATCTCGAAGTGTCTGAGCGTTCCTCAGATTCTTATAGCTTCAGCCCCCCTCCACCTAGTCATAAAAGCTAAACATCCACATTCTTTCTCTCTCTCAGTGAGTCTAAGTTATGACCTTGGCTTCCTGTGCAGTGTGTTCTGTTCTTTTCTAATCAGACGAATAAGGCCATGACTCTCTGAAAACAGTATTTCTTATACCTCAGCAGTATAATGCATCATAAAACAATATCATTCATTCACAATAGATCAGCAGCTTAATGTAATACAAATCAGTTTAATAACTGTAATAGTTATCACCTTCTTCTAAGTCAGGAGAATAATGCAAACTAAAACTACATAATAATTTCACAATCTTTAATTAGGGGTCTAACGTGGCATAAGATAATATAATAATCTCACAATGTGCAGACAACGGATCTGTTGTAATTGTGTGATACTATCATGTCAATTTGGCCCCAGATCTCTGAGAAAAGTTTCCAGCACCTAATTGAATGAGTGCCATGAAGAATTGAGGCAAAAAGGAGGTCAAAAACAGTGCTACCTGGTTTGTTTGTATGTCTCACATTAGCACTGTCAAATTTTTACTAAATCTGACAGTGCTAATACTGATATTGTGATAACAGAAATTTGAAGAAAATGAGGATGGCAGCATGCCACCAGTCTAATTTATCTCAAACTTTGTTTTGTTTTTTAGTACAAAGGTTTGGGTTTGTAACAGAGAAGGAAGGTGATCTTAATTTAGTGAATATTGTAATTATTGTAAGTCTCACTTATATGACAGTGCTGTATATTTAGAAGTTAACAGCAAAACTCACTGGCATAGTTGTATAGTAGGTACATACTTATTTAAAGGTGTGTGTTGTTCTTCAGGAGACTGTTCGTATTTCTCAAGAAGAAGATCTGTTTACACACTCCTGTCCCAGCACTGAGACGTTATTCCCAAACAACCCGTCATTTGCCAAAACCATCAGGGACGGATACAAGTACCTCACTGGGGTGGGACGAGCTTTCCACCCTTTACCCATCAGGTGTGTCCAGCTGCAAGAGACTTTTGATTCCAGAGTAAATTCTCTGGTGGATTTGTGAAGTTGTTTACCTGACTGCCTTCATACTTTGCAGGGAAATTGAACTTCCACTCCACGATAATGGCATGGAGCCAGTGGAGTTCTTTAAAAGCATGGGCATTTCTCTCACTCCACTGAACGAAGCCAATATGGGAGACACTGGAAGGCTTAAGGTATACACTGTTTACTTTGTACTCTAAATATGAACTGAAATGATGAGTTCAGGGTCAAAAATACGTCCGAAAATATACAATTACATGTAATTTTTTTTAATTCCACAGCCATTTTTTATACAATACTTCTTTTCAATATTTAATGCCATTGGTAAAACAAATTAAATTCAAATTGATTTAGTTTATTATTGTAAATGAATTTGTGCTCCAGCTGCAGTATTTTCATACTCCACCAGGAAGCACTGTCCAAACTCTGCGGATCAACGAGTATATTTTCTTCCATTATAGTTATCTAGTTTGTTATACTTGTCTTATAACGGTCCACTCTTTTAAAGCAAAATCTGCCTGAGATTTAGTTTAAATGTGAAGTTATGTATTTTAATGGTCCAACCCACTGATTCCCAAAGTATGTGCCAGTTGTATAGGTACTACAACCTAATTAAAAATGTTAATAGGAGGTGGTTAGGTTGTGTTATTACTCATTACACTAACCTAAATTTACTGCTCTTGTGTTGATGTTTGTGTACCAGTGGTAGTGGAGTCACACTCCTTAACATTTTGCATATGACTGGGTAGCATTAGCAATTTATAGCCAACAGTCTGTGTTGTTTGTGTGTGCGTGTGTTTTTTCTTTTTTTTTCTTAATTAAATGTTCAGGGAAATCCATCAGTTTGTCTTGTATTTTGATTAGAGTGAAGATTGGCTGGTGCCACATGGGTATTTCTGGTTTTTAAGTGTGCTGCAGCACTCTTGACTTTGGGAATGGCTGACCTGACCAGCTCTTGTTTTCAATTGGGTCTCTAACTAATGATGTCTGCAGGAGCATAAAGGAGTTTACCGGGTAAAACTTGTAGCAGAATTGAGCCAGGCACCAGAGGAGGAGGTTGTGGTGCCTCATGTCGTTCAGCTCATATCCCCACCATTTCTGGGAAGGACGGTCCTCACTGCAGGACCTGCCAAATTTGGGATGGACCTCACCAAGCAGGAGCATGGGGTGAGATAACACACCACATAGTATCGGTGTCAAAGCTAGTGTAGCTTTCAGGAACAAAGACAGAAACATGTGTTTCATTGCAACAATGTGTTTGAATAGATTACAATCTGAGATAATTGATATAATATGAACTACTAATTAAAATTAATAATTTATGTATGCATTTTTGTTCTCTTGGTCTTGTTTAGTTCTTTTCTCTAACGTGCAAAGACAAAATCACATTAAAACAAACTCTTGTGCTGCAGGTGAAGGGAAGCATAGTGAAAGCTTCCCCCTACACTGCGTGTGGACCCATAGACAATGCAGCGGGCCTAAAAGGCCACATCGCTCTGGCACTAAGAGGTGACTGCATGTTTGCTGCAAAGGCTCGTTGGCTACAGAAGGCAGGAGCCATAGGAGCTATTTTCATAGGTGAGAGTCATTACCAGTTGAGCTGAAATCATTTGCTCTTATAGTATTTCTCAAAGTTTAGAATGAGTGGACTTCAAAGATGTTCATGAGCTCAGCATACGCCTTTGTTCCTCAGACCACCGTGAAGGAAGCAACAGCGAGGAAACCCCTCTCTTCCAGATGGTTGGAGATGGCGACTCCACTGAAGACATCACCCTGCCTTTAGTCTTCCTGTTCAGCCGTGAGGGTGCCGTGCTCACAGCTGCCCTGGAGAAACATCACAATGTGGATGTGCTGCTGCTGCCCAAAGAGAGGCAGCTCGGACGTGGTGAGCATCAGGAGGAAGATTAGATTAGATATAATATGTTTATGGTATTGTCAGCAAGTCCCATGAACAGTTAAAAAATGACATTATAGTTTGGTTGGTCTTTTTTTTTTTTTTTTTTTAATGCTGTCCAACTTTTTGAGTCTCTTGGATAATTTGGCACGAACCCTGTTTAAAGCTGGCTGGGAGCCGGTGACTATTTTTAGAATTCATGTGGTACCGGTGATAGGTCTCTAATATCCTGTGGGGGACCCACAGTGGATAGATTTTGGCACAGATTTTACACCCGCTGCCCTCCCGTTTATCTAACACCAGGTATACACTAGCTTGTGACCCCCTAATAGGGTCTACAGAATCAAAGGAAAATATTATTCAGATTTTTAATGCTTGTTGGAAACAAAAAGGATGTAGACTCATCAGATTTATACTTAATCATATGTTTTATAAAAGTCACTGTAAAGGTTAGGAAGAAAATTAGATAGCGTTGTTTTCAGAATTCATGCAGTGAAGAGTAGTAAAGATAATGCTGGGTGTATAATCTCTGTGATGTGACTCACCAATGTGTTAACAATAGACGTGAAAAAGTGTCTGCCTCACAGAAAATACTTACTATCATCTGTCACTTACCATTTTTATTGATTTTATATATTTAATGTTTGTTGAAAGGTGAAAAATATAGAATATCACCAGATATATACTTGATCAAATAGTGTCTAAAAGACACTGTGAAGGTTAGGAAGGCCTTTGTGCTTCTGTCCTTTAATAGATGTTTTAACTACACAGGATATGTTGTGCGTCATGGTTCCTCTGACATAATACAGAAATCAAACTTTATGCAGCATACAACAATGTATTTTCTTGTGGATTTGACATAGCTGTTGGTCCCAAATTGACCCAGAACATATAGCTATCATCATTTTATTATTGTTTTACTTGGTAGCAAAGTGCAGATTCACTATTTCAGTTGTTTTTAATTCAGGGTAATATAAAAATGGAATTGAAGTTGAGGACAAAATGAAATGATATGGAAAAACGTAGTTTGTGCTGCAGATGTGAGCTCTTCTCCTGTTTACGTGTGTCGTTGTCTGTCCTTGTACTACAGATAAAATGGAGAAACACGTCAGCATGAACCTAAAACTCCGCCTGGCAGAGGAGGGGGAGATGGAGGGGGGAGCAGCTAGCGGGCGCACCCTGGAGTTTGTCTTGGAGAATGACGAGGTGCTTCTTAAGGACGAGGGAGTAGAAGAACTGAGAGAAAAACAGCAGCAGTCATGCACAGAGGACAGTGACAGGACTCAACCCTCTCAAATCCCAGACTCTTAATGTCAGACCAAACACAAATCCATGAGCTGTGCTGATCCCGAACTTTGCTGCCACTGGTATCTTGTCAGGTTCTGGATGGAGTGTGCCTCAGAGCCCCTCACTGCCCTACAGCACAGGGAGCCCTCAGTGACACAACTGGCATGTTTACGCCTGTCTTGAAGGGTCTATATTTACCTTTCAGTCAAAGATTTGCAGATTCTGCTCCATGTGGTACAGGAAATGGTGGTTGAGGTGTGGCTTCTGATCTCATGAGACTAAACTTAGTAATATAAATCTAAAAGGATAGGCTGTTAATGTGTAAACCTAAACCTAACCTGTAGTTTTTGCTCCTGTGGGCCCATATGAAGTACATCCAGAGGAAACTGTAGTTAAGGGTCCAAAAATGTCCTCAGCTACGGTTGTTATGCAATGCAGTGCATTTTTAGTATATATTGCACCTTTTCACTTTAACAAGTACTGTTTAGGCATTCATTGATAGAGAGTAGAATATTACATGGCCAGTAGGTGGTGTTAGCTACCAGAGCTTCTCGGTAATGTAATGCTGGCTGTTGAAGAACAGGAAGTTGGGTTAATTTTAAAAACTATTTTCTTTCTTACTGGAAATCACTTCAGGGAATTTTAAGAGTGAATACAGTTTGCATTGATGAAGAGTGCGTGTGTGTTTGTGTGCGTGCGTGTGCGCCTGTGCGTGCTCTGCTTTTTTGCTACTATGTGAGCAGTGTCTGTGACTGTGTATGTGTGTGTATGTGTAATGACTAAAAAAAACCCTTGAAGGCATCTCGGTTAAAACGTCACAAGGCAAAAACGTATCCATCTTTACAAATTCAGAAAATCGGTACGATTTACCGTCATGAATCTTTTAAAGTTCAGCTTTCTAACCCAAAAATAGCCACACGGTTAAGTTGTAACTCACGTTTTCTTAGAAACACTGAAACTGTGATCAGAGGCGGTTTTCTTGCAAGCAGACACCCCTGGTTTCAGGTGCAGCGTCAAGGATTGTTGAGGCTGCTTTGCACTTTGAGACTTGTGGAAAATTGGGAAAAAAAGAATCATCCTATTATTACGTTTGTTTATGGTCAAATGTAATAACTCATTATGGTTATTTTTCATTGCATTTTCACTGTGTAACAATTGATTGTTTGTATCTTCCTTTAAATGCCAATTTTTTTTTTTTTTTGCAATGCTCCTTTCAAAACACTGCAAATTGTCACGTTTATGAATAAGTGGATTGGGTGAAATTTTGGTGAGGTTTTTGGATCATCTAACATTTACCAGAGAAGAAAAGACCAACTGAATCCTACACATTTATGCCAGCGTGTGACTGAAATCTATAGTGGATGCATTTTGCATAAATTTACAAGCTGGGGTTCTGACTCTCACACACTCCTTGCATACTCACCTGTTTTACAGCATTAGGTTTACTTGTTATAACTTTGGATTAAAACTCAAAACACTGCATAACTATTTCATCCACACTAATAGTAGTTTGCTTGATTCTTAACTTTTGTGTAACATGGAAATGTGAGCTGTCATTTGTTCCTTACCTAACTGTAAAGTGCACCCTTTCCTGATGCTGCTGAGCTGATTTGAAGTCAGATATTTGTTTGGTCTTTTATAAGGCTGTGCCAACCTGTTTACCTCAGGACTGTGTATGTAAATGTTCATGCAGATAAAAGGACCATGCACCAAAAAATGGATTGTTCTTCTTTTAAATGATTTTCATGCTTCTTCTGCAACTCTGAGGTTTTTGTTGGATTGTGTCCTGCAGCTCATAAAGTGCCAAAAGAGAGATTATCTGAAATCACTTTCCAGGACATAAACTTAGACACATTTGTCAGTAAATTAAAAATCATAATTCCTAACCCAATCAACCAACCTATGTTTTTTTTTTTTTTTTTCTTTTTTCCATTACTCTGCATTTTTATCATCAGTGGCAGTTATGGTTTCCTATGAGGTCATAGGTTAAAGGATGTGGTTGCCATTTGCCTGTAGTAGGCTTTTGTGATTAATCATCCAGCGTAGTCTTTCTGATACTTTATTTCTCACTTCATACTGACGTATTTATCTGGTTAAAGACCTTTTGTGATTAGTTTTCCCTTTAAAAGTAGTTTAAAGTAATGTGTGCAGCTGTGTACACAGGTTGGAAATGCAATTTGATTGTAACACATTTCATATTAAGTACACACATCTTTGTAATTTTATGAATTTTTTAAAAATTTATTAGAAATATTGTGCAAGAGCAAAATAACTTCTTTATGTATATATTTTATGTACAGTTTGAGCTCAACAGAAAAGACACGTAACATCAGTTGCCTCCAAAACCCACATGCATCACATCCGTGCCACAGCACTGCAGCGGGTTGTGAGCTTTTCAAAAAAAAGAATGCTGTCTGACTACCTTTGTCTGGGAAAAATGAGACAGACCTTGACACGTTTTTGTTCCAGAGGACTACGTGGCAAGAACGATGATGCCTGCGATGACATCAGTTATAATAGTGCTGCTGATGCTGTTTCACCCACAAAAAGCCCCGCCATGTAAGGACTCTGGACAGCTTTTAGAATAAAGAGGTTGTAATTGTTGAGTGGTAGTCCTAGAGCAATCTAATTTACTGCAAGACAAATGACATGTTGGGGGGTTTTGTGTGTGTGTGTGTGTCACAAAATACAGTATACCACAAATCCATTTGATTACACAGCTTTTTTTTAAGTGCGTGTATAGTCATAGTAAAAAGAAAGTACAAGGGTTTTACATATCAGGACAGGAATCTGGTCTTTATCAGACCTTACAGTTAGATAAATACAACCTCATATGAAGTGGCAAACATGACATATTATAGCATCCATCCATCTTTCCACTTTGCTTATCCAATTAAGGGTTGTAGGGGGCTGGAGCCTATCCCCTCTGGGGTGAGAGGTGGAGTACATCCTGGACCGGTCACCAGTCTGTCACACGGCTAACGCAGAGATAACCATTCACACTCGCATTCACACTTTGGGCAATTTAGCTTCCCCAATTAACCTCACTCCACTAACTGCATGTTCTTGTACTGTGGGAGGAAGCAGAGTACCTGGAGGGAACCCACGCAGACCCAAGGAGAACATGCTGCCCTGATATAAGACACTTTGTCATTATTTATTTTATGACAGTTAAGCCATAATGCAGAAGCAGTGTGAAAAATTAAGTCGACCCAAACTGCTTTTATAGGAATTATGAGGGTAAGGAGCAGCCTGACCATAATGCATATCAGCACAAACAACTTGCACCAACTGTGAAATACGCTGGCAGAAAGGTAATGATCTGGGCTTGTCTTACAGCCACAGGACCCAGACACCGCGCAGTCACTGCTCTAGATTCTAGAGTCGATTGTGAGCCCTTCTGACCAGCAGCTGAAGCTTGGTCAGTATTGATCACACAGCAAATCTACAACAGAATGGCTGAAAAAGAAAAGAATCAAGGTGTTGCTGTGGCCCAGTCAAAGCCCAGGCCTCAGCCTGACTGAAACACTGTGGCGGGAATCGAGCTCTACATAAATGAAACCGTGAAGCAAATTTTATATGAAAGAGTGGGTGAGAACTTCTCCACAGAGAAAACCATTGCTTCATATGTCATGGGTACTATGTGTGTAATGCCATGTTCGCCTGTTCATTTCAGGTTGCACTTACTTAACTTTAAGAGCTGCTAAAGACTAGATAATTTTTTTTATTATGTCCTGATATGTAAAACATTTGAACTGACAGAGGGTGTAGGCGATACGCTCTCTTTCTTTTTGTACAGGAAGACTGTGAGCTACTAGTAGTCCGGTTTGAGGACTTACTTTGAACCGGACAGCTAAAGATCCTTGCTGACCTAAATTCCGCTCTTTGTTTGGCAATGGTCTTTCAGCACTAAGCAAGCAAACAGCCTCCAGCTGCTATTCGCCATTTGGTCTGTGTTTGGGAAATAACAATAATGGCTTTGGCAGACAGGAGGGACAACAATGGAAAAAAGAGTTTGTCTATTCGATGTCTATCTATACATCTTAAAAATACAGCTGGAGATCATTTTACCTCCACCTGCTGCTACCTGTTGCTCCTCAGCTGTCTCCCTTTGCAGCTATCTGCATTTGGATCATATCTGTACTGCTAGGAAGAGGAAAAAATTGATAAACAAGAATAATAATAATAATAAAAAAGAATAGCAATGCGTAGACTATGACTGTGAACAGTTATCCGCATTAAAATAAGACTAGGACTTTTTCATGAATACACGACTTTATCCAGCTGCATGAAAACCATCAAACCAAGAAGATCACATTATTAAACCGGTTCTTCCACGACGTCAAACCTCACGTACGCGTTTACGTGGTATCCTGATTGTAATCGCTCGGTAAACTGTTGCATTCAAGTGCAAGTGGGAATCTGATCAGACACGATCTCGATCTGGTGGTAGAAATATCTCTGTATAACTTCGGATGATTCAGTACACGCATTTTCTTTTTAAATTAATGTCCTGGCTATCACGGCAATGAAGTTAGTTAAGATAATATCACAGGTGCATGTGGGAAATCTGTGATTTAAGATTTAAGACATCATGATGATTGAGGTTAGGTTAGGAATTTTCCATCATTTATAAAAGGCTTTATCTGTCACACGTATTTAACCTATACATTTAACATGATACCCTTACACGTTTTCATTTCTCCTGTTTGACTGGAGCATTTGAAACTAGAAGAATTTGAGCACCAGTGAAGGCAGCTTTTCCTTTTCAAGAAACTTGTGAAATTAGGTCCCAATATTTTTGTAAAGTCATAAAAAAATCATATTGTTTCGTCCTTATGACAATACAGAAAGCGAAATATTATACTGTAGACCTTTTCAGCTTAACTAATGAAAACCTGACCAACATCTGTCCATAGAAAAGCTTTTAAGTTAAAATGTCAACTTACTTTTGCTTAGGTGGACCTCATTTTGGCTAAAATAAGAGAAACTAAATTGATTTCAAATGACTTTCAATAACAAACAATTAAAATGTATTTGAAGTGAATTATCAGCCTCTCACTGTCTGCATAATTATAGCTGTGATGAAAAAAAGAAAACAAATATGTTCAAACTGTAAACGTGTCAAGGGGAGTCGGTATTTTTATCTGTAAGTTTCCGAGAAGGCCCTGAAGGCAGCACGTCAAACACATACCCTCCCCTCCCCTGCCTGAAGCTCCGCTATCTTTAGCACTGTAAGGATTACGGTGCGCAGTGTGTGTGTGACTGCACTTCGGTGCGACGTGCTCGGCTTATCGCTGTGGGCTCATTGCGCTGAAGCTCTCCTGCATCAGAGAACAAAAACCTTAAAAAAGAAGAAGAAGAAGAAGAAGTGATGGGGGAATGACAACAAACCCCGTCCCCGTCTGCGGTTCAACGTCCCCGAAAAGACCCAAGGATGCTGCTGTTCTCCAGCCCGAGGTGCGGGCGCAGGCGCCGGGCCTCGCTGCTGCTGCCGCTGCTCTCCGCGGTCCTCCTCTGTGTCATCCCCGTCAGCGCTAGACTGCCAGGTAAATCCCCAACGGGACACCTTAACATCCGTGGCCTGAGCTTGTTTTCAGCTGTAGCGCGACTGTCTGTCGCTCCAATTAACGCTACTAGGACGTGTCACCAAAGAGCTTTTGTTATTAACGCGGGGAAGAGATGTGCAACTATACAAGTGTGATTTGTTCACACTTTAATTGTTGGTTATGGTGTTCGTTTGGTTGTGTATGTGTCTTGCTGCTGAGGGCAGGTTAAGCAAGTGCGTGTGAATCTGAATGAGTGACAAGAGCACAATGGAAAGACAAAGGCCAAAAATTCAAATTTCCTTCCTTGTCAGGTTACTCAGGCTGTTCTGTGCTGACAATTGCACCTTTGTTAATGTCACAATAACCCTATAAAATGTAAGACAAATGAAGTGATGTGTAAACCAAGTGGGCAATTTTTAAGTATGTGGGAACTACCAGGCTGCAGGTTTATATGTGAGTGTGTGTGTCTAATGTTTTACCACACAGAGATGGTTGCTGTTAATATGTGCAGGGGCGATAATCTGCTTCTCAGCCATTAATGCAGAAAACCCGTGGGAGAACCAACAGCTGGATTCATGTAATCTTTATCTTTTATTAAAGGCATGCACCCATCAACACACACACATGCACACACACACTATACTCAACATTGACTGCCTCTATTGACCCAAACCAGTATGAATTTGTTGATGTTAATGTATATTTTTTAGATTTCTATAAGAATGAATGTGTAAAAAGAAGAAGCCTGTTTTCAATTTAAAGTGGTTGTTCAAGGCGTGTGCTCTGATGTGCTTTGTGACAAATGAAATGTGCGTAGTGTTTACATTTGAAGTATTGCATGTGCAGTGTGAATGGACTTTGACTGATGTACGACGGCTTGGAGAAATGAAAGCTTTAAACGAAATGCAGTACAAATTCTTGGTTTTCAGTCACAGCAGAAAGGGATGCTGTGATACATCGGTACTAACAGTAATCGTGATATTCATGGAATTTCTGGAATTACTGTCAATAATCCAGTGCCAATGGCTATTTGATTGACATCCCAAGAAAGATGGAATTGCACCTTAATGATGACTGCCACAAAAAAGGACCAATAACAGTAGCCAGGTTGTTTCTGCCACTCTGTGGCTACTTCTGAGTAATTTCTAGCAAAAGACTAATATTGTTACAAGTCAAGACAGGATTTTGGGTATAAGAAAATGCAGCTGAGTACAATAGTAAGCTTTAGAACACTGTGTTGATTCATCTACGTGTAAATCATAGTTTACTTAACAGATTTGTAGCAGCCAGTGGTTCATTTGTGTTGCCCCGTGTCCTGTTAGGTCTCATTTCTTTGAAAAGTTTACTTTTTTAATGCCACTGAATTAATGGAATACACATTGCAATATACTGATTCACAACCCTGTATCATTATACGTGTCAACAGATTCTTGCCGATAACATGCCCCATAGTAATGTGAATATATCCAATTCTTTATATTCCTGGAATAGATGTAAATTATGTAAATAAGCAGTAAACCCTTGCAGACTTCACTGACATCCCCTGGGCTCCAAATGGTGTGAATTTGCTCTGTCTTATGCTTTCTTGGTAGCCAAGGCCATTTGAGAAACTGCTGCTTGAATGTCAAAAATTTAAAGAAGTGGTCGCTGAATATGTTGAGACCAGTTCTTTACTTTCTTTAGGATGGAATATTTTTTTAAATTCTCAGGTTTCTATTGAGCTATAAGATTAGGTTTGGTTGCTCTTTCAGTGATAGTTTATACGCTTACTAGCTTCCCTTGAAAGACATGTGTTTGACATCAGAAAGCTAAAACTGTGAAGCAAAATGATCTTTCTTGTGCATGAAGAGAAGACTTATGGAAAGCGGACTTAACATTTTGATGACGGGAAAGGCCAAAGCCGTCGCTGTTGTTGCGGAGAAATGCCCTTAAAAGACTGTAGACGTAGAGACTGGGAATGGGCCAATGTAATCAGGTGGTTTATTCAGGAGGCACTGACACATCATCATCGTGCTTAAGTAAGCCATAGAGCTTTCACTGAACACTGGGGTTTTTTGGGATGGAAGTAATCCAAAACCTCAATTTAACCAACTGATAACATAAAGTATGTCTATCCTGGTGGCCAAGATACAGAATAAATTTAGCACGCAGAGGTTGTTGTGTAATTCAGGCTCAGGGGTGTGTACTATATTAGCAACGCCAGGAGAGTCACCTTTTTTCACTCGGGAAAAAAAAAAGCTTTGTTTGTCTAATTTTAGCATTTCATATTAGAAGCATCATCTCCACTTCTCAATATTCAGAATGAGTCTGGTCATTATTGTGCTGCCACACTTAAATGCCAAGTTTGTCATTCATTAAACCCACATAGAGTTGGAGTGATTAGTATTCAGAAAGCCTCTGCCTCCGGCTGTTTCTGCCACTAGGATTAGGATCTATATCTTCGCTGTCACACGCGCTCTCCTTTAAACACGCACAGCAACAATACTCATCAGAATCAGAATCAGAATACTTTATTGATCCCTGGGGGATCAATAAAGTATTGTCTTTTGATTTAAAAAAACAAAACAAAACACAGGACATTAAACAACTCTCACTGGGTTAATATACACTGTCTGGTATCACTGTATATTCTTACGAGGTAAAGCTTACATACAGTATGTTCACATGTGGATACGGTTAAAGACCTGCTATGTGTGTAAAGACATTTGTGTTTTCCTTTGGGTTTAAAAACAAAACTGCTCTTTTAGAAATGACATAACTGAAGCGGTCTATCACCTGTACAGTCAGTGACACTGCTGAGCAGACTTCAGGAAACATGAGCTCAAAAAATCTGTCTGGAATGAGGAACAAGACAAGTGGATTAACTAGGGCTTGCAAGGGGATTTCTGTTCAAAACAGTAAGGAAATAGTAGTTATTTTAGGCTACTCAGCATCTGCTGAGCAAAATGACCAAATTCATACACCGATTTGCACAGATACCGTGATTTATTTATTTATTTATTTTAATTGGAGTCTTTATGAACTCTGTTTCTAAGACAAAATGCAGATCAGAGATAAGAAAGTGCTCGTTCTGGTTTCATATGAACCTGTTATGTGGTTTGTGCAGTCATTGGTGGGATTAGATGTCACTCGGTAGAGAAAGGGAAAATTATTGAAATTACACAGTGGCCAGGAAACACTTACCAATAATATTGATGTATCTCACTGAGGTCTTTGTCTGGAAAAATAAGTGACCAGCCAAGGTTTTGCTGCAGTGGCTTCGTTAAAGCTCCCACTCCCCCTCGTATTTGAGAGCATTCTGTGGACTAGCAGACCTCTCTGGGAAATTAAAGGGCCAAAATTAACTTACAGAGCATCTAGAGCTATCTTTTCAAGAAATGAAGGACTCTGTGTGCTTGTTTCTTTCTTTTTCTCAACATCCATTCATTCACTCTTGTTAGTGGAAAATGATTCTATGTTTCTTTACCTTCTTTTAAATGTACAAAGATGCCTTTTCTCTGCCCTTTGTCTATGGTTAGATTAGTTTAGAATTATCCTCTTAGACTTTCCCAGCGAGGACATATTGTTTTAGATTGTTTTATCTCTCACAGCTTTCTCCCAGCTCTCTGCTGACGAGACTAGCGCCACATATGGAGTTGTTTATTTTATCTGTTTATTATTTTCTTATCCTGTTCTCATTGTCTTTTCTATAAAAAGTGCCAAGCCTCTGTTCACGACGTGAGTTGTTCTTTGCAGCTCACCCGTGCGCACGTTAAAGCATAAAAAGTAACCTTGTCTCATTGTGTCTTTATTTCTCCTGGGTTTTTTACAGAGTTTTCCCCCAACAACTCTGCTCCAGTTCACTCCAGTGCAGTCCAGTTTGGTCCTAACATATAAGCTAAAAGCCTTTTACTACAGTCAGATGAACTTTTGAACAACCAAGACACAGCTGCACGGAGCCCCAGATGTTACGTTGACAATTTTTACTCGAAAGCATCGTCTTAATATGTGGGAGCTGCAGTGACCTCAGTGCTTTCCCCCTAACCAGATGATCATTTTCAGTGATATCTCTGTGTGACATCCCCCAAGTCGGCTGTGTATTTTGCTGACTCATTTCACTCGCGCTGTAAGCCACAATTAGCTAATTTCAAACACACACACGTTTGATCAAACCCGAGTCAGCAGAATTTTACCTTCAATTAGTTTCTCTGCACTTCTTTCTTTTGATTACTGCTGTGTAGTAAAAGGTGAAAATTCAGAGCACCAAATTTTCTCTGTCAGCAGGTTTGCATTTGCGTGTAGCCACATCCTTAACAAGAATGTCTGCATCGGTTTAGCCTGATTTTAAATACAACTACTAGCAATACCTCATGCATGGGTTTCACTGCACTCTTTCCGTTGTGCATATAGTTAGAAGGAATGCCTGCCTCTATTGATCGATATTATTTACACTAGTCAATCTAATATATAATATTTTATAAGACTCACTAAATGAATATCGTAGGATGGATATTTGAAATATTGTACTGCAACAACTGATCGTGCCAGGAGCAAACAAACAAGATGACCATGAAAAATAAAATGGGGGAAAAATGACAAAATAAAGGAGCTTTCATTTGCTGCCTGCACACCGCCATTGTTTTAATCACTTTAACCTCTGTTCTGTTCGCTGTGGGATGTGCTGCTTTGCTTCACTCTAATGATAATGACATAGTAATTGTCTCCCGTGTAATGGGTTAGACTCATCATTGTCTAAAATGACAGAAGTTACTGGAACAGAAATATAAATGGCAGACTGTGATAAGCCAGATGAGGTATGGGCCTGATTGGCAGTAGTATAAAACAAAACCTTGTTCGACCTCATTTTTCCATCATGTAAAAAAAATAAATAAAAAAATGTAATTTGCCTTAAGCTACCAGTGTATTTCCTGCCTCTGTCTTTTGAGCACGACTGCCTGTGTTTCTGCATGTCTGTTTGAGCTTTTGCTCGCATGACTAGCAGGTGTAAATCATGCCCCATTTTCCACCCTAATTTTAGGTGAGTCATCGTACCAGATCACCGAGGGAAACTAACACCTACGCTACTGAAAATGATAATGTAGACAGTTTTCACAACCTCAGCCATTTATAGCCACGTACAGCTCTATATTTTGGCTTCAGGGTTTTTGGCATGGTTTTCTGAGAAATGAGGCAAGTGGGTTGGGGATTACAGAACAGTTAATATGTCCACTTTTTCTGTCTCTGCGATAAATAAAGCTGACTCTGAAACCTATACGTTGCTGCCACTTGACAAACTGCCTCTATGTCCAATCAGAAGTGGTTTTAAATAATAGAATAGAATAGAATAGCTTTTATTGTCACTGTTACAAGAACAATGAAAGGCTGTTTGGCATTTCTCCATGTGTGTGAAGTACACAATAGCATAAGTATTTACACAATCACAGACAAATTTACATTTACAGTTATACATACACCTGCAAACATACGGATACACCTATACAAACATACATATATGTGTGTATATATACATGTATGCATGCGTACATACATACACACACATATTTCCACATACACGCTTACATATATATATATACATACATGCCATCTGAGGAGCAGGTGCAGTGTGATCAGTGATATTGCACATTGAGTAGGGGGGTGCTGTTGCAACTATACTAAATAAGGTTATAATAAATACAGTTTAAAGAGGTAGGGATGTTGGTTGCTTTGAAGTATAAATAGAAATCTGGTTTATATATGAGGTGTAATGTCCATGAGTGTTGGCAGTACAGTTATCCTCCAATCAGGGTGGAGGTAGGGCATGTTTGACGGCCTGTGGGTAAAAACTTCTGTTGAGTCTGTTTTTCTTCGACCTTATAATCATTTAACTGCAGAAAAGGGAAATTATCCCAGCTGTATAAAATGTCCTAATGTGTTTGGGGTTTTTTTCTAGCTAATTTCTTTATATTTTGCGAAGAAAATGGAAAGTAGGTGTTTGGATTTGTTGAGATGTGCATGCATAAATGGAAATGCAGTAGATAAGGCAAAGACCAAATTTGCAGAATTCTGACAAGCTAGAAAGTCAATATTTGAAATGCCCAACTTTATCATCCAAAGTTCTTCCTTGGATGTTGGCTGGCTTTTGTTCTGTTCTCTCTTAGCATGATTTTCCCATTTCACTTCCTTCAGAATGAGGTTTTGACAGCCATCCTTGTTCTGAGGCTCTTTATAATGACTTGACCAGCATATTGGCTCGTGTTACATTATTCTGCTGTAATCCACTTCCATGGTAGCGTACATTAGCAGGTCTTTTTCCAGCAGATGCCAGGGAAAACAAACCACTACAAACATGTTGTTGGCATTTGTTAGAGCATAGTGGATAAACAGAATTCCAAAAAGCCGCATATGCAAGCATAAAAACACTCAAATCGAGTCAAATTTACTATCCATGGGGACTATATCAAGTGAGGAGCTGTGCACAGACCTCTTTAATGTTTTCACTTGATTTGGACTGTTGGGCTGCTTCCTGTCTGCTATCAAAGGGTCAGGAAATGAACACAATGGGAGTGTATGGTCCTCCTGGCATACCCATTTCCTGCTTCCTCTAACTCGCTTACATTCACACACATGGCTGTGTGGTTTATTTTACTGTATTTGTAGAACAGCTTAAATGTGTACACAGTAATGTGACAAAAGTTAGAGAAAAAAAAAATCAAAGATTTTTTGTGTGCATGTGTCTTAGTGTTGGTCTGGGAGTGTAGGTGTGTACCAGGCTGTGTGAGAATGCCTCTGCTTGCCTCTCATTTCTTGCTGGCAAAGCTGCTGCTTAGCACACAGCCTGGCAACAGCAGCAGCAGATGGTTAGTAAAGTCATTTTTCACTTGTTCCAAGGACTTCTGAGTCCCTGAGTTGCATAATGTTTTTTTTTTTCACACCTCCTCTGTCTTAGCTGAGACTAAACGTCCTTATCTAGTGCAGAAAATCTGCTTTTTCAAATGTGTATCTATATTATTAATGTGTATCCATTCTCCATCTCTTGTTCTGTCTTGTTTTATATTCCTCTTCCTTTGTCATCTTAACTGAGCTTCCTAATTAGCATCAACACTGTGTGGACGCAAGGCCACCTCTTTGCCTGTTTGACGTTCACTTCGATGACTCCTTTTGTCACAGCCGCAAACAGATTTGAGCAGCTTGGTCATACGATTGTCATGTTGTTGAGCATCTTTGTTTGTTCATTTATGGTGGCCTTGACAGCTCAGAACATACGCGAGGAAAACCGATGCCTGTAGACTGAACAGAAGCAAATTGGGACACATCTCTGCTGATTTAATAACATATGTTCAGCATTAGGCAAATACGGTACACTTCAACTAATGCCCACTGCATGTATTTACTTAGCTATTTCTCATAATGCAGTGGATTAAGCACTCAGGGCCATGTTGTTCAGGTGTGTTTAGAAAAGTATCATCATATGTATTTGCGGTTTGGCTTTCTGGAGAACCAAAGGCCTACTACTGCAGATTAATTATTGTATAAACCTTTTTATGCTAGAAAATGGTAATGCATGCAGTTTCTGTTTGACTGCTGCACCTCTCACCATCATTTTCGCTCCGTTGTCAGCCTCACACATTCATGAGCACGGAGAGTGGGTTTGTGTATGTATGGCTGCTTGTGCGTGAGGTGAATAATTTTCCTCGCTCATGTGACTGCAGTAGGTTTCAGCACATTAACTTCCCACATGATGAATAACAGATGAAGTGCTGAAATTCTAGCAGTCTTATTATAATCAGGATGCTAAAAATAAAGAAAAAAAATCCCGATCCCTAACTTTGACAGGAATGAAATTGTTCTTATCTTTTGTTGACATTTGTAAAATTTATATGACAAACAAATGAAGAATTGTCTTGTGTAATTTTGTTTGAACATTACAGGGATGTGAGCTTTTTTTAATGGTTACAGTGTTTCATATGCTAAGGCCAGTATAAGTAATTTCTGTTACTCAATGTTTCTGTTACAAATGTTTAGTTTACACTATGGGTTTTTTGTACCCATGGCTCTGTATGATGTCATGAGAGCACATATCCTTATATGGTCAACTCTGGTCCACACAAGCCCCTGCTAACTGGCGTTTGGACTAAAAGTGGAAGAAATCTGACATAAAGAGAAAAAGGACAAGGAGCTAAAATGACTTGTCAAGGAGCCAGTGTAAGATAAATAAGGATAATTTTGAAAGTAAATCATGCAAAGCTACTCTACTAGAGTCCAAGAAACAAATTTGAAGCTTAAAACTTGACTCCTTAAAAAACCCCAGAGACTCTGGAGTGACTCAGTAGAAATCGTAACCTCTTTCACTTCATCATCAGTATTTACTGCACGATGGAGGCAAAAATTACATTTTTCTTTAAGTCTAAAGGTATAAAATCATCATCATCATCATTTCTTAAGTTGCCTGATAATGATTTGTGCCACATGGTGATGACTGTGGTTTGCTTTTATTTATTTTATTGCCGCAAGCAGCTATAACATTTCTGAGCATATGGCAGAATTTTAGAGCACTGCTGTCCTGTGCTGTTACATTGAGAACCACAGCATTAGGCTTCATCCACTGGCAACCAAAGCACCTCGGGACCAAAGTAGTGGACTGATTAACTCACATTTACAGATGAGAACAGCTTATTTGATCTGTGACATGAGTGCATTCATCAACACCTAATCTGGGCCTAAATGGCTTGTGATCAAAGAGGTGTTAAATAAATAAACAATTGGTGGAAGGAAAAAAGAAAACTGACTGATGATTGTTGGGAGAGAGAATGAGAGAGGACAGATAAGCTTGAAAGGCTGTTTAGAAGAGGAATGCATTCTTAAACCGAAACTGGCTCTGTGCTTGTCTTTGGGAGTAAGAATAGGAGCTACCAGTGTTGTTTTCACATGGAGAAAAAAAAAGAAAGTCGATCTAAATTTTGGCGAATTCTGAATTAAGTGCATTTGCATGGTCTTACAGCAAACACATACCCAGCAATGAGCTGTACTCAGTCAGTTAAGTAAGTTTTTGCAGTTGCATAAAAGGACAAGGACAGAGTAAGCTCTTTCTAGTGATGCTTTTTTCCCTGTAAGGTTATAGATTGAAGGAAGTGGAAAGAAGCAACAGAGAGAACTTCTAATCTTGTAATTAGAAATGAGGGGAATTTGGTGCATGAGCATGCTACACTCACAGTGCTGTGGAATAACTAAGCAGGTGGTGAAAGATGGAGGTGACAGCGCTGCTGCTTTTCAGTGCAAACTGGAGAGAACAGAGTGTGACTTTGAATCGAGGATGCTCAGGGAGATTTCTACCTGCGTGCTACTCTAAAGCAAATCATAATTAAATATTTGCTTTTCCCGCTAATAGATGATTAATAAACCATTTTCTTTTTGTCAGCCACCAATGGTTCACAAAAATAAGCCCATGGTTTCCATTATCTCCAGATATTGTCTGTCAAACAGTGTTCTCAGATTACACATTCGCCCTTCACTCGCAGGCCAGGCCAGTCAGTGACATAAGAAGATGTGGATGTGTGCCCATCTGCCGATTGCAAAGTCGTGGCAGTGTGTAACCTTGTCAAATGTGTTATGTGTATGTGCTGCTGTTGAGAGTGTCAGATTTTCATTGAGTAAAGACTTTCACTGTAAGTCTGTTTAAAAAAAAAAAAAAAAAAAAAGTTTATTATTCAAAGAATGAATCATCTAATTCACCTACAATCTTTTAAATCACTTCATAAATTTTGCCTTGAAAATGTGATGAATTTAACAAAGATGGACCAAAAAAACGTTTGGGTTATATCCACATGACGAGAAGAAATGAATTGAACAGATCAGCAGTACCAGTTTGGAAATGAGCGGCAAACAAAAAATTGCAAGTTTGTGATCTCGCTTTTACGCCAATGGTTTTCTGAGTGTTTTTATGGTGGTAAACAAGTTTAACTTTATATGTCATATTTAACTTCTTAAATATTTGATGTTTTGTGATGTTTTTGGTAATCAAATTTTATTTTCAGATACAAATTTGGGTTACAGCTGTTAAGAAAACAAGATAATCAAGATGAAATTTTCTTTAAGTGCACTCTTTTCCTTTCTTCCGTACATTATGAGTACAGCATATCCCTTCCTCTACAGCAGGGATTTCAAACTGATTTTACGTAATGGGCCGCATGTAGCTCACTTTGATCTTAAGTGGGCCACTCAAACTCCCTATTTTGTCAGCGCACTTTCAACAGTATGTGCCAGTTTTTCCACATGATGAAGAAATGCTCCTGCAGTAAATGAAAGGCCCCTGAGCCTAATGTTTGACACCCCTGCTCTACAATGCTGCACCTTCACCCTTTTCCTAGGAGCCTAAACTCAGTCCCTGCTGTGGCAGCCTCACTAGCTTGAGCCAAGTTTTTACAGTAGTCGTATATTACACTGTATACTTGACCAGCCCTGACCTGTTATTCTTTGGAAATACTGGAGTCTCCTCGTGTTCATTAAGCCGGCACCACTGCCCGCTGTGCTGTTCACCTTTAGCTGTGCAGCACTGCTGGGCTCATTATCCACTCTGATAACATACCAGAGCTCCACTTGCCCTCTGCCACCAACACACCTGCTGTGGTTCTGTGACCCACTCCCTCTTTTGTGTGTCTGTCATGCTGTTTGTGTATATATCCAGATGCAGCTCTGTGAAACCGGCAGTAATCAGGTCAAGTGATTAACCAGATATCGACGGCCAAACAGGTGGGGCTCACCGCGTTATAAAATCCAGATAGCTATAAAAAGTGTGGCTCTCTTACTGACAATATTAAACCTAAGAGGTTACATTGAACTCTTAAAACAATTTTCCAAATCTCTGTGAAGCTGTGATGTAACTCTGACATCAACAGACACTGTGTTCCACAGCAGGTCTTTTATTTCTAAACAGAGACACTAATAAAAGGACTGACAGTAATGGTGAAGCATTTCTTATTCGTTCAACGTGAAGAGCGCTATTTCACCGCCACGTTAAAAGCATCGTTTCTGCATCACATCAGTGTGACTGCGGTGCTGATGAGACTTATTTTCACTCCTCTCATGCAGCCCACGGGTGTCGCTCAGTCTGTGCTAAACAGGGGCGCGACTCCTGCAAGCGTGGTTCTTCAGATTGTGGTCCCTGCCGATCTCCTCTGCAGGAGAGTGAGGAAGGACGCTGCGTGCGTTATGGTATGTGGGGGGGGAAAAAAGATAAGCGTGCTCTCACACGGCTCTGCACTTACTATGCTCACAAACTCCTCAGTTCCTGTGAGGACATTACAGCTCAAACTAGCACTTGATTTTAAAGACTTAACTAAGACAGAAGTAATGTGGTGTTGTTAGATATTATCCACCACACGATAATCTCACGAGTCTTTTTCTTCTACTGAACAACTGTAATTTTGTTTGGTTATCTTCAAACATTTCCAACCTTTTTTTTTTTAAGCACTAGGAAGTAAAACTGTTGAAATAAACTGTGTGAGCGTCTTTAATTCATTAAGCCTGTCAGCATGTTTTTCAACTGTGGGAAAAACTGGAGCACCAGGATAAAACCAGTGCACGGGATGGAAATGATCAGCTAGTTTAAAAACGTATATAATTTTTACTGACAAAATCATTAATCATTGACGTGAAAGGGCAGCTAATAATTAGGAACATTTGAATTCTGTGACTGTTTGCCATGCACGTCACTCTCCAGTCTTTGGATTCGCAGAGTTAAAACTGAGATAAAAAAATATATATATCAGCTTGACAAGAATAAACTGAGAATTTTGGACTAGTTCTTTGTGCATATTGTAATAACACTCTGAAGTTTGGTTACCTGTGTGAGGTTCAAATTGCTTCTCTCTGATAATAAACAGGCAAACATGCTAATGTCTTATCCTAATGGTGTGATTCTTTGCCAGGGCATCTTATTGTGGTCCTCGCTCACCCCCCTCTTCTTCCTCCAATGCCTCTGGCAACTATGGCGTAGGCTGATTCTCTCTGTATTGTAATCCGTCCCTGCCCCTGCTACATCTAACACGCACACACACGTGCAGTGCCCCCGCACTGGCGGCCTTAATCACTCAGATGACATGCCTTTCTCTCTCTCTGTCTCTGTTAACCTTCATCTCCATCACTGAATCCAATATCTCTCAGTGAAAGAGCCAAGCTGCAGAAATAAATGCTATTTTTCAGATTTTCATGACGTGGCATTACACTGCTGACACGCACTCCACGTTTCACAACAGACGTTGGACAGAGAAAAGGCAGCATCTTGTGTTCAGGAGCGTGAACGTTTGCGTGTTTGAACCGTGTGTGTGTTTATGTCAGCTGGTGGGCCACATGTGGCTTTTTAAGGATTAATAATTTATATAGATTTGCAGCAGGAGAGGATCCAGTGCGAACTTGGCTCAAATTATTCTCAGCAGCATCAGAGAGCGAGGTAAACAAGAGGGGGAGATAAGTGTCAGCGGATAAAAGGTCACATCATGCAGAAGGAGAGAGGATTATTAACTGTCCGCTGGGATGATAAGATGCAATCGGTTAGTATAGTTACTTTAATGTTGGGTGGCATTTCTGCTTTTGTGTCTCTGTGATGTTTACGTATGTGGTGCTGTGAATCTAGTACATCATAGGTCTCTAAGCTTCCTAAAGTGGTTACATAAACCACTTTAGGAATACACTGCAGAATACACTGATCCACATGAGTCTCTCTCTCATTTTCACATTCAAATGCACATGTCCTCAAACACACACAAAAGGAACTGTAACAGATTCATTCATACAGTCTGTAGGTTTTTGGTATATTTTCTTTGCACGGGGCTGTGGCTACCTCTGCTATATTACGTCCTGCATATTGCACTTCTGAGGTCATTCCTATTGTTCCAACTAAAGGAGTGATTACCTACATTTTTAGATCAAAATTCTGTTGTGTGACTGTTCGCCTCTATGGTGACAGTCGACTGTCGAGTTTCTACTGTTCAAAGTTATTTGTAAGCAAGCACTGGAAGTGGAGCAAGCGAGGCAAGCAGCACTTTTTTATTGTTTATTGTTGGGCCAGCCTGTGTTTGACATAGAGGTGTGCACTGCCATTTGTCAACACACAGTATGACTGAAAGCTGTGTCACCTGATTGCATGCTTGCTGTGAAACCGTATATGCTAAAGGCACAGCAATCGCTTTCTTCAGGCCTTTTATATCTACATGGAGCTATGTGAGACTGCCCCCCCCCGCGTTAGGTACACATGCTCATACTGACTTGTATAATGCAACATAAAACCAAGCCATCAATAACAAAAAGGCCATGACATGCTGACAGTTGAAAATATCCTGCAGCCATATACTTTTGTAAGATGAGGCGAGAAAAATTGTAACCCGAATTTCCATTATTTCAGTTTGTTTACAAATGAGCTCGTTTTTTGTTGTTGTTGTTGTTTTTCTTTTCTGTGACTCGATGAAATGTTAACAAGGCACACTGTATTAAAAATAAGAAAAAATATGATCACCATCTGAAATTCAGTTTAATTCCGTTTTGTTTATGTATAAAGCGCCAAATTAAAGCAACAGCTCACCTTAAGGTGCTTTAAATTCTAAGGTAAGACCCTACAATAATACAGAGAAATCCCTTTGAGCATGCATTTTGCTATAAGGAGAAGGAAAAGGTTCCTTTTAACAGGAAGAAACCTCTGGCAGACCCAGGCTCAGGGAGGGACAGCAATCAGCCGCGACTGGCTTGAGGTGAGGGGAGGAAGACGGGACAAAAGAGACATTGTGGAGGAGAGCATAGATTCATAAGAGCTAATGATTAAATGCAGCGTGGTGTGTAAAAACATAGTGAGCTAGTTTGATGCTCTTTTTTTGTCAATGTTATTCGTATACAGATTTATCATAGTTAATCAATCCCGCCATTTATACCACTCCTGCTGTTCTACTTTTGTAAAACTTAAAGTAAAATAACTCCCATGTAACATGTTTTACAGCCTGTAAATCATCAATGATGTGTATGATGCTCAACACTAAGTGGTCAAAAAGTACTGGGTCACCTTGGCATTACTTCTACTCTGATTCCTGAATGCTTCCACTTTGCATTAATCCGACTTACAGCGGATTGTGGAATACCTAGGAAGGTATTCCACAAAATTGACTTCTTGCAGTAGCAGTAGCATACTAATACAGTACCACACTTGAATCACTGAGCTCTGTTGAATGACCCATTCTTTTGCAGATGTTTGTAAAGGCAGACTGCATGGCTAGGTGGGACTGTGGCCCAGTACTTTGTACATGTAGTGAATGTACCAGAGAAAGAAGCATGACTCATTTTATCAGTTTACGTGATTCATTTTTATCAGTTTTACCATCAGAACATTTGCCCTCAGCAAATATTACAGCTGTTGTTTTTTGTTATTTTTGTTGTTTTTTTTTGACATTTGAAAATCAGGAAACAGAAGTTGATAGAAATCAAATAAATTTGGCTCTGTTGTCTATTATATACCTGAAATTAAATTTTCATTTTTACAGCTACTGTTGCTATGCTGGGTTTGCTGCTTTGTGTAGTTATTTTACATAACAGTATCAGTATGAATATTTGCAGATTTTAATAACTGACTGACCTCTAAAAATCGCCTTTCTAAGACTTGATCAGAGAAAAGATCAGCGCATTCTGCGTGATTTATTGCCAGCTTCTTCGACTTTTATTTTCTCTTTATATTAGTAGGCGTCGTCATTTTGTGTAAGTATGCATGGAAAAACAGGTGCGGCTCTTTATTTGTGATAGAAATTCTGCTGGTTAGGTTTCGCACTGACCTAAAAGCGTGCACTCAGCTGCGACTAACTTTTATAGCAGGTGGATAATGGCTCGGTGCTACAATTATAAAGTACACAGGAACCAACTTGAGAGATGAAGTGGCAGAATGGCATTTTAACTACGCACCAGTCCCTCCACTCACCACCTTATAAAGTAAATACAAGATTCTGATTAAACTGTGACCTTTTTTTGGTTTCTTTCCTCTGGCTTAATTGTCTTCTTGACCTTTTTTCCAAACCCACAGAAAAGAGCATGTACTGATCTCAGAGCCATGACCAGCACTGTTTAGTCACAGATTTTTAGAAAATCTGAGAATATTTTCAACTGTTAGTTTTACTCCTGGCTCAGAATTAAACATTTGGGAGTGAATGTAAGTGTGAGCCACCTCCAGATAGTAAAGGCAGTAAGTGTGTCTATTATGATTGATGATTATGAAGACCAGTTTAAAAAAAAAAAAAAAAAAAAAGGTCAGGTTAAAAATAATATTACAATGCTGGCAGGTTTCTCCTTGTTTTTTGGCTTAAATTTCTTGAGGTCGCGCCAAAAAAAAAAAAAAAAGTACTGTGCTGCAAAAACCCTGAATTGACGCTTAGTCTCCATCTTGTCTACCGCCATTAATTCAACTACACACTAGGTGGCAGCAGGACACACCGATTATACATTAACAGGCCAGAGCTCAGTTACTTCTTGTCCTGCTGCTTCTAAGCATGCTGACATAAAACTAGGTTTAATCGCTTTATAGCTTGTAATTTATAAAGGAGCAGTGATATAGTCAATATAAATATTTACTTTTTTGAGAGCTTCTTCCTCGTTTTGTTTTGTTCCGTTTTTGGTCTGAAAACATGTAATTGTGTCATAGTATTTTTGACATTTCTGTAGAATTAATCAAGAACCTGCAAACGAGGCGACTAATCCGATAAGTCAGTCATTTACGGAAAGGAGGAAGTAAGTGTGCATGTCTGTGTGTACATGTGTGATTTTCTTGGGTGGGAGGAAGAAATGTGAATGGTTTTTAAGTGGGAAAAGAAAAGAGCACATGTGTGTGTGACCCATATTGCCCTTTGAGATGTTTAATGTTTGTTTGTTGTACCCAACTGCCCCCTGGGTGTTCGCAAGAGGTTATGGGTCATTATCAGGCCGGTGGCGAAACTCTCTTTCAGAAGGAGAGGTGTCCATACTTGGTGAGTGACAATCCACCCACATTTTACAGTCACCACTTTTGTTGGGTGAATGATCAACCTTAGCCTCGGTGGGATGCTGAGGGATTTTTCTAAATATAATACTTTTATTTATTTATTTACTTTTTTTTTTTACATATCAGCTGCAGATTTTTTAGTAACACCACACATTTGTGACACCACCAGCCAGGCTCTACTTACTCTTGTGTGTTTCACTAGAATTTAAACCCACATCTCCACACGCTCCTGCCGACCACAGAGGCACAGTTGGTGCTCTTATCCACCTGCAGGGTACAGATGGTACGTCCCGCCTCCACAGACACCTGCTATGGAGTGCACTAAATAGCCAATGGTGTATGTGTGTGTTTGTGTGTGTGTGGTAGTGTTTTTGTGGTGGTGTGTGTGATTGGAGGGGCGAGGGGGGGTGACACAGTAACAAAGCACTCAGTGAAAGTGCTGGCATGTCATATCACACGCATTAGCTTGGCCAGATGGCCAGCCTTCTGGAGGGAAAGTGACACTGTAATCATTAATGTAGTGCTGGCGTAGTAACGCATTCGTTTAGTTGGATTGAGTGGTGCTCTCCGTGCCTTTTTTTTTCTCCTTGGGAGTTTTTAAAATGCATGCTGTGCTAAATATTTGTTCAGGATGTTGATTGTGTGAGGGGTTGACTGAGAAAAGTAACCTGTGCTGAAAAATAGAATGGGTATTCTTCAAGGATCAGACAGGATGAATGGATAAAAAAGGCTCTTCATTGTCATCATTGACACAACCTTTAAAAATCAGAATCTCTCAAACGCTTTGAGTGATTCATTAATTTTCTCTTAAAATACTATTAAGTATTAAATCTTTCACAGTAAAGATTTTAGGAAAGAGTATTCTACTTAATGTGTCTTTTTATTTGTATTTCATTATATTTCTGTTCTGATCCTGAGAAATATGTATTGATTGTAGTCATTTATCTCTATAATGTTGTAGTTTTATGTAATTGAATACTGTAAAACATTTTTGTGTATTTAAACACTCAACTAGGAAAAAAGTTGTAAATTGAAATTGGCTGTAATTTAAAGAGCATCATCTCTATCAAATAAATTTTATTTATAACAAGAATCTCATGGGAATAATGCTGAATGGTGATATAATGTATTATCGTTCATGTAGTTAGATTTAATTCTTTTGATTCTTTATTTTACTCGAGGCTTCTTGTCTCACTAGGATTATATGCAAACAGCAATAATATCAAATTATAGCATTTGATATATAGCAGATAAGTGTTACAGGGGGAAACAACTCTTTGATTATCACCATTAGCAGTGAGCTGTGGGGTCTATTGTGAAGGCAGCAACTGGATCCCAGTGAAGCCAGGGTTTGGCTGATTGCTCCTGCCCCCCTGCGGTGCTTCCTCCTGTGGCCACACACACGCTCTCGGCCCCGGTCGCCCTGGAGCCTTTGGCTGTCCTGCAAGAATGTGACTCATTGTCTGGCCTAAAGGGCTGTTAACAACAGTTTAGCATTGTGTCCTTTTTAATCAGTCCCCCGGAGAAAAGAAGGCACGAGCATGCTCACTGTTTGTCACTTGAGAGTCAAAACACATGCAAATCTATGCATACATTCCTCAACCATATGCAAACGCTCCGTGCTTGTCCCTCCCCTGGTTACAACAATAGTCACCTGTCACCTTCAGTCACTAAACTGGATTAACTTTAAAGTTGTGTTTCTGAGACCTTTCGGAAAAGAGATGACAAAAACAAAGAGAGAAGAAATCCAAATAGTCAGTCGGTTGGAGGAGAGGAAGCCTTGATGCAAGTAACGTTCTGCAAAACTTGAAAACGCAATGATGTGCAAGTCTCATACACCCAGATTTTATTCACAATAGAACATAGAAGACGTGTAAAATGTACATTAACACGTCTCTACAATAAGATGGGAAAGGACCACTGTCTAGCAAACTCTCTGACACAACAGTGTGTAAACATCTGGGAACTGAGAAGACCAGCTGGACAAAGAGAGTAATGTTGTCCTAATTGTGTCGTATGAGCTTCTAGCTGCTGTTTTTCATTTCATTATATAGTATATAGTTGAACTGTCACATTGCTTCACACTGCCAGACTGCAACTGCTCTTTATGTACACTCTTTGTTGCTCATATATTGTGTTGCTAACATTGTTGTGCTTGAGAGACACCATTGATCAGAACCAAATCCTTGTATGTGTTTGCGCATATACTTTGCCAATAAATTATTCAGCCCCAGACTCAACAAAGTATTGACTCAAGGGGCTGAATAATTACGCACACCCCACTCTTCAGTTATTTATTCGTAAAAAATGTTTGGAATCATGTATGATTTTCGTTCCACTTCTCACATGTACACCACTTTGTGTTGGTCTTTCACGTGGAATTCCAATAAAATTGATTCATGTTTGTGGCTGTAATGTGACAAAATGTGGGAAAATTCAAGGGGGCCGAATACTTTTGCAAGCCACTGTAAAATTAGTCTGTGGTTACTATCCAATTTGTATGCTATATGAATGAGTTCATTGTTAAAGGCTTTGGCTTTCACTGCGATTGTTACTGCTTTTTATAATCGGTGGTTTAATTCATTAATTCTCTCAGTAAAACGTCTGAATCTTTTCTCATCTTTAGATAAGATTAAAGCCTATGACCTGGATGAAGAAATTGACTTCCTTCACTCCATCATTGAGAGACAGGAAGTGTTGGAGATGAAGCAACAAACAACAAGAAAGCAATCCAAACATCCAGGTAAGAAAAATGCAGCAGAATCGTATAGAAGTGGTAATCACACATTATTCTCCATTTGAGACAGAGGCTTGAGTATTATTGTTTTTTTGGTTTTTTTAAAGCTCATAGAGTGTTTTGTGTCCCATTGAAGTGTTTCTTTTATTATGTTATGCTACATGTTACATTTCAGCTGTCTGATTATTGCATAACAGTCATCTGTGAAGCACTTTGACTGATCAGATAATGCTTTTCCTTCCTTTTACTTGTAACCTGTGATTGTGACTCTGTTGCTGTTTTTGCTTCCTACTCTCTCTTTCCAGTCGCCATTATTTCCGGAACAGATAGAAAAAACAGCAAGACGGATGCCTCCAAACACAAAAAGAAGATACAGGGAATAATGTTAAGTGAAAGCCTGAATATCTCCACTGCAGCTCCATCTTCTAATGCAGCAACACCACAACCTTGGACCGCTGATGTGGAGGGCCGCGCTGGGCCTATACCTGTGCCAGCACCCATGGCAGACACCGTAATTATTAGTGAGTATAAATTCATGTACTCAGTACACAACAGTGCCAAGGGGCCTGATGTTTGCAGCGAGAGGCTTCAAGAGGCTTCTCTGTGTACCCACAAAGGGAAAAAAACACCTTTTCTCTGTTAGCAGGAAATTCAGGTTTCTGGTGCAACATTAGGGTGTAACCAGATAAAAAATTGGGCCTTGTCTTATTTCTTATCAAGCCGTTTTGTTGCCTCCTAGCTCTAAGTTTGCCTTAGAAGATCTTATCACTGTCGTCAATGTTGCGTATCATTTTGATGTCCAATTATACTGAGCGAATTAGCTAACAGGTAATTAAATTAGCCATCATAAATGCCTAGCACAGTGGTTATCAGTTTCTCACTCACTTACTTGTTATTTGCCCCTAACAGGCTCTGTTCCCCTCTGTTTACCTCTTTCTTTGTATCAATTTGCAGTTATCATCTCTGTGTGTGTGGTGGTGGGAACGGTGGCAGTGATCCTGGCTACTGTCTGCTACATCAAGTAAGTGTGAATACCGAAAATCTGAAGTAATGCAAGAGAAAGCTGCTGAATAAAGTTTACCAGAATATGAAATTCTCATTTGAAATGAAGTGAGTGCAACACAAAGCCAAATCTAGTGTGTTTGCAACAATACAGCAGTCATTTATTTTACATTTTGAAGTCAAAAAGAACTAATAGTTTACACAGTTACATGCAGTATAATCTATGAAATGTTTAGTCCTGTTTGGTTTTATGCATTTAATAACTTAAAGTTATAAAGACACATGCTGTGCAAGAACATTCAGAAACTCTTTGACGTGGCCGTGAGATCAGAACCTGCTTAAATCTGCTGTCACCATAACCTACCATAAGCTCTGAGGTTGTGTTTAAGATTGTTTTTAAGTGGAAAACCCCCTCAAGTATTAAAAGAAGCTGATGATGCCCACAGGTTTCAAAAAGAATCACATCTTGCCGAGAAGGTAGACTACCCTGCTTTTGGAGGGGCGGGTGTATCTGCCAGTGGTACTTCGGTAAGCGCCCATCTCTAGCTTTGCCTAACGGGTATTATTAGTTCTGTTTCTCACTTCTTCTTCTGCTTTAACCACAAGGTTTGTGAGCTGAGGCTTCTGTCTTCAAATGTGTGATCCACACTTCCTGCTTTTGTTTGCTCCACAGATGGGAGATAAGACTCTGGCCCAAAGTGCTCAAATGTTTCACTATCAACATCAAAAACAGCAGATGCTCTCAATGGGAAAGTAAATTATTTGCTATTTTGTCTTTCTCTCTTTTTGCAACACCTTTGTGCCTTTTTATAGACTTTAAACCACATCCTTTCCCTGTGCCCTTTGACCCCATCACCTCCACATTAACTCAAGTGTCGATTCGTTTTTTTAGTCACAAGCCAGAACAGAAAGTCAGTGAAACTGAGGGCACATCAGATGAGGAAGAGGTGGGAGGTGACTTCACAGTATACGAGTGTCCCGGACTTGCACCAGTGAGTAAACGCACGCATAAAGTCGCGCATACACATATTTACAGCACTGATCATTCCTAATGTTTTATGACTGGCTGCTCATTTTCTGCGCTCTCTCAACAGACTGGAGAGATGGAGGTGAAGAACCCTCTGTTTGATGATTCAGCTGTACCTTATCAGGGGAATGCAAAATGAATGCTGAGCACTTTACAGTGTGCACACACACACACACACACACACACACACACACACACACACACACACACACACACACACACAGGCATACAAGCCATTTTTCTGGAAGATGCCTCGCAATTTCACACTGCATGCATCGAAATGAAGGATTCTGGTAGAAGATGATGTGATAAAACTGACTTTTTCCTGTTCACCCTTTACTCTATCTCCCCCAGCACGGCTTTTAATACTACAAATGTGTGGTGGTTTCCTTGTTAATTTATTTCTGTGTCTGTTTCGAAGCCACTTTGTCTTTTAATGTAAGTTTGCATACCCCGCTAGGTGTTTGTCCTACCTAAATGTCAAACTCTAAGTTAAGATTTCTTCCTCAACCTTTGTTATTTTCCTAAAATTCTGCAGCTGTTTCCAAAGAATATGATACTATAGCTAAAAAGTGTACCATGCAGATACAAATAAATAAGCTGAAAACGTTCTAACAGTCGACAGCCTGAACAGATACCCAGGAAAAACTCCCTAACAAAACACAAGGTTTAAAATTAAAAATATTAGTGTTGTTGAGTTTGTTTTTTTTTTTGTTTTTGTTTTTGTTTTTTATCCACATAAGCTGCACATGAAGATTTTTAAGACTATAGATATATTGAATAGAAATGAAAATGAAGTACTCAGTGATGTATTTTGCATGGTTTGATTGTATAGTGTTTGAAACATGGCAATGCTGCAATGAATTTTCTGCCTCCTGTATGTATGTATGCATCCTATTGCTGCAGGACAAATGTACAGTAAAAGTGACTTCCAAGCACTTGAATGAAATTTTGGAGACAGGCTGTTGTGATAGACGTGTAGGTGGTAATAATCTCTGTCTTGTATCGTCTTTCTTGCCTCTTAGCAGTCCCAAGTTAACCTCATGCTGCAAATTGTACATACAAAGAGTGATAGTGTTCACTTTTTATAGATATTTGTACATGCAGACTAACTACTGGAATTAAAACTTTTTACCACATGCAACATGGACGTTGTTTAGCCTTTTATTTCTGTGGATAACATTTGGTAATGTGCAGAAATTTGTGCCACCCCTCAGTAATTTGCTTCCATAGACCTGGACTTTATTGCATTCTTTCTGAAGACATTTCTGACCATTTTCAGAGGAATGATGAATAATTGAAGCATCAGTCTACACATAACAGAGAACTTAGGAAAACAAAACATTTTAAATAGTCTATTTAGAGACTTTATTATTAGACCCCTGCCCCTAAAACACTTTTTTTTTACCATTTCTTTACTTAAATTTCCAGAAAATGATCAACAGCAATGCAGTGTGACAGGCATAAAATAGCATTTTAGCCCCAATTAGGTGATTCCGAAAGAGTTTTTAGCACGTACTTGGCACATATGTGCATGGTGTGCAGTGTTTCCTTAAATAATTTGAAGAAATTGGACAAATGAAGGAATAGATGACATTCTCAATTAGTTTTGACAGTTTTCATTGAAAGAAAATGGCAGATGTAATGGGAGACTGCAAGCTGGGGAAAGCTTCGGTGAGGACTGCCAGCAGTTCCTGGGCCAGGAAGAGGCCCAGGTACTAATGAGGGCTGTGAGAACTTGTGTCAGGTCTAAAAAAAAAGCTATGTACAGCAGATGAACAGAATTTAAAAATCCTTAAAGAGGAAAAAATCCTGACACAGGATCTGAGAGGTGCCTCTCCTGATGATATCAGGAGACGGTGAGTGTCTACATCCATCTGTGAAACGTGGAGACTCTATCATGGTTTGGGTCTGCGGGGCTGATCAGACTTAGAATTACATGGTGCATGGATCAATCTAGAAAGCATCTGATTAGGAATACTCTCATTTTTCAGCACAACAGTGATCCCAAACACACCACTTGAGTTGTGAATGTCCTTCAGGAAGCCTGGAGAACTATTCCTGAAGTCTCTTTAAAGAAATTATAAGAACATTTCCCTAAAAGAGTTCAGGCTGTGTTGAACAATGAAGGTGTTCATACCAAATGTGTGTCCGAGGTGGTAATCTGCAGCACGGGGGCACCACAGGGCACGGTTCTCCCACCTTTCCTGTTCAGCCTTTACACTTCAGACTTCTGTTATAATTCGGACGACTGCCATCTAAAGAAGTTCTCAGATGATACAGCCATCATTGGATGCATATCAGACGGGAATGATCAGGAATACAGGGGGGTCATCAGTGACTTTGTTGGCTGGTGTGAGACCAACGTACTCCTATTCAACGCCGGCAAGACAAAGGAGATGATCATAGACTTCAGGTACTTCTGTATAAGAAGGGCCAGAGTCGACTCCACCTGCTGAGGAGACTGAGGTCCTTCGGAGTCTGCAGGACTCTGTTAAGGACATTCTATGACACTGGGGTAGCATCTGCCCTTTTCTATGCAGTGGCCTGCTGGGGGAGTGGATGCACAGACAGGGACAAGAGCAGGATTGACAAACTGGTGCGGAGGTCTAGCTCCGTGCTGGGATGTCCCCTGGAGTCTGTGGAGGTGGTTGGCGAGAGGAGGATGTTAGTAAAGCTGACATCCATCATGAACAACCCACATCACCCACTGCATGAGTATGTGAGTGGGCTGAGAAGTTCCTTTAGTCAGAGACTGAAACACCCTCACTGCAGGAAGGAGCGCTTTCGCAGATCATTCATCCCAACAGCAGTTAGACTCTAACTCCTCAATCACGATGTCATAAGTCACTGGACACTGTGAACATCCATGGTCACCACTTCATGCATAATGGACCTTCCATGTGTATGGACATGTGCAGGTATATATGTATGTATATGTATACATATGTATATTTAGTGTGTACATGTGTGTGTGTACATGTCTATACATAGGAATAGTAGTGGTACAATAGTTATGTCAAGCTGTATAGTTTATGTCTTCCATATTTCCAACCATATCCATAATCACATACTGTGTATGCTACCATTGTATATAGTGTATTATCTTACTTTTTTCACTGATTGTACTTATTTGTATTTTTGTATTTCCTTCTGATATCTGTACCTGAGCTGAGGTGATGCAAAAATTTCTCCGTTGTGGGATCAATAAAGTCTTATCTTATCTTAAATATTACCTTTCAAACTTGTTCAACTAGAACACAGGGATAGCTCAGTAGGTAGAGTGGTGGCCCCACGATCGGAAGGTCGGGGGTTCGATTCCCCTGAACAGCTACCCTGAGGTACCCCTCAGCAAGGTACCCTCCCCACACACTGCTCCCCGGGCGCCCAATGGCTGCCCACTGCTTCACTGAGTGAATGGGTTAAATGCAGAGAGGAATTTCCCAACGGGGATCAATAAAGTACACTTTCTTATTTTCCCGATTATCCTTGCAAGTTTCAATTAATCAATCGACAGATTTCTAATTTTCAAGCAAAATAAATGAGGTGTGGCTCAAGACTTTTCTACAGTATTATGTATTTTCACAGATAAAGCTTCTTTTGGGTGTTTTTAGTAAAGAAATTACAGGAAATTTAGGACAAAGATGCAACAGTGGCCCCTTGTCAGAATCATAGTAGGCGTACTAAGTTAAAGCTTCATAGTTATATGTTCTACCAAAGCCAGTGCATTATTTTGCAGTTTTAAAGAAAGTTATCCAGATGTTGATCAAATATGGGTCTTCTTCTTTTGTCCATTTCTTAAGACTAAGGATTTGTTTTTGAGTTTGACTGGAGCAAGTCAACAAAACATCAAATCATAGAAAATACAACAACACATTTTTTCTTCTGTGATGACTTAGTATAACAGAAATTGGCATTTTGACTGCGCTCTTAGATAAAATGTATATAAAAATGGACGTTGATCTATGTTACAACCTTCTGGGACACTCAAAGATTTTAAAAATGAAAATCTGTGCAATCAAACAATACTGAAAGCCAACTTTATTTTTCATCCTAAATATTCATGAAATGCCACAAGACATCTAAATATTCCCTGCTAATACAACAACTAACCCATAGTCGACATAAATATGGAGAAATAACAATAAAATAACAGACTGAATAGAGAAGGACTCAGTTTAAACAATCACAGATACATTCTCCTTTAACCTGGCAGTATGACGCATGTAGTGCTGCCACTCTGCCTCAGTCCTGAGTGATCCTGTCTGACCTTGTTTTACCTTGACTACGCCCATAAAGTGTGTATGTGTGTGAGTGAGTGAGTGTGTGGTAGGAGAGAAAGGTTTGTGGGTTTTGTGTATGTGGTTGAATTTCCGTGTGTGCTCGGGAGGGGATGTGTCAAGTCTTCTGCCTCCATTGAGATGTATGCAAATGCCAGTAAACCTCTTTGTGCTCGCTGGTGGACAGCGAGAAGAAGGCTGCCATCAGCCCTCGGATGAAACCTTGAGTGGGTGGAGGTGTGTGAACATGGGTGTTAACGGCAGGGCTGTTAGGGGGGAAATCAAAATGCCATCAAACTTGTTTGTGAGATGATAGTGATAGTGCTGCTCAACAGGAAGGGTGGATTTTAGGAATCCTACCAATTAAATCAGCAACAATCTGAAAGCAGTCCCTCAGATTGAATATAAGATTGTAGGTACACTCATTACATTTTTTAAGTTCTTTCTTACTTGCAGGAATTACACAAAGATCTTCCCAGAAGTGCATGTTTACTGTTAAGTGAGTCATTTTACACATCATGCATCTGCAAATAGAAAAGGAAGACATGACCAGAAAAAAAGCAAGTACATTTACTTTCACAAGTAAGGGTCATGAAACTCAAGTTGGAGGTGTTTCTTTCACAGATCTGATCAGTTGAGATGTGCAACACATTCACGTTGCCACCCTATCAGCAGGCTTTCTTTTATCTCTTACTTTCTCCCCTCCTCTGATTGTGCTGAAGGGCTCTGATGAGTCTTGAAGAGAACTAAAGGCAAGATCTGAGACATTTGGGAGGTGGGGGTGGGTGGGGTTCAGCTAAATCCTTGGATACTCTTCTCACACATCTCCTCCTCACTGTACTGAGCCATTCAACACTAAACCCTCCACCCCCTCTTGCCCCCAACACCACCAACACTCCTTTTCTTTGGGCACCCTGAGAGCTCTGCGCTCTCTTGTGCCTTTCTCTCTCTTTCTAGCCCAGCCTATCTCTCTTGCTGTGTTTGTCTTTTGCATAACAATTATTCCCCCAAGTCCATGTACCCAGAACAATGCTTGTATAGCTGGTATTTGATGTCCTTTACTCCACTGACTTCTCTCCGAAAGTGTGTTAAGTGCTCATCTGCTGGTTATAATGTAGTGTGATGAGCTAATTTCAGAAGTTCCAAAAGAAGAAATTCTGTTTGTTTGCAAGAACGTCTTAAACTAGAGCACATGAACCACCAAGAATATAATGACATGAGTTTGAGGTGTTTTACTGTTTTTTCTTTTTTCTTTTTTTTTTTTTTGGGGGGGGGGGGGGGGGGGGTAAGGCCTCAAGCCACAAGGAGAAAAAATGTTACACATGGCGCTACACATGCAACCTATATTCCAGCAGAACTTGATTATACAGCCTGCAGACAGCTTGACCAGTTTTACACCTTTTGGTCATATTGCAGTTAATCCCTGCAGTGGGACATGCAGACTAGGGGGAAACTTCCATCGAAACTTCAGGATAGTGTCTCAGATGATGGGGGTGTTGGGGAGGGGGTTGATGGGTGTGGGGATTGGAATCAAAGGGTTGAGGACTTTTTGTTTCAACGTGAAAAGGAGCTAATGGCCGACCATCGCATCTCGGGATCTGAAATCCCCGGGGTGCCCCCGGGGCCTCGTCGTACAATTGCACCCCCCACTCCCTTCCCGCAGTGCGTCTTCCTGCCGCAATCTGCGGCCAACTATTCGCGCTGGGGGATCGCATCTGTACTGGGCTTTTGAATAGCCATTGATAGGGGGTGAATGGGAGAAGTTCAATCGAGTGCTGTGGATTGTTTTATGGTTAAGCTTGTTTTTTTCCATTCCGAATGTTTTAATAAGCTTAATATAAAAAAGTAGCCATAACCTTGGCAACTGTAGCCTTTTCCTTTATCCTTTTATCCCAGTATGTAAACTCTTATGGATAATCGCATTTTTATCTGGGTTTTTTTAAACAATCATAAAAATTGTAGACTGTCTTTTATTTCGGTAACACAATCCTCTAATTCAAATACAGATTTTTAACTGATAGTTCTGAATAAAGTTATATTCAGTTGTTTTAAGAAGAAGAAGACAAAAAACAAACAAACAAACAAACAAACAAAAAATCCACAATTGAAAACATACACTTTGTAAAAAAAGGTGCCACGGACATGAATAATTTCTCACTACAACAAGATAGAACATGTCTTTATCTGCAATGGGTGGGAAAATTTTTATTTCGAGTAGCCATAAACCATTTTTCATTCCATTATGCAAGTGTTGCCTAATTTATGAGCAATTTATGTTTGTTAGAGTTAAAAAGTACCCGACCCCAATGTGTTTACGATTACATTCGGCCTGGTTCATTAGGTTAATTTGTTTCATCAGCTACTCGGGATGACATTGGTATTTGTTTAAATACATTGATTCAGGCCACACTGAAGCTTGTGTGTGAGAAATTTTAATGTCAAAGCCATGCCATTAACGAGGAATAATGTAAAGAAACGCTGCATTATAATTTATGTATGAAATGAGCGAGTTAGGATGTTAAATTGTTTTTTTCACAGGAGCAGTGACCTGTGGTTTTTGAGCAGTGTTTTTATGGTCTTCCAAGTAGATCAGTTTATTCTAAGCATTAGCTTAACTTTAAAATATATGTACTTCACATACATAAAGTATCAATACCGTGCTAAAAATAACTTTTTTAAGTTCAGGTGAAAAAAACACGCCCACCTCTTTGGGAGGAGTCAAGGTCATTTACAAATGCACCTTCAGCTGTGCCCAATCAACTAGCCGACCAATGGGCGATGATTGGCTGTAAAACGATACTAACACTTGTGGCGCTGATAAGAAAAATCTGTGGAGCAGACACGCATTTGAGCCTGATGGTAGATAAGCGTTTGGGAGGACAAAGCTTTATGGACTAGGCCGTTGGGATATTGGTAGTTATGCTGCATTCAGACGTAGGCCTTCACGTTTGAACTGGTTTATTTATTTTTTTCTCCTTTGGATCCCGAAACGGATAAGACATTTTAAAATCAGTCACCTCTAGATCAACTTTTTCCCCACTTTCTGGAAGCGCGTTTGTTGCTCGGCCAGGTTTTCTCATCTTTTGGAAGATGTCTGAAAGTCCCGAGGGCCACAGCCGGCCTTATGACTTCAGCCGCGCCAGCGCTTGCGCGCAGCTTTTGGGTCAGGAGGGTTTTGGTAGTAGTGCCTCCTTCCAGGTACCCCATGGTGTCTTGCCAGACCCGAGCCGCATTTACAACAAAAGCTGTTACAGTGGTATCGCATCGACATCCGCTCAAGCCTTTTTCCCCTTCCCATCCGTCTCCACCGACTACAGGCCCTCTGAGCTACAGGCTGGAGACTTTGGGCAACCCAAGCATTGGTATCCCTTTGCAGACTACACAGGCCAATTACCTGGCGTATCTGCAGCAATCCAGCCTATAAACCTTACCACCCCTGAAGCCGAGACGGCGGAGCAAATCAAACTACCTGAAATAAAGATGGAGAAGGTCGCCCGCGAGGACTACTCATCCGAGATGAAAATTCAGCAGTACCTGACTCCACAAGCCTCCAACGATATGGCCCACGGATTATTCTACGCTAGGACTGGGACCTGGAACCCGTCCTTTTGGTCCTTCTCGTCACCTGGCAGCGGTAGTCAAACTCCCTCCACGTCTTCGACATCTTCCCCATCGCTGTCCCCCTCACCCCCGAGCAACGGACTTCCGGGGAACGGGTATTTCAGCGTGAACACACCTCAGGTTGTCCCTGAGGCCCAGCAGCAGAGGCCGGCCACCTCCCGACGAAATGCCGCGTCCTCCAATCAAGGATGCAAGGAAGAGGTGAGTCCTCATCTCGTAGACCTTTTGCAAGAGCACTGCAAATGTGCGCTGCCTATCAGCCAAAGATTTTTCGCTTGAATTTTGGATTTTTTTTTTATTTTTTTAATTTTCTCCTTTTAGCAGGAAACTGTTTCCACTGAAGAGCTGGAGCAGTTTGCCAGGGAGCTCAAACACAAGCGCATTACTCTGGGTTTTACCCAGTCAGATGTTGGCCTTTCACTGGGAAGCCTTTATGGTAAATTTATTCTTATCTTATGTTGCATCTGACTTTAGTAGATTGGATTGGCAGATTTGGTAAATGTTGGCAATTAAAAATGGTTATGAATATTATATGCTCATGAAGTGTCTTCTGCAGTTTGGGGAGCTGGCTGTGTGTCCGTCAAGTCTTATGTCTTTTATTTTCTGGAGCAGGAAAAATGTTCAGCCAAACTACCATTTGTCGTTTTGAGGCTCTGCAACTGAGCTTTAAGAACATGTGCAAGCTGAAGCCCCTTCTGCAGAAATGGCTGGATGAGGCGGAGAACTCTGAAAATCCTCAGGATGTAAGTTTCAAACAACCAGTTTAAGACCAGGTGATTGCCAAACTGGGGCTCCTTTTAATTTTAGACTAAGCCCAAACTGAAGCAGATATGTCAAATCCTCTAGTGATACAAATTTAGGTGCTTGAAGAGCACAATCAGTAACTCTCCATCCCTCTTACACGTTTCTGCTTCCACAGATGTACAAGATTGAGCGAGTTTTTGTTGACACCAGAAAAAGAAAGCGGAGGACCAGTCTGGAGGGGGCAGTGCGTGCTGCTCTAGAGTCCTACTTCATCAAGTGTCCCAAACCGAACACTCAAGCAATCAAGCACATTTCGGATGATCTGGGCCTGGAGAGAGATGTAAGCATATCTTATTTCTCTCACCACAAGTCTCTTGTGGTTCACATTTTGTTGACTAACACTTTATTTTGCTCTTGGCAGGTGGTACGTGTTTGGTTTTGCAACCGGAGACAGAAGGGGAAGCGCTTGGCTCTGCCGCTGGATGAGGAATTGGAAGGCCAGCTGTATGAGCAGAGTCCTTCCCCCATTCCCAGTCAGGCCTACCCAGGGCCCAGTTTCACTGGAGGCCCTCCTCCCACGCTCTACATGCCTCAACTTCCCAGGCCTGATGTCATGAAACAAGCCCTGAATCCTGGAGTGGTTGGGCACCCAACTAGATAAAGCCATAGTCCAACCAGAACCACAGATTGCCTTTCAAAAATGTGCCCAACTTGCCTCGTAAGCTCTACAAATGCAGCAATCAAACCATCTGATCGTATCTGAGTTGTGTGAGGGTGAAATCAAAGTGGTTTCCGGTTTCAGCTATGGTGATTGTGAAATGTCTTATGTCACTGTTCTGTGACCATGAACTACTTTGACTTCATATAGCAAAAGGGGATGTGGAGTTGCGCATTTATTGCATGACTATGTATTGGCCAATGAGTCCAGTTTTTGAGTTTGTGCTGTGACTTTATGGACCAGATGTGGAATGAGGCTTGGTCTGTAAATGCTCAAGAGCTGGGGTGTATTAGTTGTGCATAATTCTGGGTAGGCTTTCTGTGGTGCCAACAAGGGAAAAGCAAGGGAGGGACACCTCCTTAAACAGTATTCATTTTTGACAGTTTGGCCAATACTTGTGCAATACTTCTTGTGTCATGTCTGTAGAGAGCATCTGTAGTATTTGTCTAAACTAGCACTGCAACAGAGAGCGCTCTTATAAGATTGATTTGTCCAAATTTTTTTACAAGGCTTTTATTCCATTTTTATTTGTATACCAAACTTGCTTTTTTCCCCTCCCTTGTGGTTATTAGTATTAAGCAAAAGGGGGAAAAAAAGCGCTTCAGTAGGTGTTAGTGTAATCCCTTTGACGTAATCTGGCAAATACTACAACCCTTTACTTGTTCTATTTGTACACGCTTTCTTTCTCAGATGAGCGACAGTAAATGTGACTTGTTGCCATCTGCTTTTAGAAACTCTTGTAGGATTCTTTTTCTCTTTATTTAGATTTTAATGTTGACTGACTACCCTGTCAACTTTCTCTTTTTTATTTCCTATGTTACTATTTACTCAGTGTTTTTAAAACTTTGAAAACAATGTTAAATGTCATTCCAACTTCAAAATACATCAAGAAGTCCCTAGGTGACAATAAAATTATTAGCAGGATCAGCTTAAAGTTGTCAAACAATATGTACTGCTGTAATTTATTTCTGGCCCAGGATACCTCAGTGTTGATTACAAGCTGAAATTATCAACTTGAAGTTATTTACTGAGAGTGCAATCACAACTGTTAGGCATTAGCTGTTAGTTTTTAGCAAAACTAAATTGATTAATATATTGAAAATCTGGGATAGTGACATTTTTCACTTAAAAAAAAAAAAAAAAAAAAAAGTTTGTAATCATATGTATGCATAATTACAGAATTGCCTATTATCCCCCAATAAATGTTATCAAAAGACAGTGTTTGTATCTTTTCATGATAAACCCTCATCATAGGGTAAGCAGTAGTTTGTAGCTGAATTTAAACAGGGGAATTTTACCTCATGCTGCTAAGCTTTGGCATTAGTGTAGTAAGTGCATGTATGTTATATATTATTCAAGGAAGTGGTGTGTGTGTGTGTGTGTGTGTTTTGGCCTGGATATAAAGTGCAAACATGGTCTCTGAGTCTTTCAACACTTCAGCAATGAAAAATGACAATTTTAAAAAGTTTTCCAGGTTTTGCTTTATTGTAAACATTGAGGCAGTTTGAGAACTGGAGTTTCTACCAGAGGCGCTGTGAACAAAACTCATTTTAAATGTTGAATTATTTACAAACCTGATCGAGACAAGCAGCTAGCCTGGTTCTCTCTAAAAGTATGAAACTGTCTTTCTAAGCTGGAGCAGTTGACTAGCTCACAGTATTTTATATATGCAGACAGAATATTGCAACAGCAGCTTCTTTAGTAACTCAAGGTGTAAAAGTGGTTGCATAATTTTAATAAAACATCCCTTTCTTGCAACACAGGAAAAGGATGCTTTCTGTCATAGTTTGTACAAAGTAGCACTTACAGTACAGTGTGTGTTTACAGACATTTCCATAATGCAAGAGGCAGGTTACACTTTATCCAGATATCCACTACATCCCTTTTCTAAATATCTCCACATACTAGGTAGTTTTTAACCTTAGTGTACTGGAGTAAAGTGCTAGGGATTTCAGTGTAGCAGATCACTCAGTCATTGTTGTTAATGCATAGTAGTTACAGTGCAGTTTAAGTTGTGTGCATACAATCACATTTCTAAAATATTTTTTTAGATACAATTTTTCAGATTTTTACGTTTCACATTCACTCTGAACTGTTTTCAAAGAAATTCAGAGAATGATGAAATGATGTCTACAAATGTTGCAAAAAAAATACAGTAAAATTTGATCAAATGTTTAAGCTTGTGTTAGCATTGACCCACGCATCTAGGTCTGAGTAAACTTTGTGCTTAGGTAAACTGTTGTACTTTGAACAGATATTACACAGTCTTTCCCTCCAGTCTGTGTACCGTTTCACTTTCCACTGTTTCTTCCAGGTAAAATACTCATTGTAGCGTTTCTTATCCTCTGCAAGCTGTTGTAGATACTTTCCCATTTCATTCAGTGATGCAAACTCATCAACATGGATGAAAGAATGAGGTGGAGCCACAGCTTTGTAATTGCCTAAAGGTGGCCCCAGGACAATGGGCAAAGCCCCTCCCTCGTAAGCATTCCTCCACAGCTTCTCCGTGATATAATCTTTAGCAAGTGAGTTCTCAAAAGCCAAATAAAAATAGCAGCGAGATATTGTAGGTAAAAGTTCTGAGGAAGGGAGGCGGTTTTTAGTCCAGCGCCCATAAACTACCACAGGAACTGAAGCTCTGAGGTTGTTGTACACTTGGCTTCTTTTGTGGTGGCTCTTATAGTTGCTGATCACCCAACAAACCAGAGAGCTCTTGTTTACAGAGTTGTCTTCATTCACATGTTCTTCAGCCTCCCTCCGTAGCAGCATGCCATAGGGTATGCTGACGTCAGCATCCCTCCTGTAAGTTATGGTCATGTTAAAGATATCTGCATACTTATGTAAGTTTCCATTGTGAGAAGGAGCCTCCAGGGACATCCAGGCCCACTTCTGGCTTGATGGCCGTGAGATGTTAGTAGGCAACTTGTGGAGGCCCACTTGCAGCTCCCTGTTGTGGAACACCACTACATCCGCAGAGGGGAAGTAGGAGCGCTCGTCCACCAGAATACAGTGAGGGATACGGTAGAGATCCCAGCAAACGTCACCCTTCAGGCTGAATGATCTGCTGAAGGGCCAATACCACAGCAGGACGGTCACATTTCTACTTCTGCTGTCATGATGTAAAGGTTTTACAGAGCTACTCAGCCACCCACTGAAGAGACACAGTGGTAAAAAACAGAGGATGACTAGCCTCTTCACCAACTTGCGTATTTTTTTGGTGTGAAACCCCTGTCATAAGAAAAGAATGAACACATCAGTTTTTTTCCTGCTTCACTGTTTGCCTTGAGCAGATATATAAAGAAAAGACATTACTTGCATGTTTTTTTTTCTTGAATGCTGCATAGACTTCAAGGATGATCTGTTTTGTTTTACCTAAATATAATCCCTCACATTTTCAGTAAATGCATCCTTCTAAAGGTCCACTTAAACTGAGCATATTTAAATTCTTCCTTTTGCACTCTGCACAGTTCACAGGTTAAAAAAAGGTGTTGCACGGACGTCATTATAAACTTCCTGGAACGAGACATGTTAGCGCTTATCCCTTTATGTCATCTGTTAAGACACCAGAGGCTTCTTCCAGGAAACATGTTCACAAAACTCTATATTTAAAAAGTCAATCTAAGATGATTAATTCTGATAAAGTCTTTTTATCTTTTGGTTCCAGAGAGGCTTATCAGTGCTAAGTCAATCATCTCTGTGTATATTCAATTCTGTGTTAAGGCGTGCCTGACCAGAGGAAGAAAGACATCATCAGCGGAGTCGAGGTGGGAAAATCTGAATTTCAGTATTACCAATAGCCATGCTGGTATTGGTATCAAATTGATGGTAGCGTGATCAATACTTTGTTTCTATCTTCTAGGGTTCAGTATGTAGCCCACTAAAAAAAGAAAAAATATACCTCAAACCTGCACTGTGAATAATTTCTGAACCATGTTCTTTTGACTTTCACGTCTGTTTAATTGCAGTATAGCACAGCATTACAGCGGAGGTCCCAGACCACAGATTCACCATTGTAATGGGTAAATAAAGAGCAGAGTCTCCGATTAAAACCCAGCAGACCGAAGGATGTGAATATGCATCAGTGTGGACAATGATGTTTATCTTAAAACTACGGTGGATACACTATTTGTTGCCATCTCAAATGAAAAACAAAAAACAAGTAAATAAATTTAAAAAAAGTTTTTTGCTACAGTTTATCACCATGTTCGTTTTAATTTAAAGTAATAGTAAAACGATGGGATGTTACCAACTTACTTAAATGCTTAGTGAGATTTAAAGAAAAAACAAAGAGAAAAACAAAATTTTGCTTTAATGTTTCTCTGTGTAAATATTTCTAATCTGATCTAATCTCAACCTTCAGTGACAGATGATGGTTCTCTTACAGCCACAGCTTGGTCAGTGCTCTTTTTAGCGAGTCACAAATGGAGAACAATGGCAGTTCCAATGAAAAGTTTCACAGTTTACATCTGTTTACGGTCACTGGCGTCCTTTTGGGGAAATCAAATTTGAGGAGGCATTCTAGTTTCTAATTCTGTCTGGAAACTCAGAAATTCAGGAGCATACCATAAAATATCAGTGATGCTTATCTGTTTTAAATCCTGCTGTGCAAGTGGTTTTCCACCTGGTTTGCCAATGATACCTTCTAACAGAGCCCATTCTGGGTAGATGCCTCAGTACATCTATGAACAAAGTCCAACCTGAAATGTTCACAACACAGTCAGACTGCCTGCAACATTTAATGATGTTACAGTCTTAAAGTCATTTCAGCCTCATCTTCATTCAAATATTCACATCGAGATCCAACTGTGACAGGCATTTTTTTTCTCCTTCTCACTGACAAATGACTGATTAGTGATCAACGTGTTAAAGCTAAAGCTTTAAATAGAATTAATATAAACAATATTTAAAGATATTCAAATAATAAATTAGTGACATAATCGCTGTCTCCATCCTATGGAAGTTTGTTTCAGCTAATGAATGAATGAATGAATAATTAAAAAAAACAAAAACAAAAAGAAAAAACTATCAAAACCCAGACATGCATCAGAAACTTCTGTTATTATCTCCATTATGTGTTACACTACATTATGATTTATTATCTCAAAATTTTAACTGGCAGAAAATATGTTTTGATTTTTTCAGTGGTGAAAACAAGACTTCATACCATTGTTATTGCTGACTAAATCATTGCAAAAGTGTTAAGTGCAAAAAATAGCAAACGTCTAACTGAGATTTCGGTCTTTGTCAACCTGTAAGCTTCTGGAAACGAATTCACATTGCTCTGAGGTTCGCCAGGGACTTTATGACTGAAGAAATGAAACAAGCAGTCACTGATTCAGCTGTGGTGGTGGCGTGGCAGTCAGACAGAAATTCAGAGTTTGTTGCTGAAAACCTGCCAGTGAACAGATTTAGTCCACAGATTCTTTTAACCTAGTAACTGACTTTTTCTGGAGCAGAATGTTGGGGTTTTCTTCTTATCTGGCTTAACAATGTCAGAGCTAAACTTGCTTCTCAGAATAGAGCCTAGGTCTTTCATTAAGTGACCAACACCTCATCAAACTATGGAGAAACTGAAAAAAGAAGCACTTTCTTCACAAGGTAACTTTGTAAATTTATATGGAAAATCAGAAGTCTCTCTTAAAGTAAATAAAAGTGTGTTGTATTCAGTTTTGGGTAGAGTAGTGACTGTGTTCAGGACTCACCATTAGGGACTTTAACTTCACATGTGGCTTCCAGTATGAACACGATTCACCACCTCCTACACAGATCAGCACCTTGCCTGCCCTTTGCTTTAAATGAACAAAACAAAAATTAAATATTACTTTATAAGAAGGGGAAAATCTCTTTCAGTCAGTATTTGCATGTGTATAAAACACATTGTTATTATCTTCCAGCTGTTATTTGGTTAATCGCTCCTCTCATGTTCAAAAGACAGAATCAAGCAGTTGCACAAATGACACAAAGTGAGTTACAAATCACCTGGTGTAAAGCTCGAACGAATGCAATTCAAATATTTTAGTTAACCCTGTTTTTGCATTGCATGACATTGCATATTAAATTCTAAACTAAAGGCCTATATCATTTAAAAGCTCTACCTTTCTTAAATGGTGTGGTCTTTCTGTGGAACCTGTCTTTGTCTTTAGAAAGTACAATGTGATGCAGACTTAAGGAAATGGGATTTTGCAATATGTAAGACCTGAAACTACAAGGTTTCAGTTTGTTGAAAATGAAGAAGAGCAACATTTAAAATGACTTCCCACACTAACTCCTGAAGAAATATTTTCACAAATTTATTCCTTACATTTGCATGGCAGAGGAAGAAAGCACATGTTTGGAAAAACAAATAGAACAAATGAGCCTCCTTCATAAAAACATTTGTATATATCCTTAATACATTATATATATTTTTATTCAAAATCTATGTCAACAAGTGTATTAAATAGCAATATTCTTAAGAAACAGGCCATGTCTATAGTTCAGACCTAAAGATCAACTACAGAATAGAATAGAATAGAATAGAATAGAATTCAACTTTATTGTCATTGCACATGCACAGGTACAGGGCAACGAAATGCAGTTTGCATCCATCCAGAAGTGCTTTAGTGATATAGATATATTGCAATATATATTAGCAATAATATAGATATGTGAGTATATTACAGAAATGGGTCTATTATGGTATGTTATAATGTACACGGTATGAAGTATGTTGTGAATATTCTATAACTATAAGTATGTACAGGCTGTAGTGAGTACAAGCTATGTACAGGATATGAACAGGATATAAATATGAAAAACTATACAGAATATGAAATAAATAACTTTACAGGATGTTGTAAAAGATTTTGTTGTTCTGTCACTGGCTGGTGACCCTATACTTTTAAACCTGCATGTTTCTATTTATTTCTAGCAGTCAATGAAATGCAAGCTGGCAGATTAAATAAGCAAGCAAACAAATAAAGATTTAGCAAGATTTTGCTTAGCAAGAAATTTCTTTAGATGAACCACACTGACCAGAAAGACATATGAAAGGCAAAACCCCAAACCTCCTCCACTAACCTGATGATGAGATGAGTGGTTTATTCTCTTTCTTCAATCACCATGAATATTGTTTCTGCTTGTTGCCAGCAGAAACACGATGGTAAACTTGTGTTAGAAAACCAAAAACACAAAGCCTTTTAAAGAATCGTAGGTGTGGCTTTTCTGAAATCTTGCTGAATATGTGTTTACATAAAAAGGTCCACATTGTCCCACCCTCTTTCTAACTCCGCATTGCATTTAAATTCCTGCCTTCTGGTAAGTGCGGAACATTCTTTCTCTTTTATGTCTGTGGCAACCCTCACTCTATGAGAAAAAATGGAGCATATCCAAGACGAGTTCGTTGCATGTGTGCACGGCTATAAAAAAGAGGAAGTATCAGGCATGACATATGAAGATGGGGGTTACACAAGGGTGCTCACACAAGACTGAGTTACAATCAGGGAAGCTGCTGTAGGGGGAAGAACACCAACACCGGCACTACTGTGCAGAAATATTTTGCAAACAAAACAAAAGAGAAAGGGCCTGTATCAGAAACATCATGTTTCTGTTTGCATCAGTGAGTGGTCAAAAGACAACATGCAGCAAGATGTTAGATATATTTAGAGTATTATTTACATATACATGCCTGGTTGTCACTGATTATCACTTGTGGTTTGTTAGTGCTAAGGAATGAAAAAGCAGTGGCAAGAAGTGGTGAACAAATCTGTATTTGATCCAGAATGAATTGCAGATAGTGTAGTCGTAGTTTAAAATCTGTAACAGTGTATCTGTGAATATGTAATTATGTGCACTGGTGTGCTGGATCTCCTGTGTTGCTGCAAAAATTTTTCCATCTTGTGTAATCTTAAATTTGAGCAGTAGAGGTCATCCTTAGTCTTCTTGTGAGCAGATCACTAGCTCAACAAGCTTGTGCATGTTGGTGGCTCCCAGTGGGATTTCTGGACCCCATGGAGAAGAAATTATCTGCCTCTTTTAACTACAAATTTTCCTTTACAATAGTCCCAATCACCCGACTCTTATCTGTGTATAAGCTTGTCCTGCATTTCCCAGTCGCCACCTCAGTGCACCACCTTTACTGCTTTTACCTGTTTTCCTCTCCCAGTAGCCTCTTGACCTGTTTGTCTCACCTTTAAATTGTCAAAGGGTACAAAAAATAGGATTTTAAAATGGTTAAAAGTATATTTAAATCTCATAGATTATCAAATACTAAATAAAGTCCATCTTTGTGCTTGTGCAACCAATTCAGATGAAGCAATGTGAGAAAGGAACATCATAGTCATAGTCATACCCTGTAAATAATGGTAATCGCATGTATGTTTAATATGCCATCCCTTTAGTAAAACCATGTTTTATATAACATATTTGGTTTATGTTGTGCTTATGTTAAAACTGTTTTTACACCATATTTGTTGCACATATGACAATTTAGTTTCAATTGTTGAAGAATTTATTCAAAGAATATTCGAGTGTTTCAAAAGCAGAACAACATCCTGTTCGATCCTGGACAAAATAATACACTAAACTGCTTTCATCAACATGTATTTGAGTGTGTGAAATCAGCTTATGGAATTCACAGCACAAAAAGTCACAGATGACTGATAAAGACAGGTCACACCCCTATGATTTCCTTCCTCAGTCTTCCTCGCCTGTGGAATAATACAATGTTGTAGGGGTTGTGTCACAGCTACAGCAGTCTGCTTCTTTCTAGTGATGTTATCTCACTCATTCAGCTTTCACCATTTTTTTCTCTTTACATCCTTGAGGGTGTTTCTTTCTCTTCTTGCCAACCGGAACACAAGTCTCGGTGGTGAATGCTTGTTACACAAGAGCATTTTTATTCAGTCATGAATGCAGATCGACAACTAGAAACAGCTGTGGAAAATGTCCAATATAAACATATCAAACTGAATGGGAAACACTGGGTCTAAAAATGTCTTCAGTGCAACTGCTTAATTTATATCTGAAATGGAAAGCATGCAGAAAATAATGTGGCCAAAAAGCAAAGAAAAAAAGAGTTGAATAATAAATTCAACAATGATATTTAAGATACAATATCACCTTTGTGGCAGTATTTTGGATAGCCCTCTTTCCAGTTCCACTGTGAGGGTACCACAGTGTGCAAAATGTGACTCATCAGCTAGTGGAGAATTTTTCTTTATAGCATGGGGAAGCAGCCACAAGCAGTCAAAACATCCTTTGGAAAACTACTGCACCATGCTATTGATGTTCCAGCAGCATGTGATATACTTCAAACTTTGCTCCGTGAGATAACTGTAATTCCTTCCTCCAAAACATCAATATGTCCTTTAGAGTCGATTCCTCAAAGACGTTCTACCATTAATTAATGTTTCAGTCTTAAGTATGATCAACCTGTCTCTATTAATTGGAAAGATACCACAGGGCTTCAAGCTGGCAGTAGTTAAACTGTTACTTAAAAACCTATCACTTGACCTAGATGGTTTAGCTAATTATAGGCCAATCTCCAACTTTCCTTTTTATCTCAAAAATTCATGAAAGAGTAGTTGTTACAGAGCTAACTGATCATCTGCAGAGCAATGGTTTAATTCAAGAGATTCAGTCAGGTTTCAGAGCCCATGACAGTACAGAAACAGCTTTAGTGAAGGTTATAAATGATCTTCTTATGGCCTGAAAGTGGACCCATCTTTGTGAGTGTCCTCTGAGACCTCAGTACAGTGTTTGACACTGTAATCCATAATATATTTTTACAGTGATTAGAGCATGCTGTAGGTATTAAAGATACTGCACAGCAGTGGTTTGAATCATATCTATATACATATTTGTTCACGTAAATGGAGAATCCTCTCTTCACCCACTGAGGTTAATTATAGAGTTCCACAGGGTTCAGTGCTAGGACCAATTCTGTTTACATTATATGTGCTTCCTTTAGGCAGTATCATCAGAAGGAATAGCCTTCATTTTCAGTGCTATGCAGATGACACCCAACTTTATCTATTAATGAAGCCAGATACAACACACCAATTAGTTAAACTGCACGAATATCTTAAAGACATAAAGACCTCGATGACCTCAACTTTTCTTCTTCTAAATTCAGTTAAACCTGAGGTTATTGCACTTGGCCCTAAAAAACTTAGAAAGGTGGTATCAGACCAGATTCTTACTCTGGATGACTTTACCTTGGCCTCCAGTAACACTGTCAGGAATATTGGAGTCATGTTTAACCAGGATATGTCCTTGTGCATATTAAACTGATATGTAGAAGTGCTTTCTTCTATTTGTGCAATATCTCTAAAATTAGAAACGTCCTATCTGATAAACTAGTTTGTGCATTTATTACTTCTTGGCTGGACAATTGAATTCGTTATTATCAGGCTGTTCTAAAAACTCCCTGGAAGCCTGCAGTTGATCCAAAATGCTGCAGTTAATTAAAGGACTGAAAGGGACTAGAAATACAGAGCAGATTTCTCCTATACTGGATTCTCTTCATTGACTCCCTGTTAAATCCAGAATCAAATTTAAAATCCTTGTCATCAAATACATTGTCTTGAATAATCAGGCCCGTGTTATCTTAAAGACCTCATAGTATTGTGTAATGCCATTAGAGCATTTAGCTCTCAGACTGCTGGTTTACTCGTGGTTCCTAGCAATAGACTGGAAGCAGAGCCTTCAGGCCCCTCTTCTCTGGGCTTCCAGTTTGGATTCAGGAGACAGACATCTTGGTGTCATATGATTTGCAAGGGTTTTCTCTGTTTTTGGTCTATTAATGTAGGGTTTTTACTTTACAATATAAAGCGTTATGAGGCACCTGTTGTTGTGATTTGTGATGAATAAAGTTTAAATTAACTGAACTGAAAGTAAGCAAGCTTGAAACTATAGAAATAGTCCACTTTTTTGATGACTCCTTTTTGTCTAACTGATCTTTTCTGCTAGATAGCAATTTACAAAGAGCAAGCCAGGGCTGAAAGAGTCATATTGGACAGACAGAAAGATTTCATCGACAGAATATGCTGGAAGTGAAGCCAGATCCAGATTTGCTGGTCTGACTGGTAACTCCAGAGGAGGTGTAGGCTGCCACTCAATGCCGGAGAGGTGTGGTGGCAGAACAACAAACCCCAGAAACAGGTGAAGAGTAGAGCAATTAAATAATACAGGTGGAGGAAAGATAAAGTACTGGTCTTGCATCCAGTGCTAGCTGTGATCACCAGTGTGAGTATATATATATATATATATATGTGTGCTTTATTTAAAAACAGAGAGAAAGAAATAGGTAAGGAGGTGTGTCAGAAAATTGCAAATGTCTTTACTTCAGTCACTATCACAGCTCTGCCTTGTCCTTTCATCAGCAGTGACAGAAAGAAATCAGTTTGTGGAACCAGCAGAGGTACGTGGACATCAGTGGAAAGACGGAGAGAAAGTAAGATGGCCGAGGAGCCAAAGATTGAACTCTTTGTAAAGGTAAGACATACAACAATCTTGACGTGTTACAGTCTAAGCAAAAACCCTTCCCATTCCCAGCTACTTGGTAACACAAGGTGACATTTTCCTGTTTGTTTACATCTAAAGTGACAGAAATGTGTCAAAAAAAAGCTTTTAACTTTAGCAAACTACAGTATTTCAGTGTATTTAAACTGTAGTAAAGCATACAATGCAGGATATGGCAGAGATACAAACCAGTATTACAATAATAGGCTTTTTAATCTGGGTGTGAAATTCCTTTGCAGTTAGCTTAAACTGCCAGAGCAGAGCAGGCTTAACGAGAATACCTGTGTAGGTGCTCATGGTTTTGTTAGATCCTGATACTAGAACCCACGTACAATTGTGCAATTTTATGATCATAAAAGCTTGTTTTATACTCATCTGCTGTGACTGCAAAGTGTCTTTGTTTCTGTCTGTCAGGCCAGTTATGATGCTGAGAGTGTGGGGAACTGCCCTTTCTGTCAGAGACTCTTCATGATTCTTTGGTTAAAAGGGGCCAACTTTACCCTGACCACTGTAGACATGAAGAGGTGAGAGCACATTTTATTCGTTTTTCAAAAAGTCTTGTAGAATCTTTAAGAGCTGGGCACAAAGGAGACTGGCTTCATACTGCTTTTTTGATGTAGTCTCAACAAAACTACTATTTACATTGTTTTTCACAAGTTGCATTCAAGGACAGAGAGTTGCATTTGTAAAAGAAATGGGAGGAAAGTCTGATTTACATTATAAAAGCCACCCAACAATGAAAACCTGCCAACACCTCACCCTCCACCAACCCCACTGAGTTCAGGAAAGGTTACAGGGACACTAAATGCTATGCAAGAAACAGCCACAGCAATAAAACATATAGGCAGGCAAATTATTTACATTCATACAGGATTCAGTTTTTGGTAAAAAATTGGTAAAAACTGGTAAAAAATTTATTATGTGAAATGGTAGATTACTGAACAGAAAAGACTGCTGCCTGGTGTAGGCCAAAGGGCTGAGATTCTGAAGCAGTCACACAAATGACCGCAATAGGTTACGAATGATAAGATGCTGAAAACGAGTACAAAGAGATATTTGTGAAGACAGATAACAAGATGACGCAAACAAATATTTTACACACCTGCAAAGAAACACAAAACCTCCACGAGATTCAAAACAATAACAAAAAAAAAAAGAAAAAAAGAAAAGGTTTGAGAAACACTAGTGAGAAAAACAAATGGTCAGCAAACAGTTGTAACTGACTCAAAAGTGACACAAAATTAAAGCAAACAAGCTCAAAATAATCAGGTTTATATCTAAAACAAATCAGTTTCCATTCCATTTTTAAAAAGGCAAAAACACAAATGTTGTGTTCACTTGTTGACACTGCCCCCAAGTGTCAGTAAAATCAGATATTGCAGGTTTAAGAAAACAAACACACACACGGGAAGCTGAATGATATTTACAATGTATGAGTGAGAATCAGGCGTAAGAAACACCAAAACCAACAATAAAAGAATAAACCCCCCACACAAAGGTTTGACATCAAATTTAAAGCTGTCCTTCTGATGAACAGGCAGCGGAAAGGGAGGGGGCAAGGAGCAAAATATGCTGCACTTAACATAAACAACATGAAAGTTAAGTATATAAAATACACTATTTAGATCATATAAAAATAGGAAGCTTTCATTCCGGTGTCTCAAAAATTCTGTAAGAAGGTGTTAAGATGGTTGCTTGTACTCCAGCAGTCATTGCTTCTTCATGTTTTGCAAAAGGGGGAAATAATGAAGCCCTGTTAATCTATAGCACAAAACAAAAGCAGCTCAATGGTTTCAAACCCGTGTTTGTATTTTTTTTGTTAAACTTATCATGTCAGTCTATTTTTCACTCAGTAGGAATCACTACAAACCAAATTTAGACTGGTAAATGTGCCTGATTCTAGAAGAACACTTGCACTCGTAAACTAATTCATAGCCATAAAACACATTTGGTAGTGAGAACAAACCGCAGCGGATATTAAGTCTTTACCCCTTTAAAATTTAATTAGGAGTAATCCTTGAAGCTCTTTTCTGAATAGAACAATTTTTGTCATATTTCAGGCCTACTTATAGAACAAAAACCACTGGGCATGCATCAGAAGTCAGCGAGGGTGGTCTCTACCTATGCAGCTACTTTGAAAAAAAAAAAAGCCAGAAATTACTCTAATCATCAATGGTCATCATAGCATGGCTTTATTTATATATACTGAAGTGTCAAAACACATCATTAGAAAGTGATCCTAGCATGCTTTTCCATAGCATTTTCTTGGTTTAGGCTGGGAAGTTAAACATTTTAACTTTCTGATCAAGTGTGCCAAAATAAGCCTTCACTGATCTGTTGCAGGGCTCCGGATGTACTGAAGGATTTGGCTCCAGGCTCTCAGCCTCCCTTTCTCATCTACAATGATGAAGTCAAAACGGACACTAATAAGATTGAGGAGTTCCTGGAGGAGACCTTAGCCCCTCCACAGTGAGCAAAGTGCATCTTGCTTCAAACATATGAACCACAGTCTTTTCAGTCCTTGAAACACATTGCATATCTAACCCATCACTGCAACACCAAACATTAACAAAATGTTTTATTTGATTAACAACAGGCACCCAAAATTGTGCTGTCGTTACAAAGAGTCCAACAGTGTTGGAGAAGACATCTTCCGAAAATTCTCAGGCTATATCAAGAATCCCAATCCTGGTTTAAATGACAGTAAGAATTTTGAAACTTTCAAGTCACTTATGCTATATATATGATGGAAAGAGCCACCATGGGTTAACAGAAAGCCTGCAACTTCTTTCAGTGCTCGAGAAGAAATTTCTTTCCACTCTGGTGAAGCTGAACATGTATCTAGAAACTCCTCTCCCTCACGAGCTGGCCAAAAACCCAGATCTTACTGTGTCTTCACGTCTCTTCCTGGATGGTGACAGCCTTACCTTGGCAGATTGCAACTTGCTTCCCAAACTCAACATTGTCAAGGTGAACAGAATTCAGCAATCCTATGTGTATACAAACCTTTCGTTTTGTTTTGTTTTTTAATCCTGAAGAAGAGAGAAATATTCACTGTTATCTGAATAGTAGAGATGATTTGAGAAATGTAATGAGTCATTCCTGGACTTATTTGTAAAAATTGCTCTTCCCTCAGGTGGTGATCAAGGAGTACCGTGACTTTGCCATCCCTGCAGAGCTCAAAGGTCTGACACGTTACCTAGAGAATGCCTACAAACGGGACGAGTTTCGCCACACCTGCCCAAATGACTCAGAGATTCTCCTCGCCTACCATTCTGTCGCCCAGTACCTAAGCAAATAGAGGAGTGAACCTAAACAGCATTCATGAAATTAAAGAAAGTAAAAACAGAAAGAGATAAAATGCAGATGACTCAGATATACCATGTTGAAAATTAAGTTCTATATCTGTTTAAATTACATCTGTGTGGACAATAAAAAAATGGCAGTTTAATCATTTACTTTCTATAAAAAGTATAGTTGTTACCATGACTTTGGCTCCCTCTAGTGTTTCTCGAGTGTTTTTGTAAATGCCGTGTACGTGCGTGTTTTGTGTCTGAACGTAATGTTAAGTGCACTTAATTCAAATCAGATTTTAAACTACACATTATTTTAGCATACACATAAAAAGATGAATGACTGTACATAACTCCTCTTTACATATTTTTATATAGTGACTGCATATTAGCAGTGACCGTATGAGAATGGTTTAATTTAAATGCATAAATGGAGGGTGAAGGAAAGAGTATATCTATTTATATGGACATTATGGACATACATTAAAGGTTAAATATGAAAAAGTGGCTAATGTTGGTACATGAATGTTTGTATATGAATTTATTAGCTACTAAATTTTTGCTTTAAAGTTGTCATGAGTAATCGTTTTTATATTAAAGTTGTATGGTGAATGCAGATTTTTCATCATCATGGAATCCAAAACATTGGATGAAACTTAATCAGTTTTGTTAATAGCAAATGAATTATGGTAATAAAATTATTGATTACATGTCTATATGACTCTTGATGTATTTATTTCTATGGAAGCAGTATTTCATGCAATATAGCAGTAAAATTCACTTTCCAAATCTACCTGACCCTATATACAAAAGTAATTGCCCCCTAAACTTAATGCCTGTTCGTGCCAGCCTTGACAGCAAGAACTGCAGTGAAGTGTTTACAATAACTGGCAATGCGTCTTTAACATCACTGTGGAGGAATGATCATCTCTGCTTGGCAGAATTGTTTTACTTCAGCCATAATGAGAGTTTTTGAACTTGAACAGCCTGATTACGGTCATGCCAAAGCATCTCAACCTGGTTTAAGTCCGGGCTTTGGCTATAAGTAACTCCAAAACCTTCTTTTTGTTTTGTTTTTTGAACAATACAGAGGTGGACTTCTGGTGTGTTTCTGATCATTGTCCCTCTGTATTGCCCAACTGCTCTTGAGATTCAGGGAATAAACTGATGGGTGGAGATTTTCCTTCAGGGTTTTCTGTTAGAGAGAGGAATTAATGGCAAGTCATGCAGTCATGCAGGTCTTGAAGCAGCAAAGTAGCCCCAGACCATCACACTACCACCATGTTTGAATGTTGGTATGATGTTCCTTTTATCAAATGCTGTGTTTGTTTTATGTGGGATTTAACAGGCCCCAAGTCTTCCACAAAGATTGACTTTTGTCTTGTCAGTCCACAGAGTACTTTCCCCAAACTTTCAGGGATGTTTTATTGACAAATTTTAGATGAGCCTCTGTGTTCCTTTTGGTTAGCATTGGTTTTTGCCATTGGATTTTTCCCATGGATGCCATTTTTGCCCACTCTCTCTTTTTTAAATTGTTGAATAATAATGAACTCTCACTTTACTTGAGGCAAGTGAGGCCTACAGTTCTTTAGAACTTGTTCTGGGTCCTTCTGTGACCTTCTGAATGATTCGTCAATGTGCTCTTGGAGGTTTTTTGGTATGGTTGCATAAACCCTACTGTTCCAGGTTTTCTCTATTTGTGGATAATGGTTCACCATGGTTCACCTGCCATTTCTAAGTCTTTGAGCTTAGAGAAATGGCGTCGTAACCCTTTCCAAACGGACAGATATCAATGACATTGTTTCTCATCTTTTCTTAAGTTTCTTTAGCTCGTGATATGTTGTATTTTGAGATCTTTTAGGCTAGTTCACAAAGAGGTTCTAGGTTAAATCAGGACTGGGTGTGGCTAGTTAAAGCTCATTCAGCTTTCATATTTTGTATTTACACATGTTATCATTGTCCAATATTAAAATGTATTTGATCATGTGAAGTAAGTGTGACAAATATAAATATTAAACGTCTGAAATAGGCAAAGGTAACTCGAAAATGCTATAGAAATATTAAGCACTACAAGAGACTGGTCGAGAAATAAACAAACTCCACTTCCTCTCGGATGTTTGTAGCCTTCAAAGATGCTTTGTTAAAAACAGGAAGACGAGGATGTGCCTAGTCCGTTTCTGATTGGATAAATGATCTGAGCGCTACCAAGGTAACAGCGGATAAGGGCGGAGCTAAGCAACTGACAGCATAAAACTTTGTTAGCTTCTCGCTAACTTTATTCTAGCTTCTGTTTAGCTATGTTATCAGCTTGAAAACGGCACCCCAGGATGCTCGAAAAGTAAGCCTCGTGGTTTTTTACACCCTGTCAACTTCACAGAGTTTGACTATCTTAGTTCTTCAAGATAACTTGTGAAGCAGCTACTCTCAGTCAGCTGGACAGCTGCTAGCGAATGTTATTTTAGCTAACGTTAGCTACTCCATTCAGACGTATTCAGTAAATCGTCTAAAGCTTGACGTCTATCGAAAGTTACTTTGTTGCTGTCTAATTATAACACCTATTCGTGTTCTGGTAATTTTATTAAGATGAATTAAGAAGGCGACACGACGCTACATGGCGAGAGTGGCTGCTAACATACAAATCCGTGTTCCCCTTCTTAATTGTTGCCTTTTCCTCAGCAACTTTTGGTTCCCCTCGATGGCATGTGATTTTTGGGCTGCAGACTCAGCGTTAATAGAGATTTTTGTCTTATAGGTTAGAGTGTCATGGAAAGGATGATGGAGACCTGTGCAAAATGGCCAGTTCAGTAAGCGCATAATTCCATTTAAAATTATTCCTAACTTGGTTTGAAAGGAGAAAAGTGAGTTAGTTGGGAGCTACCAGTGTTGAACATGTATTACTTGAATCTGTTGTGTTATATTTAGGTGGTAACGATGAGCAGAACTGATTTCCGTGCACGGCTGCCACAGTTTTTGGAGGAGAGGATGCAGACCAGCATGGTATGAAATGGAAATTGAGTGCCTGTGTTTTGTACAAGAAATGAGGGCCCTGGATACAGTGTTATCAAATCGGGCGGTTTTCCACTCAATAGAGCTCGTTTTGCTTAGAGTTATACGGGTAATTTAATTGTGATGCAAAGTTGGACTAAAAACAATTTTACAAACGTGCTGTACTCTATGTAACTGTGCTGTCATGTGATCATATTATTGCCTCATCAGTCTTGTTTGTCTTCTAGCTTACAGGTGTATTGATTGGAGCTATGGTTGCAGTTGTGCTGATTGGAATTGTGGTGCTCTTCCTTTACAGGAGATTCAAACATGCCCGTGAGTCATCTGACCTCTTGCTGAACTTCATATTTATTCTATGATAGGTAGATAGCGATATAGATATATATCTATATATATATATTTTTTTTTAGTCTTGCTGCAGAATGACATTTGTTGTTTATCTGAATTATATTTTTTGATTTTCCGACAAGGTAATCAACAACCGGGTGTACCTCACTATCGATTCAGGAAACGAGATAAAGTGCTTTTCTATGGAAGGAAGATCATGCGAAAGGTTGTCTTTTTCTTTTTTTTCCCTTCTCAGTTCTGTTGATGGCTCATACACACTCTCTTGGTATAGTCTACTAGTATAGTCTAGTAGATTGTTATCTGCTCTATAAAAACTAGTTAATTTTGCTTTTAATGCTTTTATGCCAACAGTTGATGTCCAGAAATACTTGATGTTAACATCTAGTTGTAGTTTCCTATTAATTTCATAGGCAACACTACTAAGACTATAGTTTCACCCTAATACACAATGACTGAAAATGCCTTCAGTAGTTTGGCTTGATGATAAATGACAAACAGCCTTTCTATGTTTAATACAGCAGTTTAAAAAAAAAAAAAATCAGTTTTAATATTTCTTAAGTAGAAGTACAACTTTGGATAAAATTCTTTTTCTGCGCGCAATAAACAAAATATATTTGAATATTGTTTTGTAGGTTAAGACACTCTCCTCGCTTCCTTCTCCATCCCATCCCTCGCCATCAAAGCAACCACAGCGCATACGAAAAAGAACCAAAGTTCTAAACATAGCCCGCAAGTATGACGAAAGAACACATTTTTAAATACTATGTACTCAAGGCTTTTTGTGAAATTAGTGTTTTATTTTTAAAGTACATGTTTGTTTGTTTTTCCTCCTGACAGAATTCTGAGGATCCGGAGAGACCCTCCCACCCTGCAGCCCAAGGAACCCCCTCCCTCCCTGCTGGAAGCTGATCTAACAGAGTTTGAAGTGCAGAGCTCGAATCTGCCTTCTGAGGTCCTGTATATGCTGAAAAATGTCAGGTAGGCAAGTCAATTTTGTCTGTGTGTGGGTTTTCTTTTTTTTTTCTTTTTTTTTTTAAATTGCTTTTGTTCTTCAACTTGTAGGGTCTTGGGCCATTTTGAGAAGCCTCTGTTTCTGGAGCTGTGTCGACATATGGTGTTTATTGAGCTACAGGAGGGTGAAAGCCTGTTCAAACCAGGAGATGATGATGACAGCATCTACGTGGTCCAGGATGGAAGACTTGAGTTGTGCATACAAGAGAATGTATGTGAATGATTTGTTGTCTTCCATTTGACTCTCTCTTTAGGCTAATTTTGAAACTTAATTACCTTTGAAATTCTATTGCCTCTTTCTTTTTATGCAAGTAATATTGTGTTTTGTTTTTTTTAATTCTTACTGACCTGTAGGGCAGGGCAATATGGCCTGTATATGGCATGTTTTAAATAAACATTTAAAAGTGCAAATTCCTTGCTGACAGTTTAACCAAAAGGCATTTCCAGTACAAATTGGCTGACATATCCTCAGCATAACCATGTATAATATCCACAAAACTAAAAAAGGTTTTATATATACACACACACACACAATGCGGTAATATTATGTTGAAGCACAGTACGTATTACTCCGCGAGGCTCCCGACTACGGTAGACATAATGCTCCGACAATCCATCAAGTGGTGCGGCTTCGTAGCTTAGCAAAGTCGAACTAAAGCACTTTTGACAGCTTTTTGAGTGCGGTGTACCACCTAAAATCGGTTTGGTAATAACGATGGCCTGCTTGCATGCTCTACCAAAAAATGTGCTTTGGTGTGTATCTGACAGATGAAAGCCCAAACCAGTTCCACATCATTGAGGTTGTACCAGTTTTACAAAACAATTCTGGTTCATCTGTTTCATTCAACAATCTGCTTTTGCCGTTCTCATTTTCCGTCGCCGCCATGTGCGTATGAAAACAAAGGCACTGCACATGCGTGTTTACCCATATTCCAACCCGATATTTCATTTTCTTATCATTGCCTAACATTATACTGGTATTACCGTGAATAGTATGATATGGCCCAACCCTACTGACCTGTGACATTACATCAATTTATATAGAAAATGGTAAATTCAAAAGTTGTATTGCAATTTTAACAACTGTGCCCACTGGTCATTATTAAAGTTCATTTTAAAAAGTGTGATGCAAGGTTGGCTCCAAACTGTACCTAATTTAATTTACATTCATTTTCAGCGCCTTTTCTGTTTTCCAGTTTTACGTCTAATGATAAAGCATGAACACCAGAGGACAGTAGAATAAATAGTAACTACTTTATTTTTGCCATCACAACAAGTCAGTGGCATCCCAATATGTTGTTGGCTTGCTTAAATTTTAATCATGTCCACTTAGCTGAAGTCCTACTTTCATCCAACTAGATGTCTGCAGATTTGTTTAGACAGTGTGAAATATTTTTACCTTATTAATATTATTTTGTTGGCATCATGTCCTGTATTCTTCTTTTTTGTATTGCAGGATGGCACAGAATCAGTGGTGAAGGATGTCCTCCCCGGAGACAGCGTCCACAGCCTGCTCAGTATTCTGGACACTATCACTGTGAGCTCCTGTTTTTTCTCTCTAGGTTATGTCCTCATTTGCCTTCTGAAGTGTCTGTGTCAGTGTGATTTGTTTATTCATTACCTTCATGCCCCTGAAACAAAATTAATGTACTTTGTATTTGCTGTAATTTGTTTATTTAAAGCTGCATCTTTTCAACTTTGTTTTTCTCTTCTTAAAATACATCATTGTCATCCTTTTCACACACTCAGATTGATGTTGTTTGGAACTGATTGTGCAGTAATGAACTCAAACCACGTATGTAATGTATAGAAAAATCAGTTATTACAATAGAATAACTTTTTCATATCTTGTTACTTTGTTGCCATTGCATAGAAACCGTTTAAACACTATCACACTTGTGTTATAGAGCTTTGAAGTGTTGACAGTTATTTAGGCCACATTAAAATGCTGCAAGCACAGGTACACGTACAGGTCACGTAATAAACCTTGGGGAAAGTATCCTTAACCCAATTTATTACTTAGCTGTGAAAGATGTGGATGAGATTTCTGATTCTTATCTTCGATTTTGCCAGGGTTATCCAGCTCCATATAAAACTGTGTCGGCACGAGCTGCAACTCGCTCCACCATCTTACGCTTACCTGCTTCAGCCTTTGAGTCAGTGTTTAAGAAGTACCCTGAGACACTTGTACGCGTCATTCAGGTAACAGATTGCATTATGTAGTGTTTGTTTTTTCTCCAATTAAACAGCTAATTTGGAGCTACAACATGCAACAATTAGCAGAATATACTACATATCATGTTGTAGCTAGGGTTTTTCTTTCTTTCTTTTTTTTTTTCTTTTTTTTTCTTCTTCAGATAATTATGGTGCGCCTCCAAAGAGTCACCTTTTTGGCTTTGCATAACTATCTGGGCCTAACAACTGAGCTCTTCAATCTGGTAGGAGCAGAATTTGTTATAGGACACCTATAGTATTTATGTGCATACACATGGTCACGATGACTGTGTCACACAAGTTATGATGCAATTATTATTATTTATTTACTTTTTTCCTTGACTGACAGGAGAGTCAAGCAGTGCCCTTGACCAATATAAACAATGTGATGGCAGAAGCAAATACTGGAAAGACTCGACGTCTCCACTTCCAGGACGAATTACCTGCCGGAACCACTGAAAACACTGCAGAGACGGGTCAAGCACACACACAAACATGCACTACATGCCGTTCAATTTCAGCTTTGTCTTGTACTGAAACTGATCCAGTGCTGGCACTTGACTTTTGCAGATGGTGTAAAGGACAGCCATTCAACCAGGAAGCTGCGATCCACCTCTATGCCCACTGAATGCACAGGTGGGTCACTGCCTTGGACGTAAGCGATCATCAAATGCCACATGGCTGTATTAATTTCCTGCACAGATGTACTCGTTATCCTAATCCTTTGTTTTCTGAGTTACAGGTAATGACCTGAGCATGGCCTGCGAACGAGCTCGAGTTACCATTGAGGAGGCTCCGTCAAGTCCTATCACTCACAAAGTAAGGTCTGCTTTTTACATTGAAGCGTGGTGACAGGTCTTGTGTGTAAATGTAACACAATAGCACAGTATCTGCTGCATCTTACCTACTTCCTCTATAGTAGTTTCTCTCCTGTGCCTGTCTTTGTAGTCTAGTCTGAAGAAGAGTGTGACAATGCAACACACACCATCTGAAGTATTTCACTATACAGACAGTGGAGGGCACGCTGATGCTACCTATCTTGGTAAAAGCAGTGCAATCCTCCAAGCTGCTAAGAAAGACCTGCTGGGACTCATCCAGCTGCAGGTGAGGGGTTAATTGGAGAAAATTCAGCTGGTGTCAGTGTTCTGATCCTTTCAATGCACCCTTTTAAATTTATTTTTGTGGCATGTTAAGTGGGAAAATGTTAAATCCACAGTCTTGTCATCATAAGTGGATATTTAGAGTGTCTTTTTCTATTGCAGGACCCTAGTCTGCTTGAAGGCAGAGTAACCGTCCACCATGTCAAAGCTGGCTCTGTGGTAGCTCGTCAGGGAGATCAGGTTGGAACAACAACTTAGAACCTAGCTACTTTTCATTCTGTTTAATATTTTACTTCATTTCAGCTCTTGATTAATTTATGTCTCCACTGGACAGTGTCCATGCATTGCAGAGGGTCGACTTGGGAAACTAGTGTGCATGTAAAGTTGTGTCCATGTGAACTTGCTTGTGGGAAGAATTAGAATGCGGCCCCCTTATACTATCATATGGTTAAAGGCTATCCTGAGTCATACGCAAGAGGGGAAACAGGTTAAGCTTATAAAGTAAACAAACTAATCAGTCATTTAAAAATCTAAGGGATGACTGGGAATGACTTGCCTGTAATGCTTTCAACAGTAGAATTTGAATTTCAACACAGGTATTACTCATCTTAAAAATCATGAATTCAGTATTTCACCACCTGATTGTTAACAGCATTCAGAGTCGGACTGTTAAATCTGAGCATTTTCTCTCAATCGTTCCCTCTTGGTGTTTTAGGAGGTGAGCATCCACTTCGTGATTTCTGGCCTCCTCCATGTTTACCAGCGGATGATTGACCGTGAAGAAGAATTGCGCCTGTTTGTAACGCATCCCGGAGAGCTTGTTGGTCACCTTGCTGTTCTGACCGGAGAGCCCCTCATATTTACAGTTCGAGCTCAGCGAGATTGCAGCTTCCTCTCTATTTCCAAAACACATTTTTATGAGTGAGTGACCTGGACACACATCCTCACACTGTTGTGATGTTCAGCACTGTAGAGTTGGAGGGGAAAACAAAGATGGCTACTTCTACTTTGTCATTTTGTGGATTCTTCTTTATTCTTTAGGATAATGCGAGTGGAGCCCAAAGTGGTGCTGAATGTTGCTCATGCTGTGGTGAAGAGGATGTCATCTTTTGTCAGGCAAATAGACTTTGCTCTTGACTGGATGGCTGTCGAAGCTGGCAGGGCTGTTTACAGGTATTCCTCTGCTGACCTTGTGTCTCATGTGTGAAATCAACTCGTAACACTGCAGGCATTACTTGGTTCATGTGGGACAAGTTAATAAATACTAATCGAGGGAGGGGAAGCTGAATTTGGAAATGTGATTGAGTTGTTTGCAAATTTGCAGTAGACTGAAGTTATCTGTATTTTCTTTTCTTTTTGCAGGCAGGGAGAGAAATCAGACAGCACTTTCATAGTGCTGAGTGGTCGACTGCGCTCAGTAATCATGAAGGAGGATGGCAAGAAAGAGTTGATAGGGGAGTACGGACGTGGTGACCTGATTGGAGTGGTAAGCACGGTGACAGCCAGAGGGAAGACAGCTGGGGAAGAGTTGATGGAAGACTATTAATATCCATGTTGTATCAAACAACACTAGCTGTTTGTTTTCATATAAGAACCTGTTAAAAGGTTAGATATAAAAAAAAAAAAGTTAACAATGTTAATATCACAAATGGAACTGCCTATTAGCTGTCAGTATACTGCATATGGCTGATGAGACTGGATTTCCTGTATGTTCTACTTTCAGTAAATACAGACTAAGACCAGTACATCTTGGGATATATTTAAACAAAGGGGGGAAAAAAGAACAAAAAATGTAGCCAAAAGGCAGCTGAAATAGAATATGCATAAAAAAAAAAAATCCAGATAATTATATCTTTTTCATGCTCTTTGTCTCGGGCTCTTTTTGGGACAGCTAAAGTGCATTTAGACAAAAGCATGCACCAAATTCATTTGCCAGACTACCAGAGGAGTGTGGGTGTTGTTAACCTTCAATACTGGTCAAAAGATTTGGGTCGTAATAAATGGATTGTGTGAAATTACTGCACTTCATATTACAATCAAAGGGAAAATGGGGGGGGGCAGCATGACTTTGGGATACATTTTTATACAAACATGATTTGATGACAATGATCAAATCTGATTCTAAGATATCTTCTAAATATTTTAATAGTTCTGCCAAGTTTTTCTCAAATTAAACTCTATATGGTATTTTCAGCCTGTGTAAAGCAAAGTCACTTGGTTTAACTCATCCACCTCTCTGTCAGCTGGTGTGACTGGTTCAATACTTCTAATAATACCTGGGTTAATGGATCCTATGGTTACTGTTACCTGGAGGAGAGACGCTGTCATTGGAGCTTCTGTGATAGTGATTGTGAGACAAATTTAGCATGGCTCAGATGTCAGTTTTAGATGAGGGGTAGAGGTTAATTTTAGCCTTTTAGCTTCGGATGTATTCTTATTTATTTGTTTATTTATTTTTAATCGAAGGAGACAATCAATGTCTGTTCAGAATATACAGTGCCTGCCCTAAATGAAATAATTGATACAGAAATGGCAAATTCCAGGTATAAATTCTGTACTATTATTTATAAAATTATAACAAAAATGTTGATATAATTATTTATTAAGATGTCCAATTAGTTATTTACTTGCATTCCTGGATAGGCTTTGTTTGGATTTTGTGTAATTAATGACTTGTCTGTGCGCAGGTAGAGACCTTGACCCGTCAGAACAGAGCGACCACAGTACACGCTGTACGAGACTCTGAGCTGGCCAAGCTACCAGAAGGTGCACTTTGCTCTATCAAGAGGAAATTTCCTCAGGTAGGCCTAATCTAATGTGTTAAATTCATCTCATTTGAAAACAATTCTGTTAAAGTAATCCTTTTTACTGGAGAGAACAAGTGCTATTGCCTCACCCGTCCCTTTCCTTTAAACAAAAAAAGACTTGAAGTAATCATGAAAATAATACAGATAATTAATACATTTAATCAAACTAATAAAAATTAACATGTTGCTGATTATAAAATGTGCATCTCAGGTTGTCACCAGGCTGATCCACTTACTCGGACAGAAGATACTGCAGCAGGTCAATGGTCCTCTGACAGGTGTGTACATCTGTGTGCTATGCTGCCTATTTTGCAGGCTCTTTCCTGGCTCAGACATACTGGCAGTTTTTGTTGACGTACCATAAAGGGAGTGATTGTGTGGCACATCTGTTTGTTAATGGATAAACAAATATCTTGTGTTTAATTATAATAAACTGAAAATGTTTTGATACTGTTTGTAATTAATAAGGTTTGTAATTTTTCTTTGGCTCTTGCTAAAAACTTCTCAGAAAGTCCTTTATGTAGGGGCTGGGAAACAAACAAACTTTGGATTGAACATATGCATGGTCTACACATGTTTTAATTGGTTAGGTTCTCCCATCATTTCTGGTATTAAATCTGTTTTTCACCATTTGCAAATCTGTAACACATCTCCAGCTCGCAGTTTGGCCCTGCACACACCAGGAAGTAAGTGGGATGCAGGAAACCAAGCCTCCAACCTCTCCACTGTGGCAGTCCTGCCAGTATCAGAAGAGGTGCCTCTTACTGCCTTTACTCTAGAGCTGCAGCATGCACTCCTTGCAATAGGTAAGAATGGAAAGAGATATGGAAGCTCAAATTTGGCTTATAATCATTCACTGCTGTTTTCGACACAGAAAACGCTTCAGGTCATGGATGATTGTTTATTTTAAACATATGACCAGCCTACTGCTGCTCTTCACCCAGTCTGTTGTCATTTTCCAAAACTTCTTATCGAGGACATGGAGGCATGATTAGAGGGGCTGCCATGATGGAAATGCTCTCCCTTTAAGAATTCTGGATTCCTATTTGCATCCTAATTTGAACTGTAATTGAACCAAAATCAAATCACTTTCAGCTGTCTTTAACCTGGACGTAACACCTCCTTGAAGTAGACATTCATGGGTGTAATCTATCATCTCTCACATAAAGGTCCTACTCTTCTACTGACAAGTGGTATTATCAAACAGCGTCTTGGAGCTGCTGCACTTGACAGGTATGTTTTAGGCCATATTCAAACATTTTATGCAATTTTGCAGGTCCAATCTTCTCTTATTCAAACCTCAAATAAAATGAGTATTTTTCAGTGTCTTACTGCTTTCTGTTGGTTTTTATTTTCTTTGTGCTTTGTCTTTCACGCTCATTAAATTCTGCTAAAATTTGCTCTATTGGCACAAGAGGAAAATGCATGTCTTGGATGCTGCCAGCAAAGCAATGCTGCCTGTCATTAATGGACTCCTTTCCTCTTTAGTGTCCATGAGTACCGTCTGTCCAGCTGGCTGGGCCAACAAGAAGACATCCATCGCATAGTTCTTTACCAGACTGACTACACACTGACCCCGTGGACACAGAGGTGCATCCGTCAGGCTGACTGCATCATTATTGTGGGATTAGGCGAGCAGGACCCTACTGTAGGGGAGGTGAGGTGTTCACTGGTTCCCAGGAGAAGAGAGAGGTGTATTACTAGGAGCTGTTAGAGCTACACTTTCAAATCATGCAAAGACACTCCCAAATTACTGTGAAGCCACATTCACAAATTATTGTGAATGTGGCTTCTTGTCACCTCTGCCAGCAAATCAGAAAAATACCTGAAAGCGGCAGTGTGGTGAGATGCACCTGCAGGGTAAATAACTGAGTTAACAAAGATTCTGCAGTTCATTAAAAACAGTTTTGTATGAAATTGGCAAGTTTGATACTGGAAGCTTTCTGGTTTCTGTTTTGTTCAGAAATGACTTGGACAAATCTTTGACTTCATGCAGGTAAACAGTTCATGTTGAGAATAATCTCAAAAGCAATGAGCTGCCCTTTTTTTTTTTTTTTTTTTTTTTTTTTTTTAAATAAATTGTGTAGTCTGCTTGTGTAATCTGTCCCTGTATAATTGTATCTCCATCTTTTATTTTATCTTTCAGGGCACACATGAAAGGTGGTGTATATGTTACAGACACGCTATACCTTAAAAAGATGCAGGGCCTGTTGGTCACACAAGAATGCCTGAACCAGAACATTATTTATTTAAAATACATATTTAGTGGAACTTTTTTTTTCTGCTTATTTTTCACTCCAGTTTTTAAAGATAACAGAACATTGTATTTTTTTCAGATATGATTAAGAAAAGTAATTATTATTTTTTTTTTTCTCTTCTCTTCTCTCCCCCAGGGACTCAATTCCTATAGTTCATAAAATGTTCTAAAATATCTGTGCTGCTTTCTCTGTAGTTGGAGCGTATGTTGGAAGGAAGTGCAGTGCGTGCGCAGAAGCAGCTTGTGCTGTTGCACAGAGAAGATGGTCCTGCACCCAAAGGAACCGTAGACTGGCTCAACATGCGAAGCTGGATTTCCAGACACCTCCATCTTGCCTGTCCCCGAAGGGTCTTCTCCAAACGAAGCCAGCCCAAACTGGTGAGAATGGAAGACATGGCCAGAATGTGCTGTGTGTCTAAAAGCCCCCCCCCCTTCAGATCCACCCTCAGCTTCGCATTTTGTAGTTTTCCTTATTTCCTGTCTTTCAACATCAGTACATTCATTCTTATCCCACTTGTTTCATCATCTTCTTTTAGCAGTACTTTGCTTTTTTTGCAGTTGGAGCTGTATCAGCGTGTGTTTGAGAAACCAGCAGATCGCCATTCTGACTTTTCCCGCCTGGCTCGTGTTCTTACAGGCAATGCTATTGCTCTTGTCCTGGGAGGAGGAGGGGCCAGGTAATGTTTGTCACATGCTTGTTTCTCATCATAATTTTAAAGACGACATTATACAACATCAGCTCCTAATGATGCTGGTTATTTATGTCAGTCTTTTCTTTGTAAAATTTTTCACTTTCCATGTTTGTTCCCCCACCCTTCTAACCAGGGGTTGTTCTCAAGTGGGTATAATGCGTGCACTATGCGAAGCTGGCATCCCCGTAGACCTAATTGGCGGAACATCAATTGGCTCCCTGATGGGCGCTCTATATGCAGAGGACCGTAGCCACAGTCGCTTGAGGATAAGAGCTAGAGAATGGGCTATGGTAAGCGTCAAAGTGGCAATTGCTGTAGTATTTCAGATCTAAATCTTTCTGAATGCACTGACATCTGCTTTGCTTTGTTTTCCATAAACTATTCAGACATTGTCCCATTCTTTCTTTAAAAGTCACTTCTGAGGCAGTTACCAGAACTCCAAGTTCAACCACAGTATAATTGTTTTGGGTTTTCGTTTTTTTTTCTTTCCCCCTTCTAATGTTGCTTAAAAAATAAATAATAAAATGGAGGTGTGGTTTCCTGGAATGACATTGAGCAGAGAAGTCTTGAATTTGATCAGTGTCAAACTTTTAATGATAGCAATCTAGAGTATGTTTTAAACTTGCTTTAAACTGGGTTAGTTATACATGGATGTGAGACTTTCTTCCTGAAATGATTTAAGTCTAATCCAGTTTAGATCTCAGTTCTGCTTTTAATTTGATAAACCATGCTGAGCACATTAACCACCATTTCATATCACGTACAAGTCCTGTTCCTGCCATTGAGTAGCTCTCTGCCTTAGAATGACTTGGCCTACATCCACGCATCGTTTTCCCTCCGTTTTGGCCTCCCGTCCACACTGAGACGGCACCGAAAGTAAATGCAGCGTTTTCAAAACGCTCTCGAAAACTCATACATTTGAAGACTGTTCTTATGCGTCGCAGTGTGGACAGCGAAAATGGAGACTTTCAAAAACGATAATGCATGTTAGTCATGTGACCAATTAAACAAAGATAGCGGAGGGCATTATACAGCAATTGTTTTGTTTGCGCTTAATTTTGACAGCCCTATTAAAGATTAATATCAGTTTGTTTGCTTCAGATCGCTTTTCTTCAAATTCTTTAATTCTCACTTGCTTTTGCAACTTTGTACTTTTGTGTTACTCGCAGCAACAACTCCACCTCATTGTTAGTCCATTTAAAAAAAACAAACAAACAAAAAAACTGTGCTTTTCCTCGACATTTTGCCATGACGTTTCAAAGAGCCGGAAAGTAAATAAATGGCAGACAGAAATGAGGCAGGCTGAATCTTCTTGCGTCTTCTTGCGTTTTCGGCCGTTTCAATGTGGACGCAGAACTCTGTGAAAACGACTGAAAACGCTAATGTGGACGCGGAGCGTTTTCTGAATCTATTCGGGCTAGTGTGGACGTAGCCTTAGATGTAACACTTCAGCTGTATCCCTATTTAGTATGCATCGATCTGTGTTTGCAAGCTCCGGTCATTCTTATGTTCACTTACTGCATGTGGAAAAGACACAATAATGTAAAAAGTTATCACAGTGATCAACAAGGAAAGGGAGTACTCTGAAACTGTGCCATGTTAGGTAACCCTTTAACCCTAGATGGGGATGTCTAAACATAAGTCCCGGGGGCCAGAATCAGTCCACTATAATTTCATAAGTTTTCCTATTGGTAAAGACTACCCATCCATCAAAGTAATTAACTAACAGGTAAACAGTTAAATGACAGGAAAGTAAATTTTTCAACTATTGCCTGTGTCCTGGACTGCCTGTGTAATGAACTATCGTAACTTTTTCTTTAACTTAACACATTTATCATGTTTCACTGGTCCAACCTGCTAAGATCAAAGTGAATTTGACATCACTGTCCTGGGTTTTCTGCTCTAAAAGTTAGCCCCACCTCACAAGTTGACAGTGTTGATGTGTTATATCTTAAATCTTAGCTAGAACACATGAAAGTTAAACATGCAGGTAATGTTACAGATGAGCATTTTAGCTTACAAGCTGGAGTGAACAAATTGGCCAAGGGTGTGGGGTGTGGCGTCAAAATTAGTTTTGCAGTATTTTGAAGGCATTGAGGCAAAATGCCAGAAGTAGCTTTATAGTGTAATACTCGTGACACAGTATTGACAACTAGCAGGGCTTGTTACCGGTATTGATACCGGTATTTTGGATGCTATGATATGGCAAAACTGTATAGTCAATATTGTTCAAATGATTGAGAAATGTACACTTGTCAGACAAAATATGACAAAGTGTGTGTTGTTTTGTTTTTTTTTTTTTGTTTTTTGCGCAGTCCTGGGTATAAGGTGAGAATTGTATTAAAATGAAGTTCAACTTTTAGGGATTAATTCTGCTTTGCACTTAAGCAAAAAGATCTTGAGTGGCTTAGAGGTGGGAAACATTTATTTGAACCTCGTTTTAATTTGACTCTTTTGGCTTTTCCTGTAGGAAATGACTTCAGTATTTAGGAAGGTCTTGGATTTGACATATCCAATCACATCCATGTTTTCTGGTGCTTCCTTCAACTCTGGCATAAACAACGTCTTCAAAAGCAAACAGATTGAGGTGAGCTAAATGACAGTAGGTGTGACCCAGCTGTTGGAATACTGATCTGAGGCCAGTGTAAATTCTGTGTCATGTAGGACCTTTGGATCCCATATTTCAATATCACAACTGACATCACTGCCTCTGCCATGAGAGTACACACTGATGGTAAATACAGTGTTCAGTTTATTTATTTTGAAAGAATCATTCTGGTCTTCATTGAGTTTTCTGAATTGTTTTTTTGTGGTCATAGATGAACTGACTCTTTTTAATAGTCTGATTAATTTTCGGTTGATTCATATTGGTTGCTTGCAGTTAGGCTTTATGCCTTTTAAGTAAGTTTAAGTTGCTTGTTTGTTATTTGAGGTTCTCTATGGCGGTATGTCCGTGCTAGCATGTCTCTATCGGGATATCTCCCTCCTCTGTGTGACCCGAAAGATGGACACCTGCTGATGGATGGAGGCTATATCAACAACCTGCCTGGTTTGTTACATTCAGTTTGTACCTTCCCTTATTAAGTATCAAAAGTAGCCGTACTTTGATGTAGTTGCTCAGCTGTTTGCTTATAGCAATATATTTTTAATTTTACCAGTACTGTATGCTGTTTGTCTTGATGTCTTCTTCCCCTGATTCTCCCAGCTGATGTTGCGCGCTCCATGGGGGCCAAAGTGGTAATAGCTATTGATGTGGGCAGCCGGGATGAAACAAATCTCACTAATTACGGCGACTCACTCTCAGGCTGGTGGCTGCTATGGAAACGCCTTAACCCCCTTGCTGAGAAAGTTAAGGTGATGGATTGATTAAGAGTAAAGACACACCATGCTGTGCAGCAATGTTTTTAATTCTATCAATAAAAATAAGGATATTTTTGGAAATCATTTCAGTGATTTATAAGTTAATTTCCACAGGTGCTAAACATGGCAGAGATTCAGACTCGGCTGGCCTATGTGTGCTGTGTGAGACAGTTGGAGTCTGTGAAGAGCAGCGATTACTGCGAGTATATCAGACCTCCAATCGACAGATACCGTACACTAGAGTTTGGCAAGTTTGATGAAATTGCTGTAAGTTTCAGAAATTTGTTTTCACCTGAACTCTTTTACCCCTGATCATGAACAAGTATTGAAACTTTCAGATGTTGTAAGACAAAAGTTTTTCATTATCTGAAACACTAGACCAGGGGTAGGCAACTCCAGGCCTCGAGTGCCGGTGTCCTGCAGGTTTTAGTTTGCACCCTGGGTTAACACACCTGAATCAAGTGATTAGTTCATTACCAGGCCTCTGGAGAACTTCAAGAAATGCTGAGGAGTCATTTAGCCCTTTAAATCAGCTGTGATGGGTCATGGACACATCAAAAACCTCCAGGACACCGGCACTCGAGGCCTGGAGTTGCCTACCCCTGCACTAGACCAACTTTTAAAAATAACTTTTTTGGCAAATAGAAAATGGTACTGATATGTGAATATGTTTGTGTGATTTTTAGGAGGTGGGGTACCAGCATGGCAAGACTGTGTTTGATGTGTGGCGTCGCAGTGGTGTGGTGGAAAAAATGCTGAAAGACAGACATCAAGAAGAGTTCCACAACACGCAAAGCAGAAGCAATGTAAGGATGTTGGCAGTGAACAACACATGGACATACACTATCCAATCCAATTTTATTTATAAAGCAGTTTAAAATACCCAGCACAGGAAGAAAGTGCTGTACAGAAAATATATAAAACAATAGAATAACAAAAAACAGCAAAATAAATAAATAAAACACATAAAACATAAAATTAAGACAGCCCTATGTTAAAACTGCATCGAATCACCTAAAAACAACTAAAATAAAAAACCAACATCTCACGTGGTGTCAAAGGCCAGGGTAAAGAGGTGGGTTTTCAAGAGTGACTTAAAAAAAGATAAAGAACTGGCCTGTCTAATCTCTTAAAGAAGCTCGTTCCACAGTTTGGGAGCTGCTACAGCAAAAGCACGATCTCCTCTAAGTTTACGCCCAGTCCTGGGTATCTTCAGGAGCAGCTGATCAGCTGACCTGAGAGAGCGGGTGGGTGTATAAGGCTGTAGCAGCTCGGAGAGATAAGATGGAGCTAGGCCATGGAGAGCTTTAAAAGTAAATAAAAGAATTTTTAAAATTAATCCTAAAAGAAATGGGCAGCCAGTGAAGTGAAGCTAAAACGGGGGAAATGTGCTCAAACTTTCGAGTGCCTGTTAAAAGACGAGCTGCGGCATTTTGCACCCTCTGTAGATGACTAATATATAATGCACTGACCCCAATATAAAGTGCATTACGGTAATCCAGCCGAGTGCTAACAAAGGCGTGGATCACTGTCTCAAAGTGCTGCCGTGAAAGAATTGGCTTTATTTTTGCCAGCTGCCTGAGGTGAAAGAAGCTAGATTTTACTACTGCCTTAATTTGATTATCAAACTTCAGATTACAGTCCACTTTGACCCCCAGGTTTGTGACAGTTGGCTTAACATACTGTGCCAGGGAATCTACATACACATTGGGGGTCTCAGTGGAGCTACCAAAAACCATCACCTCTGTCTTTTTATCATTGAATTTTAAAAAGTTAACAGACATCCAAGCCTTAATGTCATCGAGACACTGAAGTAATGGCTGTGTAAGGTATCTGCCTTTTTTCTTTAGAGGGACATAGATCTGACAGTCATCAGCATAAAAGTGGAAAGGAATGCCGTGCTTTCTCAGTACAGAACCAAGAGGAAGCAGATATAAAGAGAAGAGGAGGGGGCCTAGAACTGAGCCCTGTGGGACACCACACAAGAGGGGAGCGGAGGACGACACATAGTCACCAAGGCTGACACAAAAAGTTCGCCCCGTCAAGTAGGACCTGAACCACTTCAGTGCTGTGCCCCTAATGCCCACCCAGTGCTCCAAACAAGAGAATAAAATGGCATGATCCACGGTATCAAACGCAGCTGTCAAATCTAAAAGCACAAGAACAACACAGTCCCCAGCATCAGTCGCTAAAAATATGTCATTAAAAACTTTTTAAAAGGACTAGAACATGAAAGAGTTCAATAAAAATCAACAGCAGAGTATAGACTTTTCTTTGATGTAAAACCACAAAAATATGGTGATGCAATACAATATAGTATATTAAACTTAATCAAGTTGTTTTAAAATGATTTGCTTTAGGGTTGTAATGACATTGAAAACTTTTGTTCTCTAGCTTTTAGCAGCCAGATTTTGAGATGCAAATTAAAAATGAAATACTAGTAAGTAGCCATATTCAAATCTCACTCCTCTGAATCCAATGTAAATGCAACAAATGGACTTGTAAGCAGTCCTATTACAAATCCCTTTATAAGAATACAGCTGTTAACAAAATGTGTCAGGAAATGATGAGAGGGTATAAAAGCTATTTCCTACAAAAGGGAAGCTCGAGGAGGAGAACACTTCTCTGCTGTAGTTTATGGTCTTGAGTAATCTTACGAGTCTGACTAATTATCTTCAAAATCCATGTTCCTTGCATCCAGAGTTTAATAAATAAATGGTATCTTAAAGTGAGCTTAACACCCCACTTGCAGTCCTTTCACATTGAATTGACCAGTTGGTTGGTTAATTATTTTGGGATCATTTTCTCACATTTTATTGGTTGTGCTATATGACTTGCTGTTAACAGTGCACCACTTTAGACCTTAAGCTCTTTTTTTTTTTTTTCTGATAAAGTAATAACAAAACTATGAATTTGCTTTTAATGTACACAAAAATAGATTTTTGTGCACCAGATTTGTTCCAAGCAATGTCACAGAAAGACAAAGCTCCTAACCAAAAGATGACGAGAATGATGAAGAAGTTATTTACTCCCAGTTTGAACAACAACACAAGGATGAAGGGTAAAACAGCAGGACTCACACTGGCAACCTCCCCCTCCCTGATAACAGGCAACAGAACAATTGCTGAAAACAGGATGGAGCCACTTTTATGATTGCAGATCTGAGGCCGTAATGTTTAAGACTAAATGACTTCTGTTCTCATTCTTTTAAACAATAGGCGTCCCACACAGTTAATGAATGCATTTCTATTTTCAGATGCTACTGGAGAGTACAACAACCAGGGGATGCAATGCTTCTCCTTCTGTGATACATTTGATACTATTTATTTGTATGGATGCACAAAATGCAGATCAAGACTTAAAAACATAACCAAGGTTTTGGGACTAGCCGAGCTTTTAAAAAAGGCAAAACCAGATGTGCTTCACTGAAAAGCTGAAATTGCACAAAAGTCTGCAGCAGATTTTTTTTTCATGCAGTTAGTTTCCATTATACTTTGCTGTGTGTTGGAAATTACAGCAATCTAGAGGAGGACAACTCCATTATAGTGTTTCTTGGCACACAGTTTGGAAGCGTATTCAAAGACAAAATTCCATAATGCCTCCTCAGTAGTCCCTGTAACTGACTGTGGCTCTTTTGTTTTTTTTTTTTTTTTTTTTTTTAAAAGGTGGTGACATGTCCCAATGCTTCCTTCACTGACCTGGCAGAAATTGTGTCCCGCATTGAGCCCGTCAAACCTCCTCTTGTGGATGGTAAAACTACTGACACACACTCCAACACTGCAGCTTTCAGCCACACTCAAAGTACTTTTTAAGTACGCTCATGTCTCCATGTTTGTGTTTGTCATTCTTGACCTAATGAAAAACAAATCAACCCCACAAACAAAAGGTCATATTTTATTAGGTCAGAATTCTAACAAGTCAGGAGACTGACTTGTTAGCCTCAGTGTAAAACCTGCTGACGGAAAAGGAACGTGTTTTTATTGTGCAATTTAGTAACTAAGCATTTACAAACTTGTTCTTATTCCTGTTCTCTCTATTTATAATGAATTTGTCATCCATCACTCATCAAAGTCCACCCTGTATGACATTTCTAATGTTCTGACTTATGCACCTGCACACCCACGTGTATTTGTCACCATTCTACACTCCAAATATTCCAGTTTATTCACCCACAGTGTGCTTCCTGTCCCCCACTCTTTCCTTGCATCAGAAGAATCCGACTACCACACTGACTATGAAGAGGATGCACTGGAGAGTGCTCTCTCTGACATGGAGACGTATAGTCGCTATGGAGAGCACACCGAAGGGGAGGAGACGGCTGACACGGTGCGAACTTGTGGTAGTAAGATTAGAAACTGTGGGCTCTCTTTAAAGAGAAGAAGAGCAAGCAACCACAGTGAGGAATTTGTTTTTTACTCATGTCTAAAACAGGCTTTTCAGGTTCCATTATAATTAATTGTATTGTTTTGCAACACAAATTTCCATTATTGCAAAGGTTTGTCTGGCTTACAATGACAACACACTTGATCAGTCCTCTCGGTAAAAGGATTTTCATAAATCACTTCTTGGGAAATCAGACCATCCTGCTGGCTACTATTCAAAGTCAGATTGAGGTTCATACTGGAGTCTGGCCAGTTCATGCTTTAAAAGTGATTAATATCATTAAAATTTTGAAATTAATTGGAAGCCATTGCAGGGGCACCTAGTCCAACTAAATTGATATCATTTAGAAGTTGGGGCTTGAGAACATTGTATACCTGCAACAATACAATTCAGGTTGTGTTTTGTATTTATTTATTTTATGGCTGTCTGACAATTTAAACATTCATTTTTAGATTTAACAAAGAAAAATGGGGATGACTATGCACGCCTCAACCTGATTCTCAGGATGTAGAACTGGATGGGAGATCGACATGCTCCATTACCCCGCCCATCAGCTGCCACCATCAGTTTCCGGATATCCCTAACAGTTCACTGGAAGCGATGTCAAACCAGCAAGTAAATTCCAAGTAGTCTATTTTTGTGAATGGTGGAGTAATAAAAGTTGCTTAAACAGGTTAGCACAATGGAAGCATTCTGTCTTTGCTACATTTTACCCTCCAGTGTGAAAGACCAGACTCTACCTGCAAAACTTGTCATTTTGTCTGTGTGTGTGTGTGTGTGTGTGTCTTTCATTTCTGCCAACGCCTCTCGTTATCGATACAGGGAAAAAAATGAGCTAGCAACATAGGGTTGACAAGCAATTTCTCAAACACTGCAGAATAAGCGAAGCACAAACTTCTAACCTCTTTAGTCACCCTTCATGCAGTCATCTCACTTTCATTTCCACTACACTGTTTAACATACCTGCATTGTTTGACTTGTGTGTTTTTTTTTGTTTTTTTTGTTTTTTTTTTTTGTTTTTTTTTTTTTTTTAACAAGCTGAATTATATCAAAAGGTATTTTAAGTAGCAGTTATCTGGACTGTTAGACAGTGAAATGCCAACATGTCCAGCCTTTGAGTTTGAAACTTTGTTCTGGCCATGTTGGATTGGAGCTTAAAATATTTTCAGTGGTTGCAATCCACTTCAAAAAACTAGTTTTCCCCCTTTTCTGGTGAGAGCCCCCCCCCCCCCCCAAAAAAAAAAAAAAAATCTGCTTTGAGTCTGATGGAGACTGATGAAATCTGTAGCTCAACTTGTCTCTACATAGTTTATCCACTGAAATATGTGCTTGACCAAGTGTAGGTTGTTTTTGTTTTGCTTGTTTGTGTTTTTGTTTTGTTCTTAGAGCTAGGGTAAATTATTATTTTTTTTAATTAAAAACAAGTTATCTGTGCATACAGATTTTTTCAATGTAGTCAAAATATATATTTAAAGAATATATACATATTTTATATATGTGCCAATTATGTTGGCCTTCTCTATTAAGAGTTGTTCAGTCATTCCAAAAATGCAATTCAATGCACAATCGGTTAAGTACATAGCTTTGATTAACATGCGTACTTGTATGACACAATTAAATTAATACACTGCTAATTTAATCTACATAGTAACAAAAAGATGACTCAGAGGAAGGATCTTCGCCAAGACTAATACTCCAATAAAACATTTTTCAAAAACCACCATGCTCAAATTCATGTTATTTAATAGTAAAGGAGTACTGTATTTTTCAGACCATAAGGCGCACTGGATTATAAGGCACACTGTCGATGAATGGGTCTGTTTTCATACATAAGGCATACCGACTTCACTTGCAGCTGCTCTATTCCCATGTTGTTGCAGACTAACCTCGTATTGTGGATGGATTATCTCAGTTGTTCTCCTGACTGAAGTTTGGTCCATTTACAGCATCCTGCCATGCGATTTCATTTGTCGCTAACCATCGGGAACCCTCACGTTAACCTTACATGTTACTCGAGTGGGGAAAAAAGTTAGCGTTCATCCTCCAGCTTCACTGTGTTTATGTTATGCTAACATAGCTGTGTCGCTAGCAATCATGTAGCAAATCATTATACCAAGTAGGCCGATTCAGTAACCCTACAAACGTCACTGCTTTTTAGTTTTCTGTCTTCATTTATGTTGGAAGTGATGGCAGAGCTGTACGTTTTAGTTTTTTCAGAAATCTCTCAGTCAGAACATGGTAGCCTACATCATGTTTAGGTGGAAACTAGCGAGCTAACTTCCTGCTAACTTCTAACTCAGTTAAATTTAATAAATTCTGTTTTCATGGATGCCTGGATGCTAAAATTAATCGTTATACCTGGTAAAGTAGCAACGCTGATTATTATTATTATTATTATTATTTTTTTTTTTAAAAGATGAAAGAATTTAGACAGTTTTGAACTCTCAATGATGCCGCAGTGTTCGTTTGATTTTGGGACCTGAAGCGAACAGAGTTTTGGCTCCTGACTACGGTAGCCGTAATACTACCATCAAGTGGTGTGGCTTCATAGCTTACTAAAGTCGTACTAAAACATTTTTGGAAAGATTTTTGAGCGCCGTGTTCCACATAAAATTGGTTCGAGGTCAGTAAGCACAACCAGAATTCATACATACGGCGCATCGGATTATAAGGCGCACTGTCGGTTTTTGAGAAAATTAAAGGATTTTAGGTGCGCCTTATAGTGCGGAAAATACGGCTATGTAAAAGATGAAATGACAAAAAGATGGTGTTCTTTACATGGAATCCTAAAGTTTGATTTGAAGTCCTGTGTTAAGTCTGTGCTGTAGCTGCACCATAGCCTTAACATGCAGCTTTACAAAAATATAACTTCATGTACACATCATATGCTGTACAAAGTATATTTATTAGCACAATAAATATAATACAGCTGTGAAACAACATGTGATAGACTGCCAGTGTAGACAGCTCAGCTTAGTTTAACAAATGACTAACAGGTGACTAAGCTAATTTTCAATTGGCTGTTTTAAAGGGGAAGCTCCACCGCTCAATCCTGATGTCCAACAAAATGTAATAAATTCTTCCTTTGCTCGTTTTCTACTTCTCAAAGTCTCAGAAAAATCTGACTTCATGTTTTTTCTTTTTGTGTAATCCTGCTAATATAAGAAACTACAACAAAAGCGTTATGTCTGTGGTGGAGGTAACTAGTGCTGACGATTATATCCTGTATTTATTCATGTATTACTTGAAACTAAATTTCCTTTTTTGTGGCTAACACTCAACAATCCAAAGATTCTTACATTAACTTTTTTTTTTTTTTTTTTTGCTAAATTTTATTTTTATTAAGACATTATACGAGGTGAATGATTATCAAATTGCTGTTGTTGAACTTCTAATTGTTTCGGGAGCATTTTCAGTATTACCAGAACTCGACCAAGGCTGTTTTCTCTTCTTGCTTTTGTTTGCAGCAGATACAAACATAGATTGTGTGATGGTTTAAAGTTGGGGTGAAAACAAGCCCTTTCAGTGATACCTTTTCTGAACGTAAAAGACTTTCTACACTACCACAAACCCATCTTAAGAATCTCTTTACTTAAAATTGACCCATTGTTTATTAGCTGCACCCTACATCAATATAACAATATCTAACGGCGGCCCCCTTGGGCGTAAATCTAATCAGAACTTTACCAATGCAGCTTTGCTTTCTTCGTCTTTCATTTCCTTATAAACTCTGATGCTACACTGCCTGCAGCCTTACATTATGTGTACACGGTGAGAGAAACCTTGTGATAAACACTATGGGCTCTCATATGATGTTTGGTTAAATGTGGTCTGTACAACAGCTCGAGACAAGAAAACGTTTGCTGTTTACCAATGAGGTGATGGAGTTCGCTCTGATATTCTTTGTACCTAACCCTCTGCACAGGGAATCAATCTTGTTTGGCAGAGTGAACGTCTCATTGATGAAGTGCTGATGTAATGTGTGGTACTGTGCCATGAATTTAATGCAACCTTCGATGACCCATGTTGGGGGGGGTGGGAATGACCACTTGTGCCCTTATTTGACACCCATTCCCATACTAATGATGTAGACTGAAGAAGCCTACTGTTAAGCCTGTAATGTACAATTACTGCCCAAATGTGTGTTCTGATAAGCTGTTTTACTAATTAAACACTGTATTATGTGTGTTTGTGGTTTTTTTTTTTTTTTTTTTTTTTTTTGTTTGGTTTTCCTTCTCTCCAATTGTCTCTATTACAGTTTATTGTAAAAGAAATTGAATTTTTTTTGGGCTGCAGAGAAAGTAACTAAAAATGAAACCATCAAGGGCTTTGTTACTAAAAGGGCATATCTTATGAATAATGTTTTAAGGCACTTGGTTCTTGGTGAAAAGGATTTCTCCATGCCTTCCAGGTGAGGCAAAATATTAGGAACACCACAAATGTGTTTCAGAAATGGCTATAATATCCTATAAGTAACCAGAACATTAATAACTGTTATAATTAATATGAGAGATCATACTTTCAATTATTTAACAGTCTAAGCATTGTCTCTCAATTTCCCCTTGGCATGAATAGGATTATTTTAATCACCACTCACCTGCTGATGGAGAGCAGGACGAATCATCCTTGAAACTAATCAAACAAGATTACACTTTTCCAGTTTTGGTAAACCCTTGTGAGTTGTAGCCTCAGTGACCTGTTCTTATGTAACAAAAGTTACACTGGGGGAGATCAATGTGTTGTGCCTTCAGAGATGCTCTTGCACATACCTCGTTTGTAATGAGTGGTTATTTTCAGTCTTGCTTTCCTATCAGCTGGAATCAGTCTGGCCATTCTCCTCTGACATTGGCAATGCATTCTTGTGGAGAGAACTAACACTTGATGGGTCTGTCTAGCACAAAACTCGCTGGAACAATCAGAGACAATTCTACTACAACGGCAAAAAGCATTAGACACCAGGCAGAACTCTTTGTGTGATCTTGTGCATGAGGGAGAGAACTGTGACGAGCGCTGCTCCTGACGCTCGAACCCCACAGAGATATGATAGTGGATGGTGGGGATTACCATCATTTTGGCTTGGCGATAGGTTTGGTGTCATGGCTATCTTTATTCTTGACTGCTTAATTAAATAACACTGCAGTTTAATATAGATGGACTCCCCCTTTTCAAAAGCGGTAGACTTCAGCATTGTCTTAGAAAGCCAAAAAGTTTTGATCAGTTTTAAGGCCCATTTATTCACATTTTGAAGAATGACACTTATTTGCAATGGCTGACACTCAAAGTATGTCCATTTGTGTGTGATGCACCTGCAAAAGCTTTCATTAAAAACACAAAGGCTCATAATGGTTATTCTGGTTGTAATAAATGTGTTCAAGGTGGTGAGTGGAAGGATGAAAAGTTAATGCAAAGTTAAGAACCGATGCTAATTGTCACTTAATGACTGATGAAGACCACCACTTGAATCAAATATCGTCTCCTTTGGGTGGTATAGTGAAAAGGGTTACATTGTTTCCCTTAGATTATATGCATTTATGTTGTCTTGGAGTCATAAGAAAACTCATAAACACATGGATGAAGGGCAAAGTACTTGCAACTAGCCGTCCAATCTGACCGTAAGGTAACTTTTAGTAAAATTGAAAGGACTGGGACCTTACACGCCAGTTGAGTTGAAGAAAGCTGCAGAAATTGATGCATACATTGTACAACACATACAACATATATTTTATGTTGGATGTAGGGTCTGTGGTAGGCATTACATTTACATACAATGTACACCAGCTAACATACCTGGGAGAAGAATATAGACTCCGGACGTTAAAACAATGCAGACAAAAACGTAAAAAATAAAGAGTAATTATCAGGTCATCAAAGACTGGAACGACCAGAGTGGGTCCAACCGAAAAGTCTGGAAATGGTACGTATTTCACTGGGAGCGACTTAACTTTGAACAAGCAAGGACATTTCTAATAACTCATTAGCTGTGTCCAAATTCAGAGGCTGCATCTTCCTGAAGCCGCATTAGTAGGCGATTACGTCACAGCGATGCAACGAAGGCAGCCCAAATTTGAAGACTCCTCTAAATGCGGCCGACAAATGCGTCCTCTTTTTCCCCAGATTTGAAGGATGGGTCGGGTGTATCCTTTGTGGCTCAACCTATCCCAGAATTCATAGCGCGGCCCAGCCAATTTCAGTTTCCATTGTTGGAAACTGGAATTGGCTGCTCGACCGATTACAAAACAATTAAAAAACTTATTGGTTGAAAAGCTGTTGTTCTGCTGTCAGGTGTTTGAAAAGGTTTTACGAGCCAGCCCTTCAAGGGATAAACTGAGTCTTCAAGGATGTAATAAGCAGTATTCACTGAAGCTTCTCATGTGAGCTGGTAGGCGGTTTTCCCAGCTGGCTAACTCCCACAGTGTGGACAGTCTCTGAACCTGAGCGTCATGCAAGCTCTGTGGCAATCCAGCAAACATGTTCCAGTACCGACCTTTTCCATCAACAATACCCTAAATGATTATGTAGTGCGAGCCAGCCTTTACGGTTGAAATAGTATGATAGTGTTGTGGTGCTATGATGGATAGGTGGGAGCCATCAATAGCGCTCAAACAGTACGGGCGCCCCCACCTGTTCTCGATGTAGGCAGGCATTTCCCTGAACCTCCCCTCATCAGGAAAACAGATTTGCTCTGGTGCCAACAACGTCTCAGTTGCAGCACAAAACTCTTGCACACACAGACACACAGTTGTGATGCTTACTCCACAAAGATGTCCAGTACTCTCGCATTCTGAGCCAGTAGCAAGTTTACACGGTGCAATAGCCACTCTCTATTTCAAGGGCACACACTCACCAAAGGTTGTGCCTTGTTGCTCAGGAAGCTTAACATTTCATACTAAAGTTCTGCAATGAAATCACATCACTGGGAAGCTGGGCTGAATGCCCAGACTGATGGTTTGCACCAATAACTTTGCAACACTAGAGTAGACTTGTAGTCAAGACCGCCTAAACCAAGACAAAGTCAAGCCAAGACCAAGACCGAGATAAAAAAGTCTTTAAACTGTTCCTATATATATATACACATATATATACATATATATATATACACATATATATATATACATATACATATATATATATACACATATATATATATATATATACACACACATATATATATATATATATATATGTGTGTATATATACATATATATATATACACACATATATATATATACATATACATATATATATATACACATATATATATATATACACATATATATATATATACACATATATATATATATATATGTGATATATATATATATATATATATATATATATATATATACACACACATATATATATATATATATATGTGTGTGTATATATATATATATATATATATATATATACACACACATATATATATATATATATATGTGTGTGTATATATATATATATATATGTGTATATATATATATACACATATATATATATATATATACACACACATATATATATATATATATATATGTCACACAGGCAAATGGGAATCATGAAGAGGCTGCTAGGAAAGCTGCAACCACCTGCAGAGTGTGAGGCAAGTCCTGAGGAGTCAGCTGAACGGTAAGAACAAGATCCGGGTTATCAACACCTATGCCCTGCTGGTGATAAGGTTAATAAGCTGGCCAAAGGAGGCGGTAGAAGCCACTGACATCAAGACAAGGAAGCTCCTGACCATGCATGGAGGGTTTCACCCCAAGTCCAGCACCCTGAGGCTGTACGCTAAACGGAAGGAAGGAGGACTGGGACTGGTGAGTGTCAGCACCACAGTCCACGATGAGACAAAAAACATCCACGAATACATCAATAAGATGGCCCCAACTGACCACGTGCTCAGCGAATACCTCAGGCAGCAAAAACCAAGGAATGAGGAGGAACGGGGGGAACCATCATGGAACGATAGGCCCCTGCACGGTATGTACCACCGGCAGAGGAAGTGGCTGACATCCAGAAATCCTACCAGTGGCTGGACAAAGCTGGACTGAAAGACAGCACAGAGGCACTAATCATGGCAGCACAGGAACAAGCACTAAGCACAAGATCCATAGAGGTTGGGGTCTATCACACCAGGTAGGACCCCAGGTGCAGGCTGTGTAAAGATGCCCCTGAGACTAAGAACTTTGCTGCATGCGCTATGGTTGCTTTGATTGCGAGGGAGGGGTTGGAGAAAGAAGACAGGATAGCGTCTTGAGCTGAAAATACATATTCATCATGCATCATCTTGAATTTAAACAGTAGAGGTCACCCTTGATCTCTTTTTGAGCACATCATTAGCTCAACAAGCTTCTGTGTGTTGGTGGCTCCCAGTACGATTTGCATAGTGTGCACGTTTGGAGAATCAGCCAATCATATCCCTAGAATAATCATGTGAAAGACTGCTGATGCTCCAGTATAATCTGACAGCTTTAAGTCACTCAGGTACTGACCGATTGTACAGATTGTATTGTTTAATAATAGCGTGTATAAAGTGCTAATTTATATTAAGTTTTTGCTTCAATCATTTTTTTGAAATAGGAAGTGGTTATTCCTAAAATCAATCCATGTACCACAGTGGCATACCCGTCATAACCTCTTTGGAAACCTTTGTAATGACTGACCCCCTCAGGCATCTGGTGTCCATCTCCGTCCTCTGTGGCTCTGTCTTGTGAATGAGGAGGCGATGTAGATAGGTCTGCCTTTTGCTTTTGACACCATTAACAGTAGTAATTTTATGGACGGTTTAAACAGTTACACATTGACTGAAAATTGTAGTTAAATTCATGTACGGCAAAATTGTTCTGCACCCTGCTCTGGTGGCTTCTGACCATCTTCAGATTTCACTTGGACTGCATGAGACAATTTCTGTAGAGAACAATCATATTTTTAAAAAGTATTTTAATGACAAATTTGAAATACAATAAGCTTAAAAAGTTGTTTAATAGGCCACAAGTGTAGTGTACCTGAGATGGCTGCAAATAGCTTCTTACTGTACAGTGGACACAGTCATACCTAATAAAGTGGCGGAGATTTTAAAATTGAGATGCGTGTTTGCGTAACCCATACTGTATGTTCACACTGAGAAACTGAGACAGAAAAAAGTCATAAAAAGTGTTCTTTAACCTTAATTAAATTACCATTGTGTGGGACCTGTATCGTGCCATTGCTGTTCAGATTCACTGCAGCTATGCACAGGGGCCACAACTGGCACTGTCAGTGGTGAGTAATGTGTCATTTGGAAGAGCAGTGCCACTGTGTGGCTGCACATAAGAGCGCCCGCTAGACAAACCATCGGTAATGAATCCAGAAGCTTAATATCTGAGAAGAAAGAGAAAGAAAATTAGAAATTTCAAATCATCTTCATGGAAAATTGCCAGCAGGCGCAAGGTTCCTAATTTCTTTCTTTCTTTCTTTTCTTTTTTTATGCATATTTCTCACACTGTTCACCAGAAGTTTTTACTTTTACTCCCTCTATTTTGAACAAATATCTGTACCTTCTAATTGCATTTTCAAAACGGGCTTGTTACATTTGGCTTAACATTTGAGGAATGTTATTATTTCAGGTCAGTGCAGCCCTTCAAACATCAAACTGATTTGAGCCTAAACAGTAACACGTGAAAGGCAAACCTGTTTGTGTTACAATCACCAGGGGACCTGGCATAAAAATAAATGAAAGAGGCAAAAACGTGTGCCATAGCGTCTTCTCGTTGGAGAACTCATGTTTAAAATTCACATGTTGGGTCTGTACATGTGGCATTATGTTTTTTCATATTGTGAAACATGCTGCTAAACAAACTGAGGTTGACTGTGTAATTTAAAAGTTACATAAAAATAATATGGAGTTTAGTGCAGCATAAACAGGTTAGTTTGCTGTACTGTGGATTTAAACTGTGTGTGACTGGTGCACAGTTTGCGGTGCTCATGGTCAGAGTTTAGTCACATCTGTGTAGCAGATATTAATATGAAGTTAAGCTGATGATATTAGATTCATTCACTGAATTCCAGCTTCATACCAACTTTATACCAGTCCTGTTGTCCTGGCTGGAAATCAGCCAGGACAACAGGTAAAAATATCTGCTTACATCTTGTTGAATTCACTTTGGTCAACCTCTGTTCTTTTTAAGTGTGCTAATAAAATAAATTGACTTGATCTGCTAATTCAGCTTTAACCCCTGACTGTACTCATTTTCTGTTTAGAGGCAAACTCACCCACTATAATGTAGGCAACAGGAAATAGAGCTACTTTAAAAAAAATTGTTTCTTTTTCTCTGCTCATGTTCTGCTTAACTGATTCAAGCTGAGTACATTAATTACGATTAAAAATGAAAGTTTGTACTCCCATGTACTAGTAATATTTAATTATTACATTAATATAGCACAAGCTTCAGTTAGCTTTGCACCAAATAGCTGGTAGAAAACTACTTTTTACTTTCGTTGAGTATGTGGAGATCAGGGAAATATTTTACTGCTACTATTCATAACCATCATCATTACCATTACATTAATTATCATTTCATCAAAGCATTTATTCAGTAGATTACACATGTTCTTAGTTAAGACTATTACACCTATCACAGAGAGCTTCTGTCTGGAAAAAGGTCAGAAGCGTCAACAGGCGGGGTGAGGCCGAGTGCATTTTGAGGTCGAGACATACACACACACACAAACAGTAGTTAGACTCATGTTTAGGTAACAAGTACTTTTTCACTTAGTTGAGTAAAGAAGTTGAATCAGTACCTCTGCTTTTTTAACACTAGTATCTGTACTTCTACTTAAGTACAGAATGTCTTTACTTTTGCCACCTCTGCTTGTCACACATCACCAAGTAAATTTTAATGGTAGACAATGATAGTACGAGTAAATACTATCCAAACTATGTACACCTTAATGCAATAAATTATTATGTCATAAATAAACTGTGATGTCATGAATTAACATTTGGAAAGAATTAATTGAGTGCACTTAACATGTTAAAGGCATTTTTGTGTTAAAGATGCACAGTATTTAATTTATTGCTAATGTTTAATATCAAATATATAATCTCAAAAGTAATTTTGACCCCAGAGCCTGCAAGATCCCTGAAGGGAGTCTCTTTAAAAAAAACTAAGGCTTTTCAGACGTTTAAGATCACTTGAAAAAATGGCAAAAAAAATCATATTTTGCATGGTTGGATCTTAACAAAGTTCGAAGTACAGCTTTAACATGCAGCAAGAAGAAATGAGTCTCTCACAGCACGCCATCACTGCTGAGGTGGGACACAGTCAGGCAGTCATTTGAAATTTCTTAAATGTTCCTGAGGGTTATAGAACAAAAAAAGTCAAGTGGAAGACCCCCAAAACTTTCACCAGCACTCAGCTGGAGGATCCAATTGGGTGTCCGTCAAGACACTGGACAATCCTTGGCCCAAATGAATGCCGTGACTGGTGCTGACTGCAGCCCCATAACCATTAGCAGCATCTGAGACTGAAGGGCTTCAAAAACAAAACCCGTCTTCAAAGGTCTCATCTCCTTGAACCACAGAACTAACTGTTTGGACTTTTCAACAGAGCACCAAACATGGGACATGGAAAGGTGGAAGAAAGTTTTATTCTCTGATGAGATAAAATTTAACCTTGATGGTCCTGATGGTTTTCAGCATTACTGTCATGACAGATCCCACCTGAGATGCAGGGGGCGCTATAATGGTCTGAGGTGCTGTTTCCTTCAGTGGAGCTCAGGAGGTGCAGGGGCATCAAATGGCTGCTTGCAATGTCCAGATGTTGCAGAGAGCATCCCTCAAGACTGAGGGACCTCGTCTGTCTGGTAAGGACTGGGTTTTTCAGTACATAATGCCCACAGACAAGGGACTTCTTCCAGGAGAATAACATCACTCTTTTGGATCATCCTCTGTGTTCCCCTGATCTAAACCCAATTAAGAACCTTTGGGGATGGATGGCAAGGGAAGCTTATAAAAATGGACAACAGTTTCAGACAGTAGGTGCCCTTTGTGCATCCGTCTTCACCACTTGGAGAAATGTTCCCACTCACCTCATGGAAATGCTTGAATCAAGCATGCTGCAACAACATTTTGAAGAGATCAACAATAATGTGCTACTCTACTACTTGGAGCTACTCATTACTGAGTTCATGTTTGGAACTTTGATTTCTGTTTTGGTGGGGTTTACAGGGTTTTTTTTGAAGGTGTGGTCCTAAACTTTTGATCAGCTGTAAAACAGCCTGTTTCAGTTTAAACGTTGTTTTCAATAAATTACATGCTGTAAAAAATGATTTGTCTCACTCCCATTTCTTCTTGTTGCATGTTGAAGCTCTGCTTGGAACCTTGTTAAGATCCAACCATGCAATACATGATATATATATTTTTTTGTTGCCATTTTTCAAGTGGTCTTAAACTTTTGATCGGGACTGTATGTAAATGACATGATGATCTGCATCTGACTCTCTCTTCAAGCTAATCTTGAAACTTAATTGCTTTATATTGTATTTCCATGTCAACAGCTGTGTCCACTGGTCATTTAATAAGTGTAATGCGAGGTCAACTGAAAACTGTACCTAATTTAATTTACATTCATTTTCAGTCTTCTTTTCTATTTTCCAGTTTCCGTGTTTACGTCTAATGATAAAGTATGAACACAAGAGGGCAGTAGAATAATTAGTAACTACTTCATTTTTTGCCATCACAACAAGTCAGTGGCATCCCAATATGTTGTTGGCTTGCTTAAATTCCTGCTTTCATCCAACTAGATGTCTGCAGATTTGTTTAGACAGTGTGAAATATTTTTACCTTATTAATATTATTTTGTTGGCATCATGTCCTGTATTCTTCTTTTCTGTATTGCAGGATGGCACAGAATCAGTGGTGAAGGATGTCCTCCCCGGAGACAGCGTCCACAGCCTGCTCAGTATTCTGGACACTATCACTGTGAGCTCCTGTTTTTTCTCTCTAGGTTATGTCCTCATTTGCCTTCTGAAGTGTCTGTGTCAGTGTGATTTGTTTATTCATTACCTTCATGCCCCTGAAACAAAATTAATGTACTTTGTATTTGCTGTAATTTGTTTATTTAAAGCTGCATCTTTTCAACTTTGTTTTTCTCTTCTTAAAATACATCATTGTCATCCTTTTCACACACTCAGGTTGATGTTGTTTGGAACTGATTGTGCAGTAATGAACTCAAACCACGTATGTAATGTATAGAAAAATCAGTTATTACAATAGAATAACTTTTTCATATCTTGTTACTTTGTTGCCATTGCATAGAAACCGTTTAAACACTATCACACTTGTGTTATAGAGCTTTGAAGTGTTGACAGTTATTTAGGCCACATTAAAATGCTGCAAGCACAGGTACACGTACAGGTCACGTAATAAACCTTGGGGAAAGTATCCTTAGCCCAATTTATTACTTAGAGGACAGTTCCAAATAGATAGCTGTGAAAGATGTGGATGAGATTTCTCTGATTCTTATCTTCGATTTTGCCAGGGTTATCCAGCTCCATATAAAACTGTGTCGTCCTGAGACACTTGTACGCGTCATTCAGGTAACAGATTGCATGATGTAGTGTTTGTTTTTTCTCCAATTAAACATCTAATTTGGATGTAGCTACAACATGATATTTAGTATATTCTGCCAGAGTTTTTTGTGTGTGTGTTTTCCCCCCCCTGTTTCAGATAATTATGGTGCACCTCCAAAGAGTCACCTTTTTGGCTTTGCATAACTATCTGGGCCTAACAACGGAGCTCTTCAATCCAGTAGGAGGAGATTTAATTAGTGCACACCTACAGTATTTATGTGCATACACATGGTCACGATGACTGTGTCACTCGATTTGTTATGTGCTTGTGTATCAACAGGCATAGAACACACACACGCACACACACACACACACGCACAGGCTAATTTCACACAACATTAAGCACAGCAATATAACCTGGTCCATCATAGATCATAGAAAATGCATAAAATAACATTTCAACAGAAACAGGGAGCAGTAACATATATATCTGACTTACCTCTGGATTTATGATTATTAAATCTAATCTTTGATTTAGAGATAGGAAATTTATTTTTTAAAAAGTCCATATTTCAATGTACTTTAAAAATCTTTAGATTTTAGTTATTCTATATTTCAAACTAGCCTTAAACAGATTAATTCATAAAGTAAAATATTGTTGAATGTGTGGTAGTGACATTATTGGTGACTGTAAACTGTTGATGAGGAATATACTTCATCTGTACAGAGCTCTGTTGCATATTTTAAAAGAAATTATTTAAAATTATTTTAACTTGATATCTGCTACACAGTTGTAATTGCCAGCAAACCCTTGAAGATTACCTATCCCGTCCATATTTGACTCATCACTGAAAGATTATTCTCCACTTCCAGGACGAGTTACTTGCCGGAACCACTGAAAACACTGCAGAGACGGGTCAAGCACACACACAAACATGCACTACATGCCGTTCAATTTCAGCTTTGTCTTGTACTGAAACTGATCCAGTGCTGGCACTTGACTTTTGCAGATGGTGTAAAGGACAGCCATTCAACCAGGAAGCTGCGATCCACCTCTATGCCCACTGAATGCACAGGTGGGTCACTGCCTTGGACATAAGCGATCATCAAATGCCACATGGCTGTATTAATTTCCTGCACAGATGTACTCGTTATCCTAATCCTTTGTTTTCTGAGTTACAGGTAATGACCTGAGCATGGCCTGCGAACGAGCTCGAGTTACCATTGAGGAGGCTCCGTCAAGTCCTATCACTCACAAAGTAAGGTCTGCTTTTTACATTGAAGCGTGGTGACAGGTCTTGTGTGTAAATGTAACACAATAGCACAGTATCTGCTGCATCTTACCTACTTCCTCCATAGTAGTTTCTCTCCTGTGCCTGTCTTTGTAGTCTAGTCTGAAGAAGAGTGTGACAATGCAACACACACCATCTGAAGTATTTCACTATACAGACAGTGGAGGGCACGCTGATGCTACCTATCTTGGTACAAGCAGTGCAATCCTCCAAGCTGCTAAGAAAGACCTGCTGGGACTCATCCAGCTGCAGGTGAGGGGTTAATTGGAGAAAATTCAGCTGGTGTCAGTGTTCTGATCCGTTTAAATTTCTTTTTGTGACATGTTAAGTGTTAAGTGACTTGAACTGTGGACCCTGATCGGACACAGTGTCTTGAGGTATGCCATGAAGGCGGAGCAGCACATGATCCGTAAGCAGTCTCACCGTCTCTAAAGTGGTGGGCAATTTGGGCAGAGCAACAAAATGTGCAGCCTTGGAAAACCGGTGAGTATGGTGGTGTTACCTGAAAATGATTACAGTCCAGTTATGAATTCCAGGGCGATGTGCGACCAGAGCCTCCTCGGGATAGGTAGGGGCCTGAGAAACCCAGCAGGCAAAGAGTTGGACGTCTTATTCCGTGCACAGGTAGGGCAAACAAAATCCTGGACATCCAAAGCAAGAGATGGCCACCAGAACAGACTTTGCAATATCGTGCGATGTCCTGCTGAGTGTTTCTGTTCAGGGTCTCTGTCTCCCATGTAAGAGCCCCAAAAATGCAGGCCGCGTGCAGGATAGTCTTCTCCAAGGTCTCACCTGATGAGGAAGGCACATGTGGCTTCACATTTGGGAGCTGGGTCTGTAAGGAATGGTTAGGTTGAACTGAGTAAAGGACAGAGCCCGCGTTGCCTGACGGGAGTTGAGGCATTTGGTTGCTTGCAAGTACTCAAGGTTTTTGTGGTCCATCCAGATGCCTCCATTCCTCCAATGCAAGCTTTATGGCCAGCAACTCCCGGTCCTCCACATCGTAATTCCGCTCAGCCTGTGAGAGACGACAGGACAAAAAAGCACATGGATGAAGCTTACCCCTGGAATGCTGTGACAACAGAGCTCCAACTCCTGAATCCGAAGCGTCCACTTCAACTATGAACAGTTCAGAGAGGTCTGGTTGAATCAGGATGGGCGTAGAGGCAAATTTCTGCTTGAGCTGGGTGAATGCTTGTTGCGCCACTGGAGACCACTGGAAAGAGACCTTGGGAGAGGATAAGCATGTCAAGAGGAGAGCAACGCAACTGAAATCATGGATGAAGCGGATGTAAAAATGAGCAAATCCCCAAAACCTCTGTAGCTGTTTACGGGTCCTGGGCTCTAGCCATTCCACCACTGCCTTGATTTTTGCCAGGTTCACCCGCAGCTATCCTTGATCGACAATAAGAAAAAGAAAAGCGACCGACTGTAGGTGGAACTCACATTTCTCTCCTTTGACGAAAAAGTCAGTTCTCCAACAACTGTTGTAGTACCTGGCAGACGTGTCCCTCGTGGTCTGCCAAGGACTTCAAAAGATCAAAATGTCATCCAGGTACACAAAAACACAGTGATTAATGAAATCTCTCAACACGTCATTCACTAGGGCCTGAAAAACTGTGGGACCATTGGTGAGGCCAAAAGGCATGACCAGGTACTCAAAATGTCCCAGGTGCATATTTAATGCTGTCTTACACTCATCTCCCTCCCTGATCCTGACCAAATGAAAAGCATTTCTTAATTCAAGCTTAGTAAAAATGGTGGCCCCTTGTAACAGTTCAAAGGCAGAAGAAAGCAACGGCAGGGGGTACTTGTTCGTAACAGTGATTTTGTTTAACCCCCAAAAGTCAATCCATGGACAGAGAGATTCCAAGTGGGGACTTGGAGGGGCGGATTATTCTGGCAGCTAGTGAACTGGTTATGTATCAATCAATGGCCTCCTGTTCTGGCTTGGAAAGACTATACAGGTGACTGGTGGTGAGAGGCGCGCCAGAAAGCAGGTCTATTCTATAATCGTAGGATCCATGTGGAGGAAGGGAGAGAGCTCAGTCCTTGCTAAATACAACGACACAGAGGACAAATCAGGAACTGTGATTGGTTCAGATGGAGTGGATGGCGAGACACTGGGAGTGGCTGAGTGCAAACAGTTCTTATGGCACCACAAGCTCCAACCCGCAATACAACTCTTGGACCAATCTATCTGTGGGATGTGTGTGTTTAACCAAAGGTAACTGCATCCCTACGTTTACCGACGGGCCTGCTATTTTGGCCGAGCTGGGCATGAGTCTGCATAATGTCCTTTTTTCCCACAGAAGAAACACTCCCCGTTCACTGCCTTTGATTCCAGTCCGAGCATGAAAGCAGGACTTCCTGTGTAGAATAAAGTGTGTTTATTGACAAAAGATGCAAATAATCATCTGTCACAATAATCATTCTTCGTGTGCTCGCTCCCTGCTCGTGTGCTGTGACTTCTCCCGATGTCCGTGGTGAGTAATTCCTCTCGCTTCGGTGTTTATGTACAAAAGTGCTCGACTCCTTTGAGCTCAGTGAGATTGCAGCTTCCTCTCTATTTCCAAAACACATTTTTATGAGTGAGTGACCTGGACACACATCCTCACACTGCTGTGATGTTCAGCACTGTAGAGTTGGAGGGGAAAACAAAGATGGCTACTTCTACTTTGTCATTTTGTGGATTCTTCTTTATTCCTTAGGATAATGCGAGTGGAGCCCAAAGTGGTGCTGAATGTTGCTCATGCTGTGGTGAAGAGGATGTCATCTTTTGTCAGGCAAATAGACTTTGCTCTTGACTGGATGGCTGTCGAAGCTGGCAGGGCTGTTTACAGGCATTCCTCTGCTGACCTTGTGTCTCATGTGTGAAATCAACTCGTAACACTGCAGGCATTACTTGGTTCATGTGGGACAGGTTAATAAATACTAATCGAGGGAGGGGAAGCTGAATTTGGAAATGTGATTGAGTTGTTTGCAAATTTGCAGTAGACTGAAGTTATCTGTATTTTCTTTTCTTTTTGCAGGCAGGGAGAGAAATCAGACAGCACTTTCATAGTGCTGAGTGGTCGACTGCGCTCAGTAATCATGAAGGAGGATGGCAAGAAAGAGTTGATAGGGGAGTACGGACGTGGTGACCTGATTGGAGTGGTAAGCACGGTGACAGCCAGAGGGAAGACAACTGGGGAAGAGTTGATGGAAGACTATTAATATCCATGTTGTATCAAACAACACTAGCTGTTTGTTTTCATATAAGAACCTGTTAAAAGGTTAGATATAAAAAAAAATTACAATGTTAATATCACAAATGGAACTGCCTATTAGCTGTCAGTATACTGCATATGGCTGACGAGACTGAATTTCCTGTATGTTCTACTTTCTACTTTCAGTAAATACAGACTAAGACCAGTACATCTTGGGATATATTTAAACAAAGGGGGGAAAAAGAACAAAAAATGTAGTCAAAAGGCAGCTGAAATAGAATATGCATAAAAAACAATCCAGATAATTTTATCTTCTTCATGCTCTTTGTCTCGGGCTCTTTTTGGGACAATTCCAAGTGCATTTAGTCAAAAGCATGCACTAAATTCATTTGCCAGGCTGCCAGAGGAGTGTGGGTGTGCGCACTACAGTAGTTAAATCATTTCTCATTTTGTTTAGTGGCCTTTAATCTGATTAAAAGGAAATTAGATATTCATTCCCTGTTGAGTTATCCAGTATATCAATTCATTTACCAGTCCTTTAAGTATTAGGATAGTTTACATTAACCTGAATATATTGAAACACATAATGTGGAGATGGCTAAAGCGGTTGACGCTACATAAATGTGCCACACCAGAGGGTCAGTATGTCTAGTTTTACATCAATAAAGCAAGATCTATGTAGATGTTTTAGAATGTCATTTGCAGTTAATGAGTGCCTAAAGTCTTTGAGTCATTAATGCCACCAGATCCTTTTTATCCTTCCCCATTATCTTCTCCCAGCCACCTTCAGCTCTTGTTGCTGTGGGGTCTCTGTTTTCAGTCTAGTCTTTAGCAGGTGGTATGCAGTTCCGTTAGGATAGGATCAGGTGACTGAGATGGACAGTAAAGCCATTCATTCTCTAACCCTCTAGATTCCTTGTATGTCTAGGGTTGTTTTCCTGCTTAATAACTAGATGTTTTTGCATGTGTTGTGATCCATTTGACGGGATCCAATTTTGCAAGTAAAATACCTCCCTTCGAGTTTCTTGTTTTTTGCTTTTATATATAAAGTTTTATTCAGTTTTGAGCTATGTTTGAATTTTTGCATGCAACACACACAGCTTGCTGAAATTATCCAATTATATTTTTAATCCTTGCAATTTTAGCGCTTTGAACACTTGTTTTTATTTTGACACAAATTAACCTATCAGTTGAGTTTATACACTGCATTGGCAAAATATAGTGTTCACATGCAGGAAGTTGAGTGACATCCCAATCTGAATCCATAGTGTTTATTAAAATGTCAGTACACACTTTGCATCTATAACAGCTTCAAATTGTCTGGGAAGGCTTTCCACAAGGTCTAGGAGTGTGTTTATGGGAATTTTTGGACATTCTTCCAGAAGCAGATTTGTAAGGTGACCTGGCTCACAGTCTCTCCTCTAATTAGGTGTTCTGTCAGGTTGAGGTCAGGACTCTGTGTAAGCCACTCAAGTTCTTTCACACCAAACTCGCTCATCCATGTGTTTGTGACCTTACTTTGTGAGCTTTCATGCTTGAACAGGAAGTGGCAATCCCCAAACTATTGCCACAAAGTTGGGAGCATGAAGTATTTCACTATACAGACAGTGGAGGGCAAAATGTCCAAAATGCTTCAGCATGCTGAAGCATTAAGAGTTCCTTTCACTGGAATTAAGGCCGAGTCCAACTCCTGAAAAACAATCCCTCGCTATAATCCCCCTTCCCTCCATCCCTCCACTGCTCTACAGTCCAGTGTTGGCAATCCGTTACATCGTGCTTGGTGATGTAATGCTTAGATGCAGTTGCTCGGCCTTGGAAACTCATTGCATGAAGTTTGCTATGCACTGTTCTTGAGATAATCTGAAGGCCACATGAAATTTGAAGGCCTGTAGCAACTGACTTTGCAGAAATTTGGCAACCTCTGCATACTATACACCTCAACATCCACTGACCCTGTTTTGTGGTTTTCGTGGCAGTTCGAGTTGCTGTTCTTCCCAGTCACTTCCACTTTGTATAATAACACTAATATTTGTCTGTGCAATATTTGGTAGTGAGGAAATTTCATGACTGAACTAACATAAGTGGCATCCTATCACTGTAACATGCTGGAATTCAATGAGCTCCTGAGAGATACCCATTCTTTCACAGATGTTTGTAGAAGCAGTTTGCATGGATAGGTGTTTGATTTTTATACATTTGTGTCCATGGAAGTGATTGGAACACCTGAGCTTAATTATTCAGATGGTTGAGTGAATATTTATGGTAACATGGTGTATGTAGCATGCATTTCCTATTGATTGTGCTTAGTAACAAAGCCTAAAGAACATGAATAACTCAACTGCGTTTACTTTGTTGTAAAACATTTTAACGTGTAATACTCAAAAGTGTTGGGTCTGAAAATTAAAAAGAGTATAAAATCAAAACAATATAATAAAGAGATAAATGCAATTAAATGGAAAATATTCAGAATGAGTTTATGGCCAATTTCTATACAAACATGATGATATTGATCAAATCTGATTCTAAAGTATCTTCTAAATATTTTAACAGGACAGCTAAGTTTTTCTCATATTAAACTCTAAAATGGTATTTTCAACCTGTGTAAAGCAAAGTCACTTGGTTTCACTCACCCACCTCCCTGTTGGCTGGCGTGACTGGTTCCTGTCACAATGCTTCTAATAATACCTGGGTTAATGGATGCTATGGTTACTGTTACCTGGAGGAGAAAAGCTGTCATTGGAGCTTCTGTAATAGTGGCAATAAGATTGTGAGACAAATTTAGTATGGCCGTGTTGACGTCAGTTTTAGATGAAGGGTAGAAGGGTAGAGGTTATTCTTAGCCCCCCCCCCCCCCCCCCCCACACACACACACACACACACACACACACACACACTTACTGCATCAGTAGGTCTGTGGACTAGCAAGACTCAAAATTAATTAACTTGAATTACGTACTTGTAAGTGAGCTTTTCTTGAAAATCTTAAAGTAAAATGCATTTAGTCATATATGATGTGCCACTGTAATATGTATGTTGTACACTATAAACCCTCTGTATGTGATGTCATGAAACATGGTTGGAAAAATGAGGATGAGAGACTGCAACAATGCCACGCAGACCCATGCCTTTACACACACACACACACACATACACACATGATTACTTTGATTCTCTTTTTTTTTTAACCAAGAAGCCTGAGTGGAACAGCTGGACTACCCTTTTCGGTAGAAATGATGGGTGCTGGTCTTTGGTGCGTTGACCTTACATGCACCTTAGACACTGGAGGTGTTGTGGGAGGAGGCGTCGATGAGCACCGCCCACCCCCCCATCGTACATCCTACCTGGTCTCGGGATTGGCTGGTGGTCTGGGCAGAGGTTGACTGCTGGCTATGGGGGGCACTCCATCCACACTTCAGAGGGTGGGGTGGATGTGGATGAAAGTGTGTCTCTGAGCAGTCTGTGCGTGTGTGTGTGTGTGTGTGTGTTTATAAAAAAAAAAAAGCAGAAAAAATTGTTGTATAAGGATTTTATGGCAGATTTTATATGTGTGCATTTTTGTCCACGAAGGTGTCGAAAAGCTGTAAAATGCATCAACAGAGTATGGATGACGTCGGATTTCAAAATTCTGACTAAAAAGAAGAGGAGGGCATGAGAGTTAAACATAAGAGCTCTACTCTGTTATCATTTTCCAAAACTTCTTATCAAGGCATGGAGACAGGATTAGATGTGCTGTCTGTCTTCCATGACTAGGGCTGGCACGATTTGTCGACTAGTCACGATTACGTCGACTATCAAAATCGTCGACGACTGATTTAATAGTCGACGCGTCGTTTGAAGCTTTGTAAGATCCCAAAAGACGCAGGAATAAGTAGCAGGATTTAAGAGTGTAATAACGGACTGAAACAGAAGATGGCAGCACTGCATGTACAAGGATGCCAGCTGCTGTTAAACCCCGAAGAAGAAGAAGAAGAAGAAGAAGAAGCAGCTGTGTCCCAGAATTCATAGCGCGGCCCAGCTTAGTTTCCAACAATGGCGGCAGCTAGTTAGTTTTAATATTACTCTTATTATTCTTTCTGGGTCACAAAATAAACGTTTAATATATTTTCAGGCGAGAATGTAGCTGTGTAAACCTCAAATATCGGATCAGTTTATCAGGACACCACATATTTTCAAAAGCGCTCCGATGTTTTTGGAGACGTCTGTTACCCACTAGCTCGATAGCTAGCCGGGGGCTAGGTCACTAGCGCGGTGAGAACACCGGACTCCCGGCAAATTGTTTTCAAACCCACCGCCGTCTTTCGCTACTCAGGTTAAATATATGAGTCACTTAGATAAATTAAAAATGTTATTGTTTGGCTTTTTTTTTTTTGTATTTTATTTGTTCCTGAGTAAATCAGTTTGTCTGAGATTAAAGTTATCCGGTTGTTCAGTGATGACGCGACGAATCCTACTTCCGGGCCTAAAGTAGTCTGCGTTTAATATGGCTTTTGTGTTGTTAACATGTTTAATGTTATGTATTTTCTTCTATTTAATCTCAAAAAGCTCCTAAAACAGTCAGTGATCCCTGTTGACCTCCCTCGGCTTTTATTACCACTAATCATTTATTTAAGCTCAGTTTTTAAAACCTTAGGATGTAACTACAGCCCAGCCCATGAAGCAGTATATGAATGACTAACCTCGTATTGTGGATGGATTATCTCAGTTGTTCTCCTGGCTGAAGTTTGGTCCTTTTACAGCATCCTGCCATGCGATTACATTTGTTTCTGACCACCGAGAACACTCACATAAACTTTTATCGAGTGGAAAAAAAGTTAGCTTGTTTATATTATGCTAACATAGCTATGTCGCTAGCGGTCACGTAGCAAATCATTATATACCAGCTAGCCCAACTTCAGTAACCCTACAAACGTCACTGCTGTTTAGTTTTCTGTCTTCATTTATGCTGGAAGTGATAGCAGAGCTGTACGTTTGAATTTGTTTCCAAAACCCCGCAGTCAGGACATGCTATATTGTATTTAGATAGAAGCTAGCGAGCTAACTCCCTGCTAACTTCTAACTCCGTTAAATGTCATAAATTCCGTTTTCATGGATGCCTGGATGTTAAACTCAATTGTTACACCTGGTAGAGCAGAACGCTGATCATTTTATTAAAGATGAAAGACTTTAGACAGTTTTTCAACTCTCAGTAATGCCATAGTGATCGTTTGATATATGGACCTGCAGCGGAGTTTAGACCCAGACACGGCTAGTGACATCAGACTGAACAACCGGATAGTTTTTACACAGCTGAATAAACGTCAAGCAGACAGCTGATTATCAGAAGTGTGAGATGCTGGAAAATATACTCCGTTGTCCTGTTATATTTTAGATAGCAAGGAGTTTATTAAACTTCACCGAAACAATCTGCAAATTTCATTAAAATTTAATAAACTATCATCTTGTCTTTATTTTTAGTTAGCACCTTAAAAGCTTAAAGCTGTAAGCTAATGATAGTTATATAAGAGCAGATGCTGCTGGTGCAATAAGCTGTAGTTTTACGTCCAGTGGATGATGATCTGATTAGTCGACTAATCGCATAAATAATCGGTGACTACTCGACTATCAAAATAATCGTTTGTGGCAGCCCTATCCATGACGGAAATACTCTCTCCTTAAGTATTATGGATTCCTGTTTGCACCCTAATTTGAACTGGAACTGAGCCTTCAGGACAGATGCTCATTTGAGTTTGGTTAAATAAGACAGTACAGACAAATTAACACCAAATTAAGGAATTAGATTTTCACTTTAATGAGCATTAAGGGCTTTAGGGATTGACCATATAAGGAGGAGGACTTTAGAGATTACAAACAGTTAGAAGGTTTAAATGAGTGTTTTCAGTGTAGTACCTTTCCTTGCTTTATTATAATGTATCACATAAAATCCTTTCACCAATGCTTCACAATGTGGTGGATGTTTGACTTTAAAAGATCTGAGATGCACCTGAACAATCAAATCACTTTCAGCTGTCTGTAACCTGGACGTAACACCTCCTTGAAGTAGACATTCATGGGTGTAATCTATCATCTCTCACATAAAGGTCCTACTCTTCTACTGACAAGTGGTATTATCAAACAGCGTCTTGGAGCTGCTGCACTTGACAGGTGGGTCATTCTTACTATTCGGTGCCATTTGAGTCCTAATGACATAATATGGTATATTTAGTGTAAAACTTGTCTAATGCTTATTTCTAAACCATTTTCTTGTATGTTTAACCCCCCTCTACCATAGAACACATTGATATATACACAGGATAAATACATTAAAAGTAAATTACTTTTATTTTAGCACAAGTCACTAAAGTACTATGTCCCCAGTCATGCTTGCTCGACTTCAGTTACAAATATAACTTAAAAAAAAAAAAAAAAAATCAAAATTTTTCATCATTTCTGGATTGGCTTATTTCTAATGTTCCTCATCAAATGTTCTTTTTTATTATTAATGCATGTTTAATACTTAAAATCTTTAAAAAATGTTGTGTCCCTGAATCAACTGTCACCCCTGTTACTCTGATAAGAATTCCATAGAACACATCACCTGATTATTCTTTTAGTCACATGACATTCCCGGATGTAACATATTTTGGAGGGAAAACTTTCAAGAAGAAGACGAGTAAGTACCACTCTTTAATCAACCCTTTTTTCAATGTTTTAGCAAGATTTTGTAATGTGGCAAAGCATAACACGTCCAACCTGTTACGCTTATTAATAGTGGAAACAATTTTTTTTTTGTAATTTTTATAATATGGCTAATAAACATGTTAAAAAGGGTTCTTAGTGGTCACCATGTACTAGCTTGTTGTTCATCATACTAGTAGTAATGGCTAAGTTTAGCATAAAATCTCCCCCCTGTTACCGTCACCCCTGTTATTGCTATGCACTGTAACATGAAATTTCCTTGCAGATTTTAAAAAGGGACATTGTAGCTTTTAGAAAATGTAAATATTACTATAACTGTGTATTCAAAACAGTTATTAATAGAAAATTGAATGTCCTGTAACAGGGTGGACATTTGGCACGTCATGGGTAAAGACTTTGATTTTAAAAAATATTATAATATAATATCCTTAGCTGGACCAATACATTTTTCTTATAGGTTGAAAATCCCTCTTTTAGATGAAATGTTAAAATAATTCAAAATTTTGTATTTTTTGATGAAGAGTGATCACACTGAAATGGCACCGAATAGTAGGAATGACTCAGGTATGTTTTGTGCCATATTCAAACATTTTATGCAATTTTGCTGGTTCAATCTTCTCTTATTCAAACCTCAAATAAAATGAGTATTTTTCAGTGTCTTACTGCTTTCTGTTGGTTTTTATTTTCTTTGTGCTTTGTCTTTCACGCTCATTAAATTCTGCTAAAATTTGCTCTATTGGCACAAGAGGAAAATGGATGTCTTGGATGCTGCCAGCAAAGCAATGCTGCCTGTCATTAATGGACTCCTTTCCTCTTTAGTGTTCATGAGTACCGTCTGTCCAGCTGGCTGGGCCAACAAGAAGACATCCATCGCATAGTTCTTTACCAGACTGACTACACACTGACCCCGTGGACACAGAGGTGCATCCGCCAGGCTGACTGCATCATTATTGTGGGATTAGGCGAGCAGGACCCTACTGTAGGGGAGGTGAGGTGTTCACTGGTTCCCAGGAGAAGAGAGAGGTGTATTACTAGGAGCTGTTAGAGCTACACTTTCAAATCCAACATTTGTTTTTAACAGTTCCCCACACTCAAAAAGTTCTCCTTATATAGACATCAACTGCTACTTTAGAGACAAACAAGTGTGTATTATGTTGTGCAGTTTTGTGATAGTGTATCTATCAGAGAGACTGTCCTGAGACGACCTCCCTGTCCTTAATAAGTGTGTGTGTGAACGTGCGTGTTTTACATAACTATGTGCATGTTGTTATGCGCCTGAATATGTGCAAGTGGATGGACCAAGGCCCTGCTGGACCCACAAGTTCGAGTGGATACAAGGATGTGCAACAGCTTAAGCAGATAGAAAGAATGATACAGAACAACAATAGACTGATTAAAGTGATGATAATCTGTATACATTAATATTTGCTCGGATTAACATAGATATAATTCAAAGATTATTCTGTCAACTGATTCGACAATGCTAAATGATTGATCAATGATAGTTCTGATTATAACTGTGACCATAAGAATACAAAATAAAATATCTCTTGTCCACAATGTACAGTGCATGAACCTCATTTTATTACTAATTTATTGATAATTCATTAGTTAATTAGTCTGATATTTTACTGCTGTACCTGCGATGCAAAAACACCCCAAAATATTTTTAACCTAAATCCAGTGCTTTGCATTCACAGGGACTTACCAGTACTATCTAGTTAGTTTAAAAATCAAGGCATGTTCACACTGTCATTAGTTTTTATTAATAAATTAAATAATAATTTGTGACCTCTGCCAGCAAATTTAAAAAAACAGGGTAAATAACTTAGTTAACAAAGATTCTGCAGTTTAATAAAACCAGTTCTGTGTGAAATTGGCAAGTTTGGTACTGGAAGCTTTCTGGTTTCTGTTTTTCTCCAAGTCATTTCTGAACCATCTTTGACTTCATGCAGGAAAGCGGTCCATGTGGAGAAGAACCTCAAAACAATGAGCTTTTTAAAAGAAACCTTTAAAGCACTGATAGACTGTAATTCATGCAGTGCTGAGCCTTTTTTTTTTTTAGAGAAACGAAAGCTCTTACAGGCAATGTGACATCAAGCATCAGTCGGGAGAATGGGGTGGGAGGGGGTGACTGTGGGATCCTCCTGCCACTCAATAATAATACTTGCTTAAACGTTTTGCTATATTAAAGAACATGGAATAAAAAAAACAGAGATGGTGGCAGATGGGCTAGTCTGAGACTCTGATAGTCAAACATCATCAGCCTTTTCTTTGTGACATAACGCATTAGGGATGTGATTGACCAGGAGATTTGTTCAATGAATGTGCAGCTGATAAATCTGAAAGGATTATGTTGGACAATGACATAATCATGGACCGTAACGTCAAAGGAGTTTTTAAAATGGTGCAGTCCGCTTGTGTAATCTGTCCCTCAGAGAACTGAGGCGATTTTTGAGAGCAAATTGATGTTTGGTATAGTGCTCATGACATGTATTTCATGTATAAAGTAGAAAAACATGCTCTCATTCAAGAACCGAGTTGGTATTTTTGTTTAAAATAATTCTCAAAAAAATATTTTAATCATTTGGGACTCATTTATCTGTACAATGATGAATATAATAACAGGAACCTACAGTTTTGATTCACTTAATGCAGTGAGGTCAACTTGATTACATGAAGTCATGGACTTATTAATATTACTAGTATAAGTATTACACACACACACACATGCACACCCCCCCTCCCCCTTTAACTGAGCTCTTGTTCAGTACATGACAGCAATTATCAGGTGTGTTATCAGGCAACAGTCTTCTTAGAGCAAGCATTTTTTGATGTAATAACTTCACATCATTATGTTGTTGAATAATAGTTCTGCCAAGGGGTTCAATGGTTAGACAAGCTGTGAATGGCTTGTACTGACTCTTGGGGATACAGAAGAAGAATGGCTGTTGTGAAAGAGAGGAGGGGTGTGAGGAAGAGAGCAGAACTTTAAGCAGTTTGCTGGTCTGGATCATTCAGAGGTGATTGTGTTACACATCACAGTGTTCCTCCGCAGTCAACATCACAGCGAATTGACCTCAAGATCAGGCTGTGCTCAGAGTGATGATCTTGCCTTGTTTTGCAGCCACAGTACCCTGGGCACCCTACAGTCCATGGATTGGTCAAACCTGTACTGAGGCCCCTTATGTGACAGCTAACACTTGCCTGAAACTGGGTCATGCAACATGGATTTCACCTTCGTCTGTGTCACCCAAAAGATGGACACCTGCTGATGGATGGAGGCTATATCAACAACCTGCCTGGTTTGTTACATTCAGTTTGTACCTTCCCTTATTAAGTATTAAAAGTAGCCGTACTTTGATGTAGTTGCTCAGCTGTTTGCTTATAGCAATATATTTTTAATTTTACCAGTACTGTATGCTGTTTGTCTTGATGTCTTCTTCCCCTGATTCTCCCAGCTGATGTTGCGCGCTCCATGGGGGCCAAAGTGGCAATAGCTATTGATGTGGGCAGCCGGGATGAAACCAATCTCACTAATTACAGCGACTCACTCTCGGGCTGGTGGCTGCTATGGAAACGCCTTAACCCCCTTGCTGAGAAGGTTAAGGTGATGGATTGATTAGGAGTAAAGACACACCATGCTGTGCAGCAATGTTTTTAATTCTATCAATATAAATCAGGATATTTTTGGAAATCATTTCAGTGATTTATAAGTTAATTTCCACAGGTGGCAGTAGCTAAAACATTATTAAAAAGCGATCTCTAGGTGTATTAGCTAATTGTAGGCCAATCTCCAACCTTCCTTTTTATCCCAAAAATTCTTAAAAGAGTAATTGTAAAACAGCTAATGGATCACCTGCAGAGGAGTGGTTTATTTCAAGAGTTTCAGTCATGTTTCAGAGCTCATCGGAGTACAGAAACAGCTTTAGTGAAGGCCACAAATGATCTTCTTATGGCCTCTGACAGTGGACTCATTTCTGTGAGTATCCTTCTAGACCTCAGTGCAGAGTTTGGTGCTGTTATCTATAATATTTCATTACAGCAATTAGAGCATGCTGTAGGTATTAAATGTACTGTGTAATATCTTTCTAACAGACTCCAATTTGTTCATGTAAATGGGGAGTCACACACTAAGGTTAATTATGGAGTTCCACAGGGTTCAGTGCTACGACCAATTCTGTTTATATTATGCATGCTTCCCTTAGGCAGCATCATTAGAAGGCATAGAATACATTTTCACTGATATGCAGATGACACCCACATTTATCTATCCATAAACCAAGATAACACACATGCAGATAGAGTTTATTGTACTCGGCCCTGAAAATCTAATTACATGCTTACTCGGGATGGCATTACTTTGGTTTTCAGTAACACTGAAGAATCTGCATGATGCTGAAAAACGAGTTAATGTGTTTATTACTTCTAGGCTGGACTACTATAATTCGTTATTATCAGGATGTCCTAAAAACACCTGAAAGGCCTTTTTTAAACACAGGGCTTAAATACACAGAGGGAGCAATTAGTGAATGAGAGACAGAAGGGAAAACACTGCTGGGGCAAATCAGGGCTAATGAGAGAGGGAATGCATAAACCGACACAGTAGCCTGAGACACAGACTTCAAAGTAAAACAGGAAGCAGATGCGAACTTGACAAGGGGATACAGCAGACAGGGGAGACAGCAACTAAGGAACACAGACAGAAGCCAAAAGACTAAAACTGTAACATAAACCACACAGAGAACCCAAACTCAGAATAACCCTACAACCCAATAGACAAAGAAAGCTAAAAATATAATAAACCAAATCAAAAAACCAAAAACACAAAACCACTGGGTCAACGATCCAGGCCCCTAACAGAGTAGGCTTAAAATTGTACTTTTTGATAAAGCATATAGTTAGGGTTGGAGCAGGTGACCCTGAATACTCTCTTAGTTATCCTGCAATAGGTCTAGGCTGCTGGGGGATTCCCATGATGCACTCAGTGTTTCTTCTTTAGTCACCTTTTTTCACTCAATATGTGTTAATAGACCTCTCTGCATTTAACCATGAGATATTATTAATATCTTAATATCTAATATTAAAGTGTGGCCTTACTTTAAGTTTGATTTCATAAAAAGTGACAAAAACATTAGCGTCCATTAGCATTGTGCGTGGGAAGAAAACATCTTTTTACAGCGAAAAAAACCCCTAAACTTCCAAGTAAGCACCGAGTGCGCTACGACATAATGGGAAATTCACAGAGAAACTGCCGTATCCTTCCACTGACCGCCGCGGCACACCTGCACCAGGGTAAACCTCCGCCTACCCAACTCCTGCTTTACAGGTGAAAATAGAGCAAAAGGACGGCTGAGTCTTTGATGTTATTTATTTTCTGCTGTGTTTTACTTGCATCTATTTGAAAGACTGAGTGTAAACACAAAAAAAATATTTTATGTGCTGGAATGTGCAGAAAATAGGTTTAAATATTAAACAAATTTCTTCCAGTCAGAGAATGTTGCATATAATAAAATTTTTGCTTGATGCATAAAGTTAAAAGATTAAAATTAATAAAACTATAAAAGTTTTAAAAAGAGACTTTTCCATTTGATTACATTTTGTATGATGGATTATGCAGAAAAAGTGGAATTGGGCTGAAAGATCTATCGCTTTATCACCTATACAGGTTGTAAATCGTGTTTTTAAAAAGTAACTAAGTAATTAATTACTTTTGAAAATAAGTAATCAGTAAAGTAACAGGATTACTTTTTGGGGGAAGTAATCAGTAATTAGTTACTGATTACTTTTTTCAAGTAACTTGACCAACACTGTGCTGGACTCCCTTGGAATTCAAGGTCTGATCTTCAACACACTCACTCGCTCCTCAATCCAGCCTGGACACTCACTCTGATACTCTCCACGAAGCTTCTCACCTCTTTTTTTGCAGGTAGGGAAACATCCGCCATATCTTTACTCACCTATAGTTCTCTGCATCACCATTCTGATATTAACTGCCCTTTCCTCTGTTTCAGAGCTCTCCTTCAGAGATCCCGCTCCGCTCCTCTCTCCACCTTCTGTATATACATACATATCTCGTTCAGTCTGTTTAAATAAAGTCTTGTTAAGAACCAATTTCGCATTGAGTCTGCTTTTGGGTCTGCAACCTCGTACTGGCCTCCGGCCTTCGATAACAAGTAATTTGTACCACTTATTGGTATACCAGGTAGTCATGCTGCTCTAAGTTCAAAGTACACGCAATATTTATTACTGCAGAGCTTTACACAAGTCAGAGCTTTAGAAAGCCCCAGACATTTAACGACATTTTCACAGTAGTTCAGTTCCTGTTTGGACGTATATATGCTGAAGAAAATTGCAGTAGTGTCTTCTGTGCCAAAAATAATCAAGTTGGACATTTAATTAATAAGCAAAATATTAAATGCTGTAAATTTAAGGCTGATGAGTGTAACTCAGTAATAACAATGGAGGGAAAAACCTACTGTGGAATTACTGAAATATTAGTAAGTAGCCACATTCAAGTCTCACATGCCTGAAATCTACTGTATTGACAAAAAATGAATTTATAATTGCTCATATTACAAATCCCTTAAAAACAATATAATATAATATATAGATAATAGAGTATTTTTAGCTGAACCTCAGGCCTTCAGCCCCTTTTGCTGATAAAGTAATAACAATAAAAATAAAAAGGATGAAATTGTTTGCTCTTACACAAAAATAGATTTTTGTGAACCAGATTTGTTCCAAGCAATGTCACAGAAAGACAAAATGCCTCCTAACCAAGAGATGACGAGAACGATGGAGACAGATGAGTTATTTACTCCCAGATTGAGAAACAACACAAGGATGAAGGGTAAAACAGCAGGACTCACACTGGCAACCTCCCCCTCCCTGATAACAAACAACAAAGGCAACAGAACAATTGCTGAAAACAGGATGGAGCCACTTTTATGATTGCAGATCTGAGACCGTAATGTTTAAGACTAAATGGCTTCTGTTCTCATTCTTTTAAACAATAGGCATCCCACACAGTTAATGAATGCATTTCTATTTTCAGATGCTACTGGAGAGTACAACAACCAGGGGATGCAATGCTTCTCCTTCTGTGATACATTTGATACTATTTATTTGTGTGGATGCACAAAATGCAGATCAAGACTTAAAAACATAACCAAGGTTTTGGGACTAGCCGAGCTTAAAAAAAAAAAAAAAAGGCAAAACCAGATGTGCTTCACTGAAAAGCTGAAATTGCACAAAAGTCTGCAGCAGATTTTTTTTTTCATGCAGTTAGTTTCCATTATACTTTGCTGTAATTTCCAACACACAGCAATCTAGATCAGGACAACTCCATTATAGTGTTTCTTGCAGCCGGCATGCTTTGCACACAGTTTGGAAGCGTATTCAAAGACAATAATTTTTTAAGCATAAGAACAGTTGTAGATTTCTCAAATAGCTTCAAACTTGTTTTTATTCCTGTTCTCTCTATTTATAATGCATTTGTCATCAAAGTCCACCCTGCATGACATTTCTAATGTTCTGACTTATGCACCTGCACACCCACGTGTATTTGTCACCATTCTACACTCCAAATATTCCAGTTTATTCACCCACAGTGTGCTTCCTGTCCCCCACTCTTTCCTTGCATCAGAAGAATCCGACTACCACACTGACTATGAAGAGGATGCACTGGAGAGTGCTCTCTCTGACATGGAGACGTATAGTCGCTATGGAGAGCACACCGAAGGGGAGGAGACGGCTGACACGGTGCGAACTTGTGGTAGTAAGATTAGAAACTGTGGGCTCTCTTTAAAGAGAAGAAGAGCAAGCAACCACAGTGAGGAATTTGTTTTTTACTCATGTCTAAAACAGGCTTTTCAGGATCCATTATAATTAATTGTATTGTTTTGCAACACAAATTTCCATTATTGCAAAGGTTTGTCTGGCTTACAATGACAACACACTTGATCAGTCCTCTCGGTAAAAGGATTTTCATAAATCACTTCTTGGGAAATCAGACCATCCTGCTGGCTACTATTCAAAGTCAGATTGAGGTTCATACTGGAGTCTGGCCAGTTCATGCTTTAAAAGTGATTAATATCATTAAAATTTTGAAATTAATTGGAAGCCATTGCAGGGGCACCTAGTTCAACTAAATTGATATCATTTAGAAGTTGGGGCTTGAGAACATTGTATACTTTTGTGAATGGTGGCGTACTTAAAGTTTCTTAAACAGGTTAGCACAATGGAAACATTCTGTCTTTAATACATTTTACCCTCCAGTGTGAAAGACCAGACTCTACCTGCAAAACTAGTCATTTTGTCTTCTGTGACATCAAATGATCAGACCTTTAGAAAAAAAAATCTGTAGTATGAATTTCAAACCTACATGTTGTTAATAGAGCAGCTGCATGCCCAATCATTTCACATATTGATATGGATTATTTCTTATAGCTTCATTTGAATTCAAAATCCTGCTCCTCACATACAAGGTCTTAAATAATCAGGCCCCATCTTATCTTAATGACCTTGTAGTACCATATCACCCTATTAGAGCGCTCCGCTCTCGCTCTGCAGGCCTACTTGTTGTTCCTAGAGTATTTAAAAGTAGAATGGGAGGGAGAGCCTTCAGTTTTCAGACCCCTCTTCTGTGGAACCAGCTTCCAGTTTGGATTCGGGAGACAGACACTATCTCTACTTTTAAGATTAGGCTTAAAACTTTCCTTTTTTCTAAAGCATATAGTTAGGGCTGGACCAGGTGACCCTGAATCCTCCCTTTGTTATGCTGCAATAGATGTAGGCTGCCGGGGGATTCCCATGATGCATTGAGTTTTTCCTTTCCAGTCACCTTTCTCACTCACTATGTATTAACAGACCTCTCTGCATTGAATCATATCTGTTATTAACCTCTGTCTCTCTTCCACAGCATGTCTTTATCCTGTCTTCCTTCTCTCACCCCAACCGGTCGCAGCAGATGGCCGCCCCTCCCTGAGCCTGGTTCTGCCGGAGGTTTCTTCCTGTTAAAAGGGAGTTTTTCCTTCCCACTGTCGCCAAAGTGCTTGCTCATAGGGGGTCATATGATTGTTGGGTTTTTCTCTGTATCTATGAAGCGCCTTGAGGCGACTTTTGTTGTGATTTGGCGCTATATAAATAAAATTGAATTGAATTGAATTGAAATTGAATTTGAGTCATCATCAGTGGAACATCCCTTGGACCAAAGGTGAAAACTGCATATTTGCTTTTATTTTTATTTGTGAAATTTCAGCTTGATTTTATACAGCCGAAGGGACCAAATTACAACATATCTTTTTCCATCCTCTCTCTTGACACACAAACAGTTTGGGGATGTTGTTCACAAATTTGAATGTCAATTTCTGAGATCTTTGCCTGACAAAGTTTTTTTTTTTAACAGATGACCTAAACAAATCAGCACACTCAATTTTCACAAATTCTGTTGTTTTCCTTTGGAATTTCAATATTTACCTCTGTTTTTTGAACTTCAATTCTTTATTAAATGATTTGATTGAATTACTTGCAGCTAGTCTTAACAGTATTGCTGATACCTGAAATGAGGAATCACAAGTAGAAATGACCTCATTTTATGTGGAACTACGTAGACACAATCCAAAACTGGTCACTTTTTAAAATTCTTTTATTATGAGCACCACGAATACTATTTTACTCACATCACTTATATTTGGAGCAGCCCAGAAACTGGCATGCAAGAATTATAATGGGGTATTAAGGATGTGGAAAATGTTGTTCACCTGGCTGTTGATGTGAACTGAAATCACAACCTGAAAACTTCTCAAAGAATCTGGTTCTGGCTTCATAAATATCCACAAAGTATGAGTAACATGTGCAGAGCAGAAAGCTGGGCAACATAGGATTGACAAGTAATTTCTCAAACACTGCAGAACACCCTTCAGTCACCCTTCATGCAGTCATCTCATTTCCATTTCCACTACACTGAGAGGTTTTATGGCATACCTGCATTGTTTGACTTATGTCTACTTTTTTTTAAAACAAAATCTGAATTATATAAAAAGCTATTTTAAGTAGCCGTTATCTAGACTGTTAGCCAGTGTAATGCAAAAGTGTCCAGCCTTTTTAAATTGCTATCTGTAAATGGCTGACAGTGGTGTTATTGTGTCTGAAACTTTATGCCCTGGTCATGTCGGTTTGGAGCTTAAAATATTTTCATCCTTAAAAGGTCAGGTTGACTCTTGACCTAAAAAGGTTAAGCAGCACTGCTTGAAAGTATTGCACACTCATGCCTGTGTAATGATCATCACCAGGAGCAGCTTGCCAAACAACACTAATTTAAAAATAGAAAGAGACCAAAACAAGCAGCATACTCTGCATCCATGGCTGTCAGCACAGTTTTGTCGTACCCTGTGTGCCAGGGACATGGATGGATTTAATGATTGCAATCCACTTCAAAGCACTAGTTTCCCCCTCGGCTGGTGAGAGAGCCTCCCCCCATCTGTTTTCTGGCTTGAGTCTATTGGACACAGACTGAGCAGCAGACAGTGTGGATCTGTCAAATGAACTCTGAAGCTCAACTTGTCTCTATAAAGTTTATGCACAGCAGCTATGACAGGAACATGTGCTTGCCCTAGTTTCACCTTTTTTTCCTCAAGTGATATGGAGGTTTGGTTGTTTGTTGGTCTTTTTAATTAAAGATATTCCGGTCATACAGATTTGTTGTATTTAGTATTTAAGGAGTAATAAATATGCATACCTATTTAAGTCAATAATATACTGTATGTTGCCATCCTGTGCTGTGTTAAGTCTGTGCTGTAGTTATAGCATAGCTTTAGCATGCAGCTTTCCCAAAATATAACTACACGTAAATACTATGCTGCATAAAGTGTATTGATTAGCACTAGCATTGATTATTATGGCTGTGAAACAACATGTGATAGGCTGACAGTGTAGACAGCTCAGCTCAGTTTAACAAGTGACTAACCTAATTGGTTATTGGTCGTTTTAAAGGGAAATGGATAAAGATTGTACGTCCTCACTTACTTGTAACAGGCTGGAGCCCAGAATAATTGTCTGACATGCCGGTTCATCAGTGGTCTAACTGAAATAATGCAAAAAAGTCATAATTCGCATCAGAAAAATTCAATTCAATTTTATTTATATAGTGTCAAATCACAACAGTTGCTTCAGGGCGCTTTATATTGTAAGACCCTACAATAATACAAAGAAAACCACCTAAAGGGGAAAAACTTCCTTTTAACAGGAAGAAACCTCCAACAGAACCAGGCTCAGGGTGGGGCAGCCATGTACTGCGGGAGGGGGCCGCAGATTAATAATAACTACTGATTCAGTGCAGAGAGGTGTATAAAGACAAAGTGAGTGAAAAAGAAACACCCAATGGATCATGGATTCCTATGACTATACAGCCTAGGACAATTGCAGCGTAACTAAGGGAGGATTCGGGGTCACCTGATCCAGCCTCAATTATAAGCTTTATCAGAGAGGAACATTTCAAGCCTAATTTGAAAAGTGGAGATGGTGTTTGTCTCCCAAAATCAAGCTTTCTTATTAGATTATTTGAATTTCTTTAATATAAGAAAAAGCCCAGTTATATCATTAAATTGCTGTTGTTGAACTTCTAATTGTTTCGGGAGCATTTTCAGTATGAAACCAGAACTCCACCAAGACAGTTTTCTCTTCTTGCTTTTGTTTGCAGCAGATACAAACATAGATTGTGTGATGGTTTAAAGTTGGGGGGGGGATGAAAACAAGCCCTTTCAGTGATACCTTTTCTGAACGTAAAAGACTTTCTACACTACCACAAACCCATCTTAAGAATCTCTTTACTTAAAATTGACCCATTGTTTATTAGCTGCACCCTACATCAATATAACAATATCTAACGGCGGCCCCCTTGGGCGTAAATCTAATCAGAACTTTACCAATGCAGCTTTGCTTTCTTCGTCTTTCATTTCCTTATAAACTCTGATGCTACACTGCCTGCAGCCTTACATTATGTGTACACGGCGAGAGAAACCTTGTGATAAAAACTATGGGCTCTCATATGATGTTTGGTTAAATGTGGTCTGTACAACAGCTCGAGACAAGAAAACGTTTGCTGTTTACCAATGAGGTGATGGAGTTCGCTCTGATATTCTTTGTACCTAACCCTCTGCACAGGGAATCAATCTTGTTTGGCAGAGTGAACGTCTCATGGATGAAGTGCTGATGTAATGTGTGGAACTGTGCCATGAATTTAATGCAACCTTCGATGACCCACTGTGGGGGGGGTGGAATGTCCACTTGTGCCCTTATTTGGCACACATTCCCATCCCCCCCCCGGGAAGAGAGACTCACATCAGTTAATTAATGCTAATTAATGAGGACAGAAGGGGGAATTTAGGTCACAAGACGATCTGAGAGAAGAGAACAAGGGGGTAATAAGTGGCCCTTACCTCAATCAATACATCACAGGGAAGAAAGTGAAAGGCCAAAAGATGGGGTGAATGAGTACAAGCTTCCTGAAAATTACAGTCTCTTGACAGAAAGGCAAGGTTGACAGAGAACAAGAAGAGTCACAGCACTGGTGTGTTGGTGGACATTGACCTCGTCCTGAGCAGATTACTGTGACAGGTAGTGAGAGATTTGAAGAACCATTTATGGAAAAAATGGGACATTTATAACGTTAAACAGAGGGAGAGGTTGATTAATAGAAGGTCAAACACTGACATACTCTTCATCTCTCAGATTGCCGCTCCAGCCATCTATTTTCTCCCTCTAGCTTCATTGACTCCCCGTCTTCTTCCCCATCCTGCACAGTTTTAGAAAACGGGGACAAAAAGGACCTAAACAGGTAAGTGGGTCACACCTTTTGTTGCAGTAGTGAAAGTACATCTGTGACGTGTTAATGCAAAAATAGACTGCCAACAAACAGAAAGGTTCCCTACATACACAGAAGTGTATCAGCAGGCCTTCTGAGACAGAAATAAAGTCTCACACAGTTAATAGAATCCCTAAAATAACCAGTGGAATAATAGAAATTTAACTATCCTTTTTTTTTTTTCTGAGAAGTGAAATCATTAACTAAACAGCCAACCCTCTGGAGCTGCAGTGTGTATTTGGTATTAGTACATACATCTCATTTTCTTCTTACCGCTCTGTCGTGTACTTGCCTGCAGCAGCGGTCCGCTGATTCTGGCAGATTAAAAAGTAGACCAAAAAAAGGCAAAGTGATAACAAACAACTTCTAAATTGCTGGACTCATCTGAACTCCAAGCTGATGGACCAAGCTTTAGGTCAGGAATATATGTAAGTATTAACTTACATAACACAGCACAAGGGTATTTGTTATAAAAGTGCAAAAATTCATGCAAAATAAGATGATAACTTGGTAATCTGTATAGTCATTAGTTGTGAGCCTTTTTAAAATTTATTACTAAAATATGTGCAAATGAAAGACATGAAGAAATGGACAGATCAATAGACCTGACCTTAAAAGGTTTAACTTCCACAAACCATAACTAAAATTCTCATTACTGAGAAGGAGACTTTGTAAAATAAGCAGTGAACATGTCACTCGTTTCTGGATTCTAAGGTCATGGCATGTACAAAAGACGAAGGTTTTAATGTCAGTGACAGGATGTTTGATAAATGAGTAATCAGCTATTAACTGTATTATTCATGAATGTTGTGCTGATTAATCAATTATTTAATTTCAGTTTAAGTTCCAACTATATTTACTGAGCTATAAAACAGTTAATGAAGTATGTTAATTTCTGGGCTCTTCCAAAGCCCACACCACCAATGAATGAACCTGTTGATTGCACAGAGTCCAATACAGTTTATATTTATGTAACCACTATTAGCTTTGGTAAATACACCAATTCTACTAAGTATACTTGCATACAGTTTTTCAAGACTCTTGGCAGTTCCTTCTGAAGCTCTTGGAGAACTCATCACAGTTCATGCCTCTCATGTAACCCCAGATGTGACATCAAGGCACGCGCCATCTGCTGCGAGACTCCTTGTTCTTCTTGTGGCTGAAGTAAGTTCTTCATGACTGTGGAATATGTTGAGGGTATGTGTCAGATTGGATGGCTCACTGAGGGGATCGAATCATGAATATGGCATTGTTTTTTTTATTGAATTTAGGTTTTAATTTTCAGTGTCTAAAAATGCTTGCTGGTAAAACAAAGTAGTGTAACAACTGATGATTTTACATCACATTGTAATTCCAGGTTAGTTAGTAATTAGTTGTTATTTATGAAATTCTAGTATAGTTAGTTTGTTTTAAAACCTCCACTTGTTCTCCACTTGTTCTGCTTGTTTTAATCCCCTTTGTTCTGCTGTACCTAAGGGTAATAACTTTTATGTGCTGAAAATGAAACCCTAATTAAACCACAACTCAAAATTTCATGGTAAATGTTGGGATTTCATGATAAGTGTATTATAATATGAAGTGCTACTGAATGTTTTAGTAAAATGTGATCATATGGTCATTACTTCTGCTTCTTCCCTCCACCTCTCATGTTGTAGATGACTTAGATATACTGCTTGGGAAAGGCTGATACAAGCGGTTGCTGCAGGCTGACAGAGCTGTGAACTGGAGGGTGGTGAAGAGAGCTGATTACAGTAGAATGATTTCACTTGAAAGGCTTTATTCTATGATTGCTTCTAAGTTGTATTGTTGCAAAGTGGAAATGTTTAGAAACAACAGCACCTCAGATCTGATAAGGTTACATAGCAGGCTTTCTGAGTGCTTAGACACAATATGCAAAGTGCTAATGCTCTGCTGACTCAGTAACTGCAGAGTTTCAAATCTCCTCTGGCATTAACATCCGCACAAAAACTGTTAACCAGGTGCTTTATGCCATAGGTTTACATGGCTGAGCAGCTACTATAGGTATAATGAGTAGTGCCCAGTACCTTTGTCCATATAATGTAATTTGCTTTCCTATTGAAGTCTGGACAAAGTGTGTAAATATTCAGATATGAGAAGCTTAATATGCAATTTTATTTTAAATATTCACAGAAAACATGGTGAAATGTTACTGAAGCACTCGTGATTCTAACTGTGTCACCATGAACCACTCTCATATGCAGTCCATTATACCTCTTAGATGCCTTCACAATGCGGCAAAATTGGAAACTGCCTTTCTCTCTCTCTCACACACACACACACACACACACACACACACACACACACACACACACACACACACACACACACACACACACACACACACACACGCTGATGATTGAAGCACTCACACATTCTGTCACCTGCCACAGATTAGTTGATTTCCAGAGACAAAATGTGTGTGAAATTTGCAGCCCACTTGTAAGAATTTAATTGTTAGTTAGCATGTCTGAAATATTTCTCTTACAGAGAAAGTGAGATTAGTTGCAAGTGGTGAAAAAGGATGCAAAAAATTTGGCAAAAACAAGAAAACATCACTGTACCTTACTGCAATGGAAAAGCAATGACAAAGAATAAGGATAGGCTCAACCTGATAAGACAACACGTTCTCACTCCCAACTCGTCAAACGTGTGACGCATGGTCAGGCTCCCTCTGCTGCACTTATGGACGCGCAGGGTACCCCCCTCGCGTCGGGAATTGACGTGAAGGGTCCTCCGATTGAATGCCGCGGAAGAGCCTGTTGTCCGTATATTTATATATTTCCGAAATCACTTTGTAGTGACGTATACTGAACACAATAAATTATATAATGTAAACAACTACCTGAAAAACAGGTAGAACAATACTTTTGTATCGTTTATTGCATTTACGGAGGGAGTGATGTATGCTGGGTAATGGCACAGCTAGCTACTGGGTGACTTTGTTCACCCGCTTCGGCTGTTATCAGTCCATACAATGGGCGTTATTAGCACAGATCAGTCCCATAGATATGGGCCATCTCCTGCTAGATTGTTCAGAAGGTTGTTCTCATCCATCCAGATGGAGGATCACTAACAGGAGCGTGGGAAGACTCCAGAATCCACTCTGGCTGGAATCCGGTGGATACAGCAGTGTTTACAGGTAAGACCATTTAAACGGACAGCATTTATAGAATGACTATTAAAAGTCAGCGAGTGTCAGTAATGTTAATGTGGTTATGTTAGTAATACACCGAGTGCTAATATAACAGCTTTAAGATGCATTTGTAGACATTATTACGTGTTTTACCGTCTTTATGGTGCTAGCTTAAAGTTACGGTGTAAACGTTAGCTTATATTGGAGGAAAGCTGTTACTGGTTAAACGATGTTAGCACAGAAATATTAGCTTCTGTCATGACTGATGAAGTTACTAGTTAATAAAGTTTCCAGTAAAGTGTTTAATCGCAGCCACAGACTGACAGCAAATATCTCGATTAGCTTCAGTGCATCTGTAATAAATATGTGCAAGTTTCAGTGCTTCGTTTAAACTGTATGATACTTATACTGACCCAGGGTCAGTGTAAAATACAATCCTAGCTGTGTGAACAAAGCCTGGCTCCTTTAATCCTGCATGACAAACCTCAGGATGCAGGCTATTATTACTCTTTCCTGCTGGCACACCTGTCACACCTGAGAGTCAGCTAGAAACTTACAGTGACGTGGACATCATGCAAAGACTGCCAGACTCTGTAATACTGCAAATGATCAGTGACTCAGGTTATCACTAAACTTTAAACGGCACCTCTGTGTCTCTGTGTGCTGAACATTTAGGATTGAGTCAGGCTGCATCAGCTGAAGCTGTTATTTGTATATATCAGTATTTTTTTATTCAGGTGTGGGGAAAATACGTAAGACTGCAGTGAAGCGATGCACCAGATGAATCCCTGGCCAAAGGTATCGTACTTGAATCAGACTACTGATCCAGCCACATCAGCCTTTTGTGAGGTCTGTTTAAAGTTGACTAAAAGTCAACTGCAGGTTCCTGAGAGGTGGACTGTGAACACAGAAACATATGTTCATACATACAGCTGCAGCAAACTTACATTAATTTTAAATAGATTTGTTACTCTGATGTCTGTCTCTGTGTTAGTCCTCTGACAGACTGGTGACCTGTCCAGGTGTGCTCTACCTATGACTACTGGGACAGGCTCTAGCCTCTGTAATAGAAATTTTCTGTTATTCTCATTTAAAGTATTTAAGTGCTTATGCATATGCTTAGTTGTGACACTGTTACTGTTCAGGGAAAGTTTCTAAAACTAGATGAACTTACTTCAGCGTCAGCAGTTTGAGAAAACAACTCCCTTTACAGGTGGTGATAAGGCCACAAAACAGCACAACCATTGATCCGTTAGGTTTCATAGTGAGGCGCGTGAAGTGTGGTGTGATCAGTTTAACATCCTCTTCCTTGGAATGCATAAAGGAGGAGGAGCACCACTTCTGTGGCAGCGCTGACATGACTGAACTGTGATGTTTGATGTGTGTTGGCGCAGTAATAAATAGCTTGATCACAGCTCTTTCTGTGTTGCAAACTTTATTTAAAAAATTCCACGACACCCCCCCCCCCCCCCCCCCCCCCCCCACTGTGAACCTGAATTGAATATTCAGAAGACATTTGTTTAAATAGTTCTACAAATCTGAGCTGTTGGTGTGTCCTTGGATTGTGTGGTAATAATATTAGAGCCTGCAATCTTTCTTACTGAATCTCTACTATGAGTCATGTTACCTGAGATTAATTCTATGTTTACCTGTCAGCCTGGACGAATGTGCTGTGTGAAGGAAATTAAATTAAATCAGATCTGAACTGCGTACATTTAAGGAACCTGTTAATATTTAATTGAAATATGAACCAGTGATTTTTTTTGATTGCTGATTCCAAGAGAGTCTTTGTGGAAATCCTGTTTGGCTTTTTGTTATTTTAATTCTCTTCTCTGTTTTCCAGAACAGTTCTCCACAGTCGCTGTCCACATGGGTCAGTGGGACCAAGAAGCACTCTGCTAATGTGGGACTCTGACCAGCAACATCCAGCAGGACCCAGACAGCGTTTTCTATCTCCCAGCTGGAGTTTTTGTTTGTCTGTGACTGGAGAGTCAGATTTTTGTTGAGCTTCACACTCGCAGAGGTAAGTCAGTTTGCAGAGATCCCTCCCACCCTGGCTTTTATGTGCTGGATTTCTTATCTGAAACAGTAATATTTCAGTGACTGCTGCTTATACCACAGGTTAATACACTCTACTGATCCCTGATGGGAGAATCATCAATTTTGGCAACAAAGAAGCCTGGTGGATGTTTGTTTGCAGTCTGATGATGGGACATCATGCTCTGCATCGTCAAAGTTTGCCTCCTCATTATTATTCATACCCAGTAATGTGAAGTATGCTCATATCTACTATAACTGAACCAACCTGGTGCTCTTCATTTATGGAGGCTGTTGAGTCTGAATGTTGGATGTTGTGTATCTCGTGTTCTCTGGGCTTTGTTGTCCTCAGTCTTTTCGCAGGATCAGAAAACAAAACCAGGAGGCGCGTAAATGTTTCTTCTCCATGATGTTTCTTCAAATGTTTCTTCTGGATGATGATAAGACTGACACGGGATGCCACCTTTGGTCTTGTGATGAAGCAAAGCTCAGGAAGAAGTGGGATTAAATGGTACCCACATGTTGAGAAGGATGTACAGGGGCACCTGCAGCCAAATCCAAGCTTCAGGTTAGTTGTAGTTGCAGAACGCTATAGACTGAGACAGCTGAGGCATCAAATGTTTGATTAAACAGATGAAAAAGAGAAGTTTCTTCCCTATAATTATCACTTCTTAAAATCTGTAGCAACTTCAAGTCTGTCAGCGTGCTGAGCATGCTCAGAATGTGACAATATATTTTTGTTCAACATTTAATTTCTTTCAGTTGCAATTGTTAAATGAAAAAAACATATATTCTTATAATTTAGCAAACTAATTTATCAAAAAAATATACATATATCTGTATTAGTTTTAATAAATTAATTTGACACCTGTATTGAAAATACCATATTGTATTCATACAGAATCAGTTTGGTATCATTGTTTGTCTGATTGTTGAAACTAAGAGCTGCTTTGATCTGTTTGGATCTAAAGTATCCAAAGTTGAGCTCTGATGTTTCTTCACCCCTGTGTGTGTGATATGTGATTCCTACATGCTGGCAGAGCAGAGCAGCAGTTTGTGCTCACAGATGGTGACGGTGTGGAGAGACGGTGGTGTTTCCTCAGAAGAACCAGCAGAGTCACAACAGACACCAGTCCATCACCACCTTGACTTGCTGACTGATGCTCGTCTGCACTGCACAGAGGAAATCAGCTGACCGAGGTTTGTCCAGTGACGTGTTATGAATGTATATTTGTTTTATGCTTACAGATATGTTTTCTTGACAGAGGCTCTGCAGAGGTTAGACAAAGCAGAGAAAACATGTGCTTTACATTTTACTGTGATTTATTGAGATATTTGTTGCCTGAAGTTCAGCAGGAATGGAGAAATAGAATCAAAGGGAGATGTTTTTGATGTTTTTGTAATGATGTAAGTAAATCTTCAATATTATTTATTTGCTTGGTTATATTAGGAGTGTTTCTGAGTGAGGGGGAGAGGAGTCATCATCCAGGTAAAGTGACGTGGATCAGTGGATACACTTGTCTCCCCTTTAAAGGAGACACTCTTAGAGAGAGACGATTAGAGTCATCCTTAAATGTTAGTGCTTTCAAATACACAAACATTTTTAAAGGACAAAAATGAACATCCAACTTTGACTGTAACACAAAATAAATCTTTGCATGTGTGTTTTCAAACTCTCAGATGGGCAGCATATCAGTCTTGGACTGTCTAACCTGCAGCACTGAATGACCACCACACATGAGCATGTTCCTGCAACATTCAGCATCTGATCCTTCATCTGTGTGCTTCTGCTTTTGGTAAGTAGAGTTACCCAACTCCAGTAACTCTAAACACATGCCATCCATTTCTAACGACCTGGTTACTTCCTGTCAGTTACTTTAGAAACCATGTGGTCACCTGACCTAACACTGTTTCTTCTTCTTCCCCTTAATGTTCAAGTGTCACATGTCAAACAGCTGGAGAGGAAACTACACCAGTGTACTGGGATGTTTCAGCAACACGTGCCAGATGCTGTTCCTTCATGGTGACATCACCAGAGACAGCCACGCCCACCTCAGGACCTCGCCATTGATCATGATGATTATAATGATGACAGCGAGCGGAACTAAGACTGTAAAAATCCACGACCAGAATGTTTCTTTCTAATTATGAATGAATACTGAGAGCCTCTTTCTGTGTTTTGTCTGTTTTTGTTTTTTACCTCATTTGTTACTAACAAAGTTCACAAACTCACACAGTTTACATTCTGTATGTTTCCATCTTTACCTGCCACACTCTTAACTGCATTTAAGAAAATAATCCTTAGAAATCGTCATTTTTCTCTTTTGTAATTGATGATAATTCAGTGAATATACTGCACTGCTTCCTTTTATTGTGTCACACATTGCTTTGTTTTTCAGTGTCCAGTTATTTTTTTACTGCTGTTTGAATTCTCTGTATGTTTGACCCTGTAGACTGTTTGATGGACTGCTTGTCTTCCTGTTTGTAACCGCCGCCTGTTTTTGACTAAAGATTTGGATTTCTGACTTCAACACAGCCTCTGCGTGTCCTCCCTTTGTGTCCTCTTCCTCTGTGAACGTGTTGCATGTGTCACAGATTCATTTTATTAACAGCTTTCCCACAGTGAGTTGCATCAGCATTCATTCACAGCACATTTCAGAAGGATTCAGATTAATACAGCAATCTTACAGTCAGAATGATCCTGACAGAATGCCACTGTAAATGATCTTTCATCAGGTAAATTTTAAAGTTCAGGGGCAGGAGTTATGAAGACTCATACTGGCATTAGGACTAATAATATGTACTTACAAAGTCAAAGTTTTTTAATTATGCTAGAATATTGGAAGACAATCAACTTTTAGTGTTTTCCGCATATTAATTATTCTGAAATACAGACGGTGACCCTAACTGTACAGAAGCACTAAACAACTGACAATCTAACAGACATCATCGGCCTGAGCCGTCATGCACAGTGAGTCTGATCCTTTGCTGTGAGAGTCTGACAAGCATGTTTCTGGTCAGTTTGGAACAAATAATATCACAATGTTGATCTTTTTTCCAATATTCCTTCTCTTTTACAACATAAACTGTGATCAAAGGTACTTATGTTCACAGCATGTAATAATACTGACAGTCCAGGGCATTGTGGTCTGTTGAGTTAGGGTTAGGGTTAGCAATTCAGACATATGTAATCAATATTAAACGATCGGACGTGGGCCACTGTCCGCAGTGTTGGGAAATCCATACCAGGCTGGAACGAGTCAAGGTAGGTGAGCATCCACGAGAAGACACAGCAGATGCATCCTACTAATACTGACAGGACCAGGAGACTCCAGAAACCGAGCATCTTCTCTTCAGTGCCATCCTCGCCTGTCACCCTCTCTGCCCGCGGCTCTTTGAGTATGGGGTAGATAAGGGCGCAGAGAAACCCTTATTACTAATTCGTATTATAATTCAATTTTCATGAAATATTCATATTCAGTATCGGTCCTTTTATATTATAACCACGTATCCACCCAGGCTCATGGTGGGGCAGGGCTCTGTCCTGGGATGCTTGAGTACAAGGTAATGTACACCCTGACAGTCTAACTGTAAGCAACAGTCTAAATGTAAAGTGCATTCTAAACTCCTCTTCAATAAATCATATGCAAAGAGTCATTCAGGACTGTAAAACGTGAACTACAGAACCCAGAGTCTTCATCATTAAATCTCTGGTTGCTTCATTTTTCTATCCTATATCAGATACTTTAAGGTTAGGTTAGGTAAACTTGCATTCTCATGGTGAGGCAAAGTGCTTTATGTGTGTGTGTGCGTGTCATGAACGGCTATAAAAGGCCTATAATTAAAGAACAAAGCGGGGTTTGAGTTCGAGTTGCGGCAGACTGTCACTACTTGTAAGTGGAACGCAGCCTTCCTACGGCGGACAGCTAATAACAGGAATCGGACGCGGTCCAGCCAAGTCCACAGCAACCACCATAGCAACCGCCTAGCATGACCTTAAAAACATTTTCTGTCTTCATAACTATCAAACACGTGAAATGATTTGCAAAGTGTTTAAGTGTTACAGCTGCAGAGAGCTATGGCGGCATCTTTGGAAGCTGTTTACATAGCTAATAATATACGATGTAACCATGGAGACAGTCAGTCACGTGAGCTAGCGGTGCATGTTTACTACAGTGAATAAGGTGATTGTGTGCACAGCGTCCACACGCGTAAAGACATTACTTCAATATTGTTTTATATTTGCCTTCTGTTGACCATCACCTCAGGTTCACCATTACAGTTTCAGCAGACAGATGCACACTGCTAAATATGAACACATTCAAAAACTCATGTCTCAGAAATAAGCACAGCTGTTCATGTTTGTCATTAGAGTTTTATTTGTAAGAAAATTATGAACTTCATATTGTGCATCAAATAAAAGAACATTTCACAACTCTGAGTCAACAGAAATGTCTCTAATGTAGACATGTACAGTGTAGTGTAAGCATTAAAAGATCATAAAGGAAACACTAACATTCATGTGAAACTAATTGTAATAAAAAATGAGCAGGTGGTTTATAGATGTAAAAGAAAGAATCTGACAACAACACTTTTTTGGTCTAAGTGATCAAAGTAGAAAACAGAACTGATGTTCAAGAACAAACCGTAGCTGCACTAATATTACACATCTCCATTGTTGTGGTGAACAGACATGTTGCTTTTAAAACCACATGCAGTGTGTGACCATGACTGTTCACTGAGACCATGAACGGCACTTCGCTGAAGCCTTCGCCTTCTTCTTCTAAATTGGAAGCAGAAGGAGCACGAGCTGCTTTGATCTACTGAAAGGAAAAAGCAGAACATCTGAGCTGAAACCATTAAGACAGGAACAAATTCAATGCAGTGTCTCAGGTGGCTTAGCCTGTTACAACTGTTGATACAAGCTAAATACGGTTAACACACAGTGTCAGGGAGCTCCAGTGTGGGAACTAGTGGCTTTAGGTTTGTAGTCATTTAACTTTCATCCATTCATTCATTTAATTCAGGAGGAAGAAATGTCAGGTTGGTGCAGGCTGGTTACATGCATTTGGTCCCATGCTGTCTTTAACTAAATGACTTGGTTCACTTTATGGCTGGGCTGTATGTGGGGTTATATCATGTTATTTGGGCAGGACTACCTGTCCCCTGTTAGGCTTAGAAAGTTTCTCCATAAGTAGAGTTTCTAACTCTTCTAGCACATCTGTGGCTGACAGCTTTTTGGTGGCTCTTTTTACCCCACACTGGTTGTGAGTGTGTAAATAGCCCCACTAGTTCTTTTGGGTTGCAGTTAACTTGGGAGGAAGGGGTAGGTCTGCCATGACTAGATGAATAACAATTATCTGGGATACATAAATTTCATAATGCATGCATATATCTCTATAAACCTGCCTGAGGGCTGCCATTTTTACATTCAGTTATTTCTCTGCTGGATCTAAATAATGAATGTGTTACAGTTAAACTGACACTGGTCAGTGTAAATGGCTCATTGGGACACAGAAACCTTTAAATTAAATCCCATCACCTGATATCGAGTGTCAAACAATATCAGAGCTGTAAAAGCTGTTTACAGTCAGAATTTATAAAACTATGATTGTAAATAAATTCAAACAAGTGAGCTTTTCTCTTTGTGCTGAACATCAACACTGTGATTTCTTAGACTGTAAGCTTTACTTCAGCACAACCAGTTGTAGAAGCTGCCACTCCAAATGTCTTTGATAACAAGAAAAAAAGACCTTTTCAGTCCACGGCCTGAAGTTCTTCTCTGACATCTTCTGCCATCAGCTTTGTCTGCTGGTTTGAAGACAATAAACCACAAAAAGATGATTTAGTCACTTTGTCTGCGTCATGCAGCTCGAATGTGTCGTGTAACGATGTTGAATAGCCGTCGTTATCCCTCTGCTGTGTCAGTAGGATTGTACTGTACAGCATCTCATTGATATGTGAGGAATGCTAATGTAACACGATAACAGACTTACATCATTAAAACATAAAGGACAGGAGATATTTAGATATTTTTATATTTATATTACATTTTATAGCTGACGGATATTACTAAATAGATAGAATTTACTAAATAGCTGGATGAACATGAAAAATATGTCTATAATAACAAATGACCATGAGAGCCAGTAGAATTAATTCAGCTGGACACTCAAAAGACGTCCTTAAATGCTCTTTAAGTGGCAGAACAGATGAACAAACAGTTAATTGCTTACTTGAGATGAAATCTGCTCAGCTACTTTGAAAACAGCTTCTAACTGGTTCCTCCTTTAACAGGATGACGGCTCAGGGGTAAGGCCATCATGCAGTCCAGCAACCTTTATGGTTCTGCTTTGATTCACCAGGAACTATTAGGGAAACCTTCCAGCGCCTCCTGTGAAAGACACAGGCATAAACACACAAACATTTATTAACATGTTCCACAGTCTTCCAGTTTGATTTTCTCATTCTGTGGACAACAACGTACATGGATGCAGGTTTATTGTTAACTTTTGTAAGGTTTATTTAGTGAACATATCCAGCTGCAGCTCCACTGTGATCCTGAGCTGGATAAGCACTTAAGAAAATGTGTCAATAAATGGACAAACATCAACTTACTATATTTATCCAAACAGACGGGACCAATAATGCTTCACTGAGTCAGAGACTTTAATGTCTCTTCTATGTAAGAATGTCTCGTGCTGATATACCTGCACACTTGACAACAAAGGTTTTTCAGACTGCATGTAGCTGTCCTCTATGTCAGCTAACACATTTACATTCATGTCACACTTATTTCTGCTTTCCCATTTTATAATTATTACTTACATTTTGATTAGATACCTTGAGTTTGTAAATGATCAGATTACATAATTGGAATACAATGTATCCAATTCAGGGTTGCGGGAGGATGAAGCCTATCCCAGCTGATACAGGACAAAGACAGGCTGCCAGTTTATTGCAGGGCTAACACAATATGTGTAACAGAAAATCCACTTAAATGTTTGATATTTCTTATAATAATCATAATTATGACTATTATTTAAAGGTTTCTTTAAATAATACATTTTGATTTTTAATAACCTCTAAAATATAAACCTGAGCTGTTTCAGATTCTGACCTCTGACCTCACTGCAGCTCCCTCTTTGGAAGTACGTCTGCTTCTTGTCTACCCCCAGTGTTGACCGCCTGATATCAAGATATCACGTACTGTACCTGAGGAACAAAAAAGGACAAACACTTGCCTTCATTTAAGAAGTACATTCATACAGAGGTAATCTATGGAAACACACTAGTTCAACCTTTGGGAGGAATCAGTTCCTGTGAAACATTTCTGTAAATGAACATCATGTGGAGAATGAATGAAATGAGTTCTTCGGGTGACTCAGCAGTCCCACACTGACAAATGAAATCTAGTTAAACTATTAAGCATATTTGCTCTTCTGAAATCTGTGTTAAACAACAACAAACATAAATTAGTAACAAAAATACAGCTGAGTAGAGGCTTTACAAACCACCAGCAGCCATAATGCTAAATTTTAATCTTCAAATGTTTCTGAGCCGTCTTCAACCTGCTTTTAACACATTAAAGTCCCACAGTCAATGCAGCCTGACTCAATCCTAAATGTTCAGCACACAGAGACACAGAGGTGCCGTTTAAAGTTTAGTGTTAACTTGAGTCACTGATCATTTGCAGTATTACAGAGTCTGGCAGTCTTTGCATGATGTCCACGTCACTGTGAGTTTCTAGCTGACTCTCAGGTGTGACAGGTGTGCCAGCAGGAAAGAGTAATAATAACCTGCATCCTGAGGTTTGTCATGCAGGATTAAAGCAGCCAGGCTTTGTTCACACAGCTAGGATTGTATTTTACACTGACCCTGGGTCAGTATAAGTATCATACAGTTTAAACGAAGCACTGAAACTTGCACATATTTATTACAGATGCACTGAAGCTAATCGAGATATTTGCTGTCAGTCTGTGGCTGCGATTAAACACTTTACTGGAAACTTTATTAACTAGTAACTTCATCAGTCATGACAGAAGCTAATATTTCTGTGCTAACATCGTTTAAACAGTAACAGCTTTCCTCCAATATAAGCTAACGTTTACACCGTAACTTTAAGCTAGCACCATAAAGACGGTAAAACACGTAATAACATCTACAAATGCATCTTAAAGCTGTTATATTAGCACTCGGTGTATTACTAACATAACCACATTAACATTACTGACACTCGCTGACTTTTAATAGTCATTCTATAAATGCTGTCCGTTTAAATGGTCTTACCTGTAAACACTGCTGTATCCACCGGATTCCAGCCAGAGTGAATTCTGGAGTCTTCCCACGCTCCTGTTAGTGATCCTCCATCTGGATGGATGAGAACAACCTTCTGAACAATCTAGCAGGAGATGGCCCATATCTATGGGACTGATCTGTGCTAATAACGCCCATTGTATGGACTGATAACAGCCGAAGCGGGTGAATAAAGTCACCCAGTAGCTAGCTGTGCCATTACCCAGCATACATCACTCCCTCCGTAAATGCAATAAACGATACAAAAGTATTGTTCTACCTGTTTTTCAGGTAGTTGTTTACATTATATAATTTATTGTGTTCAGTATACGTCACTACAAAGTGATTTCGGAAATATATAAATATACGGACAACAGGCTCTTCCGCGGCATTCAATCGGAGGACCCTTCACGTCAATTCCCGACGCGAGGGGGGTACCCTGCGCGTCCATAAGTGCAGCAGAGGGAGCCTGACCATGCGTCACACGTTTGACGAGTTGGGAGTGAGAACGTGTTGGATAAGAACAGAAACTAAGCATCATTTCTGAATAGAAATTGTATTTATTTGTCTGTTTGTTTATTTATTTATGTCCTCCTGTGGCAACAATTGATTTGTCTTATTTAAAGTCAACATTGTTTAATAAAGTATTAAACATTTCTGAGCTCTAACACAGCATGCATGAATAATAATGTGAGACGGACGTTTTTTCTTTTCTTTTCTTTTCTTTTCTTTTCTTTTCTTTTCTTTTCATGAGAATCCAAAGACTCGGTGGCACTTTAACCTCCTAAGACCCGAACTCTTCCACGGCATGCATTTTTAATTTCTCTTTGATATTTGGGCATATTGGGGCCCGATGAATGTAAAAACAAAGAATTACCAGATTTTTTTTTTTACCTTATTTTTGTTTTTAAGAAAAATGAGAGCCACATATGAGGATATTCGTTTAAAATTTTGATAGAACAGTAGCAGCATAATGTCCTCGTAAGTGGATATCAGGCCTTTGTAGAGCAAAATTTAGTATTTTGGTCTAAATAACCCAAAACGTGATGTCTACATATGTGGACGCCAGGTCCTAGGAGGTTAAAGAAATACCCACTGGGTTACTGCTTACAAAACTACTCGCTATATGACTCGTTTTTCCTTTCCTTTAAAACTTCCAAATGTTACCTCATTGTTCTATTGCATTTAATATTTAAGCTTCATTAAAAACTGCTAACCACTGAAAAGTACACTATTATTCAGAAGAATTACATGGTAAATATTGGAAAATTATACCATAAGTCTGCATTATGAGGTGCCACCAAATTATAAATAAATAAATAACAGTGTGTCTGGTTATTTTTGTCAAATGAATACAAAGAAGAAGAAAACATTAGCCCGATTACAGTAACTAAAGTTATGTTTATTAAACAAATTAAACAACACAGAGCTTTTAAAATAAAGATCCTGAAAGCTTTTGTTTTATCACTGACTGAAATTAATACAAGATTAAAAAACTAAACTACTAATTAAAAATTAGACTACATAAAACTTCCATCCATCCGTTCTCTTCTGGTTATCCTTACCAGGATAGGGCGAGAGGCGGAGTACACCCTGGACAGGTGACCAATCTGACGCAGGGCTCACACAGAGAGGTAGACGTCCATTCTATGGGCAATGTAGAATCACCAATTACTAGTTAACCTGATCCCAGTTAACCTGATCCCACTCCTTCTTGCTGTGAGGCAACATTTCTAATCAAGATGCCACCAATTAATACAACACTTTGATTAAACTCTGAATGGTAGTGACCAGGATTAACTCCTGCCAAATAGATTAAACTAACCAATGGAATTAATTGCTTCATAATCATGGAAAATACAAAGCTGGAACGATCAAATGAGTCAAAAATGATCTTTTATTCATGCACAAATTTGATCTGTTTTTGCAAATAACAACAAAAAAACAACTTTGACACAAAGCTTTGTTCATTTGTTTATTTATTTTTTTGGCCACGCGATTTGTTTGGCATTGAAACGAACCCACAAGCAGGAGAACTATGTTTATTAAAAATGAACAAGCACCGAACAAGTGACGGGCCATTAAGCCATTATTTCTAATTACTTTCATGCAAAATTTGTCACCAGTAATCAAAGATCTTTAATCATAGATCAATAGACATTAATATGCCCATTTAAGTCTCACCAAAACTAACATGAGACAATCAAAATCAGCTTGCAGAAAGGAAAGTGCAAGCACAAATAATATCCACTTTTGGCAAACTGTGTGTGAACGCAGGTCCTGTGTGTTGTATATGTGCAATATGTTAACAAGCACAAAGCATCCGAGGTCAGGATGAAAACAAAGATACACAGTCACAGCTGTTGGTTGATGTAGCATAAGGTCTGAGCAGAGCTGCTGCTTCTCTCAGTTCTGCCAGGCTAATAATATCCTGCTGAAGCTGCTGATTAGGAACACGAGGTGAGAGTACCTCACTGTCCACGCACGTCAGCGAGGTTTGCAGATTCTAAAAGTAGAAGAACTTTTCCCCAGATAGAAACACAGCCATGGGTTTTAAGTATTCTCGGCACAATAAAAAAAAAAACTCCCACGCATTTGCTAAAGTCGAAAAAGCAAATGCAGAAAGCAGTGACGTTAATAATGTATTTTTACAGCGTTTTTTATACCATAGCTGCTTACTGCTGTAAGTTGAAAATACTTAGATCTTGAGACATGCACTCTGACGTCATGACCACCATGGAGAAGTTTAAAAGAGAGGATATTATGTTCTCTTTTTTTCCCATGAGGATTTGTTTTTACAGTGGGACCAGATTTTCTGTACTAATCTTGGATTGATGGCAAAGAATCCCAGGCAGATCTGTAGTCCATTGCTTTCACTCAGATTTTAAGAGCTAATCCACATAATTTATACTGTCTGAACAGAAATCATAAGAAACACATCTAAAAGCATCATACACATCATCAGCCCATCCTCTCTTCTTTCTGTGAATTAATCAGGCCACCAAACTACGTAACCACGAACTGTGAATTCAACAAGTAAAGGCACAGAAATCGGGAGGCGTACATTATAGACTGGAAACGATATATGAAAAAAGCAGGAAGTGACTAATGCAAAAAAAAAAAAAAAAAATTTAAGGGTTTTTGCTCCATTAGGAAGAAAAGTTATTAACTCCCAGATTCAAAATGTCACGTCTAGTATTACATCCATTATTTCCTACATGCTCACTATCATTGAATGTGGCTTTAATGAACAAAGCAAGCACAGGTACCACATCATTGTCCTTCTCCACAAGCCTGGTGTGCGCATCAGTGTCGGGGTCTGCAGCAGTGCATCGTCTGTCAACACCTGGGTCTCCTATAGCTCAAAGACCCAGCTTACCCACGACCACTCATTTATCACTTCCCTCTTTCTCTGATAGCTTGCAGGTTCATTGAAGCTCCAGACGGGGCTCTCATCATGAGCTAACTCTCCTCTTTCTTTTAGTTATGAACTTGCAAAGCTCTTTCTCATTGGATTTTACACTGCTTCCTGTTTTCATCACTGGAAGCTGCCATATAAGATGTTTTAATCTCATTCACTAAGTACCCCAGCTCTTCCCTTTTATATTTGTACCTGTGTCAAACCTGAAATGCCATCATAGGTTTGACACAGGAGAACCTTCCTTCATGCAATAGTCTGTCATCTGTTGTTTGCCATCTCAGAAAGATCTGAGACATTTTGCCAGGTCTGCCCTCTGAGGCATTAGGCCACAGTGAGTGAGAAACCCAGTCAGGAAGTAATGACCTTTTCTCCACTGAGCAACGGGAAAGAGCAGAGAGCTGGGAAGCAAAGGGGTTTAATCGGATCAATGTGCCCTTTGTCATCTCACTGTCTGCCCTGTCAGTCTGTATGTCTGTCTACCCGTTTGTTGTTTGTTGGCTGAGTGTTTATATTTACTCTGCATGATCCATCTGCCTATCTGCTGGCTGTCTGTCTGCCCATCTTTCATTTTGCTTGATCTGTTTTGCTTGTGAAACCAGAACTATCAAAGCAGCCCCATTTCTACGGTATCTTAAAATGTTTTTTGTATCTCTGCTCTGAAATGAGTCAGCCAACATACAGCATTGTGCAAAGGTTTTAAGGATTTTAAATGGTTAGAGTCACATCCATCACATAATGCCACCAGGGAGATGTTAATTTCAAATTTATTCTGCAATGTGATAACGACCCTGTACATAGAGTCCAGCAACAGATGGTGTGGCCCTTTATCTAACAGAACTGTTGCTGTTTTAAAGGCACAGGGTAAACTCACAGAGTACTGATTTGATTTCCAGTTTTCAGTAAAATCTTAACTGCAGTTTATGTGAAGTGTCTACAACAAGAGTAGCAACTCTGTGAAGCTGCTTTGACCTTATACTACTGTCAGCATGCTCAGAATCACAATGAAACATCTAATGTTTGCTAATTAAGACGCAAATGTTTAATTTAGCCTGATAATGGTGCTCAATTAATAAAAATCAGAGGCTCAGCTATTGCAGTTCAGGCTAAGGGGATGGTTATTTACACTGGCTACCCTCTTCATTAGCTGCTTGTTAATGCAAATATCTCATCAGCCAATCACATGTCAGCAACTCAGTACATTTAGGCGTGTAGATGTGGTCAAGATGATGTGATGAAATTTCAAACTGAGCATCGGAATAGGGAAGAAAGGTGCTTTCAGTGGCTCTGCATGTGGCTGTTTGTGTCCGAGTGACTAGTTTAAGTGTTTCAGCTGATCAGCTGTGATTTTCCTACAACCATTTCCAATCTTTACAGAAAATGGTCTGAAAAAGAGAAAATATCCAAAGGGTGGGTGTTCCCCGAAAGAAAACAACTTGTTGATTCCAGAGGTCTGAGGAAAGTGGCCAGACTGCTTCAAGCTGATAGGAATGCAATGGGAACTTAATGTTCATGTTGAACCTTTAAGGAGATGGGCTGCAGCAGCATAAGACCCCACTGGGTGCCTCTCCTATGAGCTAAGTACAGAAAACTGAGGCTCCACCAAAATTGGACAATTGAAACCTGAAAAGAATCTTCTTTTCTACTTCAACACTCGCATGGTAGAGTCAGAATTTTATATAATTAACATAACAATATGAATCCATTCTGCCTCATATCTGTGATTGAGGCTCCTGGAGGCAATGTGGGATATTTATTTGGCACAGTTTGGGCCCCTCGGTACCAAACCAGAGCCTGCCTGACTACCCTGCTTACAGAAGGATAACACCACATGTCACAAAGCTCAAATCATTTCAAACCGTTGCCTTTAACGTAACAACTGGAGAGTCACATCATGAATGTCAACATATCTGCAGAAACTATGTGATGCCATCATGTCAGCATGGACCAAAATCTCTGAGGAATGTTTCCATCTGAATCTGTGCCACAAAGAGTTGAGGCACCTTGCTAGTGAGATGAGTCCATCTCTCATTAGTTTGCTTAAATTAAAAAATGTCAACCCCATGGTGGCACCACTGAAAACTTTTTTAAAACTAAGTTGAAAGACTTCAGACCCCAGGGGGTACCCTGCCTCTTGTCCTATGTCAGGTGGGAAGGGCTCCAGCTCCCCTGTGACCGCGAACTGGATGAATGAATAAATGGATTCAATGAGGAAATGATGGTTGGATACACTGATGTAACATGATAAAAGACTCTGTTTTTTAAAAGATTTTTTTTAACACAGTAAAAACACTGCTGTGGTTAGTGCATGCTTTGTCTACTACAAATATATCCAATTATGCAAGAAGCGTTTTTCATTTCTTTTTCAACAACAAGCCGTCTACATGCAGTGTAATGTGATATGTATGTTAACGTGTCATCTTGTGAGTGTTCTCTGTGTCATTTTAAATTCCTCTGTATCTGCTTTTCTCTCATGTTGTCTCTCCATCTGTCTCTGTTACAGGCATTAAATGATGGAAAGCTGCAGCACAGGGCAGACCGTGCTGTCTATGGGACAGACGGACTCTGTCTGGCATTTTGGCTTCACATTCAGTTTCACCAAGCTGCAGTAAATCACTGTTCTGTTCTGTGACACTGTTCTGTTGTTCCTGCAAAGGACAATTGTTCCTGACGTTCATAGTTTATAGAATAAACCATAGTGCGTTTGCAAATATGAAAAGGAAATCTGTTGTCAGCAGATAGGTAGTTATATCTTGACCTTGAAACTGACAACCTCAATATTTCTCTCTCCTTTTCTCTTTGCAAATAAATGCTGAAATTTGTCTGGGTAAACAGAGATGAACAGGCTTCTATCATTCATCGCTGAGCCTCTAGAAGGATAATGTGTAAGCCGGCCAAATCATTCATTTAACTGCCGTAAAGTCCACAACAACAGAACGACATACATTCATTCACGTATACCCCTATGCTACTGGAACTTATTTACATAACTCTTGCAAACTCTGCAGTTACGGTAAGAAAGTCTCCCTGGGGTTAGTGCTCTAAAAACTGGACTTAACACATGGATGGATAAAAGTGCATGGATAAATGGATGGTTGGAGTTGGGTGATCCGCTGACTTTTAAAGGGAAAAAAAACCCCATACCCGCTCCTACAGATGATACATCAACCTGTTGTCTTTTGTGATTACCCTAAAATATTTCAGTTTTCCCATGTTTTGCAGTCATATCCACAGGTCTACTCCACACCGTTTCTTCAACCTGCTTCTCCTTTACCTCTCAGAGAATCAAACCACTCTCTCCTCAGCCAACTGGAGAGCACAGGAATCTATTAAGCTCCATATGGGAAATATGTCACCGGAGAACCAGTGTTAGAAGTGATTTAGTAGAGAGGAAAGGGTGGAGAAGAGGAGAAATGGATGAGTAAGGTGTGCTGCAGTTCCAAGGTGAGACAAGGTGGAAATAGGCATGGGTGTCACGTAGGGAGAAGGACTTCCCACTTCTCTCTCTCTTGTATCTACACCACATATACAACCACACAAAGTGTAGTTGAATCTTAAGAGTCGACACGAATGCCATTATTCTCAGGGGTGATTCTGGACCAGTAATGAGATTGTAGGACTGCCCTGTTAGAGTTATATCACCCCTTACAACACCGTAAATCCCCCTGCTTACACTGCAACAGTCAGACTGAATAAAAGTGATCCATTTATTTTTCAACTGACTTGTCCACTGAAAATCCTGCAATTCTGTGCACGGGATTTAACAACATCTAAATCGCCATCGGATGAGAGTTGTGGGGTTGCTGATTATTCACAGGAAAATGCTGATCTTTCTGATGAAACCATAGCCATGCAGAGTTGTTGGAGGCGATAAACTGGCAAATAAAATGCATACCTTTATTGTTGCTACATGTTGGTTTTAGTGGCCTTCTCAGTTTCTGAGATTCAATTCAGTTTTACTTATATAGCGCCAAATCAGGGAGGGGACGAAGGCAAGACAAAAGTAATGCTGTAGGAGAAAGACAGAGATTAATAATAAGTTATGATTAAATGCAGAGCGGTGTATAAAGCATGGTGAGTGAAAAGGAAACAGTGCATCGTGGGGAGCCCCAAGCAGCCTAAACCTATTGCAGTATAGCTAAGGGAGGATTCAGGGCCACCTGATCCAGCCCTAAGTATAAGCTTTATCAAAAGGAACATTTTAAGCCTAATTTTAAAAGTAGAGAGGGTGTCTGCCTACCAAATCTAAACTGTAAACTGGTTCCACAGAAGAGGGTCCTGAAAGCTGAAGGCTCTGCCTCCCATTCTACTTTTAAATACCCCAGAAACCAGAGCTAAGACAGCATGAAGTGCTCTATTGGGGTGATACAGTACTATGAGGTCTTAAAGATAAGGTTATCTGATTATTTAAGACCTTGTATGGAGGAGCAGAATTTTAAATTCGATTGAAAGCGTTTTATGAATGAGTGCATGTGGCTTGTACTGTAGTGTGGTCAGTAGGACTGGCAAAGTGGTACACGACTGCCAGTCAAAATGTATGAATTAACAGGCTGTCAAAGACCACTGCAGAGGAAGGTGTGACACTTTGACCTTCTAGCTGACGGAGCAATGCTCTGACACTTCTGAGCTTTGCAGTCTGAAAAAAAGAGAGTGCCTGTTTTAGTTCTGGAACACACAAATCAGAGGGTTGATAGTAATAGCCGCCTTAGTAAGATAAAGAGCCGCGCCATCACTGTCAACACCATCTAGAGCTGCGCTATGCAGTGCTCACACTGCTGCTAAAGTGATTCACTGTACCAAGAAAGAAGAAAGGAAGAAAATCTTTTTATGCAGCAAGTGTAGTGTCCACAGCATCTCTGAAACACTTAAAATCATGACTTGCCTGTAGGAATGGCAGCTATGACTGGTGCAAAATTCTCAATCCTGTCTCATTAGTAGGTGCGGGTGATGAGTAGCCTACTGACAAAACACATCGAGACCATAACTGACGGGTGGAGCATGATGTTTTAAATTTTGGCATTCCCTGTGTTGTGGTTCCTCACGTCATATGATTGAATAAAGGCCTTTAATCCTCCCCATCATATCCGGGATTCCATAGCTCATTTATTGCAGCAGTGTGAATGTCACAGGGGAGTGGGTGGATGATGTGTCCACGGGATTCCCGTTATGCATGGTGAATGCAATTACCATCCTGTGATGGAAGAGAAAGGACATTGAGAAATGGTGGGTGAGTCACTTGGAAAGAGACCACAGTTCGGCCCTCTAATGAAGCTCATGTCTACTGGTGATAGATAATAAGGGCTTGCCCTGACTCCCTGAGGAGGAAGTGGAGGGGGGCCTCTGTGTGTGACGCAAGCTCGCTTTTTGAGATGCTGTGTACACATGTAAGAACCTGATATACAGATCCCCTTTGTCAAAGCTAGTAAGAGTCTCTCTATCTTTTTATTTAATGTCTTATTTCATCAGTCAGTTTCATTTCCCCCACTGGTCCTATCTACCTCTATCTATTAAATTCCCGTCTCTCATCTGCCCACTTACTGTCCTCTATTTTAAAGCCTGTTCTCTTTTGTCTGTTTTTCTCCTTGGGCTCATTTAGGGTCAGCCATCTTTTTCCCAGACTCTGCCAAATGCTCTGTCTAGGTCATTCTGAACATTAGTATTCACAGCAGTCATTTTCCTCAGTTAGTTCTCCTTCAAGTCTGGATAGTGTCTGCTGTAAGCAGTATGAAGAGCTGCACAGACTTATTTTCTAAATTCAGGAAAAGAAAATTATTCACTATATGAGAACATTAATATCCAGAAATCTTATGTACCGTAACTTTATTTTTTTGCAGTTTTGGTGATCATTCATGTAAGTTTTTAGTAAGAAGTCATGTGTGTTTCTGGAATTTTGAGATTCAACTTTTTAAAGGAGATGCAATCACAGCATTTTAACTTGGTTACTAGAGGTGGGAATCACCATACATCCCATGATACGATATTATCACAATATTTAACGCACGATACGATATTATTGCAATTTTTTAAAATATTTTGCGATATTCAGATTCTGTACATAAAGGTAAACTTTATCAATATTCATTTTATCTAATATCAAAGTCTCGCACTCAGTCTTTCTCTCATTTCAGTCAGTTTTATTGTTGACAAACTGAACGGTTTGTATTACAGTCTAGTCCAACTTAACTGAATGCAACCATCTGGTACAATTATAGCTATTCTGAACTATGCAATTTGTGAAAACTACACTGAAAAAAATAATCAGTGGGATAAACATAAAAAAATTATTGTAAGCGGTTGCACGAAATTAAGTTATGTTTGGTTAACCTTAGTTTTTTATGTTATACCTGCACACATTTTTCTGGTAACACGAACATGACTTTTTTATGTTGTTGTTATGTTTTTCATTCCGGTCAAATATTTATAGAAACCACTTGTTTATCAGACATGAACTTTTTGTGTTAATTGTATTGGACTACTATGTGTTATATTGACAAGATTATTTTATGGTAAGCTTATTTTATTTTATAACAAATTTCTAATATATAATATATAATCTAATATATAATTGAGTGTTCAATAAATAAAACTAAATTAAGGCTGATCTTACTGTATGTACTGTACACTTTCTCTCAATCAAAGAAATAAGCAAAACATTTTTGAACAATGACCTGTATTTTTGAAAATACTACACAGTTGTAAAAATGGACTTTCAATTCAGGCTTCCAAAATATACATGAGTCATATTTGTACAATGCATCTCTTGAAAAACATTCCACAACATTCCTCAAAGTTATCTGCTGGAACCTGAATTCAACATTGTGGGGCCTTGTGACATCGCACTTATGTAAAAAATAGTTTTTTAAATGTAAGAACCATAAGGTAAGGTAATATGGCAACAGGGGTGTAATTATTAAAATGACACAAAGAAGAGACTTAAAATAACATTATAACCCACAGGCACACAACCAAGAGACCTAAACTGATTAGTATTGGCTTGCTTCTATCACTAAACATCGCAATCACTAATACTACACGATGCAATCTGTTTGTAGTGGTGCACCTTGGGAAAAAAATTGCAAATTGGTGAAATTGGTGCAAGGCGCCATTTCCATTGAGAAAAATGGACAATCAAAGTTTGAATTTAAAAAAAAAAACAACAACCATGGCTTGAAAAGTGAAAACTGCAGTAATAAAGGCCCCAAGTTGAAAAGTGCCAGAAAAATAAGTTTCACTATGTACTGCAACTTTACCAGTGCTGGCTTAAAAGAAAGGATGGTACATATTCGAAGAGGTAAACATGTTGTTCCCACATCATAACTGGAAAACTGTTCAATCGTACAGTCTGGTCCTGAAAACCTGGGCCTTCTTTGAAAGGCTGTTCCTTTTGAGCTCCATAACCAGTTTCTATAATACCTCGAAGGTATACTTTTCCAGTGGGTAGGTGAGGTTCAAAGTGTACATTAGTCCAAACAGCATTGCAGCTGCTAGGGTATAGTTATCCAAATCCTGCCAGACTCTCTAGCCTTCAAGGACTATCCCGATGTCCTCAGGGCTGCCATTGGCATCTCTTGACTTTATGATGTAAATTCCCATGGTTGTTTCCTTATTAGATCGTTGGATAATGGCTTCATCTGTGGCCTAGAAAATGCAGAATTCCAAAATTTAATTAAACAGAACACTGGTCAAAGAACATTATACCAAATCTTATTTTAATCTGTGTCACTATTCCAAAAAATGTTAACATTAACACATTAGGTGAACAAAAATGGATTCATTACAGCATGTGATTTGAGTCCTCAGAATGCTTAAAAAGGTAATGCATGAAGTGAAATCTCCATGCAAAGAAGCAGAATACTGTCAGAGCATAGAGAGGTGTTCAACTATGAACTCCACACATCGTTCTGATGCAGGTAAAAGAAAAAACAAAAACAAAAAACGCACCCATGGTAAATTGTGAAAATCCCAGGTGATTTTCAACATACTCCTGGCATAGAGTGACAAGCAGCATTTTGTTAAAATTATTATTTTCCCTAAAGTGTATACACAAATTATTTTTTTCTTACCTGGGCCGTGGGCTCCAGAATGTTCTGCAGTCTTCTTCCTATTTGTCCTCCTCGCCTTTTGAAGACCTTTATGAGTTTGTCAGATAGCACATCTATCTGCGAGAGTAATCTGGACTGCAGTGGCATGGTGGTAATGCGCTTAAACTCTGCATTTATCTAAAAAGACAAGTTGTCACATAAAAATGCTGTCAAAATCTCAAATCTCACAAGGTTACATCCACACAAAGTTGTTATTTTTTGTCATGTTACTATTTATTAGCTATGGGTCCCATGTTGCTGAGCAGTTCCATAGTTGCCCTTACTTCCATACCACCCAAAGCCTGTTTGCAATCACAGCAGTTGCCTCCTTCTGGCCATTTTGCAGTTCTGCCAAATGACCCAGAAACTACATCTATTATTGTCATATACACATCAAGGTCTTTCATTAATACTTAGTTAAATTAGTTAATTTGACCTTTCCAGAAAATTTACCTTACAGAATGTGAGATAACATATCGTTAGCTTCATAGCATAAGTGCCTAAGTCATTTTTTGGTCAAATTGAGATTTTTGCCTAACTTTACTCCCCTACCACTGCTGCATCATCCTGTCCGTCTGCCTATGTCATTGGCCAATCACAACACTCATAAGAGTCAAAAAACATACTTGCCTAAGTCATTCATTTGACTTAGGCAGTTTTACCATTGGACTTAGGCAGTTTTGCTACAATCAATTTGACTTAGGCAGTTTTGATGTATGCAAAATGGCTGATAAGAAGAAGAGGTTGACCGCAAGTGAAGCCCTTGCTCTTCTTTTTGATTCATTTACATCTGGTAAAAGTTCATATTTTTTTAGTTTTTTGGTCACTAAATGTATTTTCATTCAATCAAAGAGGTTATGACCATGTTAAAAGATTACTTTTTTGTTGCAAACAAAGTATGATGGCTAGCTAACATTAGCGTTAGTAGTGTAGCATTAGCATAGTAATGTAGTACAAGCTAGCAGCTAGCTAACAGCAGCATGCTACCAGAGTAAATCTTTGGCAATTTCAAAGGCAATTTGAGCATTTTCAGCAAGTTTGCAAATTATATTATGTTTCAAACATTTGCTTTTTATTAGGAGGAGAGTCTAAGGACGGGGGACGCCCTGGGTTCATTGTTAATTGTTAAATTGGACTTTATATTGACTGTGTTCAAATGACTGATACTGGTTGAACTCTATTGCCAGTAATATTCATGTAGCCCTTTGAGGCGACTGTTGTTGTGATTTTGGGCTATACAAAAATAAATTGATTTGATATTAATAGTACAAATTGATTTTTTTTTTTTTTTTTACATAGCAGACATTTTGACTACACAAGTAGATTTAGATGTCATCTTGATTTACCATTTTAAGATACTCCAACAGCATTTTATTTTCTGTTGTATCATCAGGAAAGGAAGTTGATGTGAACTTAGAGGAGTTGGTGGATATAGATGAGGGAGAAGGAGGAAATTATGTTGATATGGGGCAACAGACTGATAAGCAGCCAGAGGAAGGAGAGGAAGATGAAGGAGAGGAAAAGAAAGGGGAAGGAGAGGAAGATGAAGGAGAAGAAAAGGAAGGGGAAGGAGAGGAAAAGGAAGGCGAAGGAGAGGAAGATGAAGGAGAGGAAAAGAAAGGGGAAGGAGACGAAGATGAAGGAGAAGAAAAGGAAGGGGAAGGAGAGGAAAAGGAAGGAGAAGGAGAGGAAGATGAAGGAGAGGAAAAGAAAGGGGAAGGAGACGAAGATGAAGGGGAGGAAGAGGAAGGAGGGGAGGTGGAAGCAGAGGAAGAGGAAGCCAGTCCAACCCCCAGCACTTCTGCTGTTCGTCACAAGCGTCCACTGCCCCATACGTGGAAGAAAAATGTCATCAAAGAAAAGCGTCTGAAGGGAGAGAATTACAAGAATACAATGGGACAGGAGAGACCACCAAAGGCCATGGGCCCACCATGCACATCACAGCACTGCTTCAAGTCAACGAAAAGAAGTTGTGAGCTACTGACTGAAGTTGAGAGAAGAGGAATCTTCAACAATTTCTGGTCCATGCCTTCCTGGGAGACACGCAAGGTGTATATCCAGACTGTTGTTGAAAATGTGCCCATAAAACAGAAGAAAGGTGGTGTTGATTCAAGGAGAACAACATCTCTGCTATACCACCTGCAACTCTCAGATAGATGCAAAATACCTGTGTGCAAAAATCTTTTCTGTTCCACACTTGGTATTGCCCTGAGAACCATTGGATCATGGTTAACTGCAGGCATGAAACCCAACACTCATACCCAGCCCAACCCCAAGATCAACAAGACTGGTCCTCATATGCCAATATCAGATGGAGACCAGGCCTTCCTGAAAGAGTGGCTCTCTGGAATACCTACAGTCCCATCCCATTACTGCCGCCAGGTTCCCTCTTATCAGAACAAGAAGTTCCTGGAGCCAGGAACAGTTTTGAGAGAGCTTCACAAGGAATACCAGAATGCTGCCAATGAGAATGGAAAGCGTGCTGTGAGTGAGACATACTTTCGGAAGGTTTTTGGAGAGCAGGATTACTCTGTGTTCATTCCAAAAAAAGACCAATGTGACATCTGTGTAAGCGCCAAGGTAGGAAATACAGATGAGGATGCTCTTGCTACACACTTGAGATTGAAGAGTCAGGCTCAAGCTGAAAAGGCTGCAGACAAAAATGAATCCAGTGACACACTTTCAGTGTGGACAATGGACCTTCAACGCGTTCTTCTTTGCCCCCAGACAAAAGCAAGTACAATGTACTACAAAACTAAATTACAGATGCACAACTTTACCTGCTTCAACATGAACAACAGAGATGGGTACTGTTATGCTTGGGAAGAACATGAAGGCTCCCTCAGCAGTGAGGTTTTTGCACATCTGCAGTCCAACCACTTTGAGTCTGTCCTACAGGCCAACAGAAACATTGAGAAAGTCATTGTCTGGAGTGATGGCTGCGGGTATCAGAACCGGTGTGCTACCATCAGCAACGCCTACCTTTACCTGGCCATGAAGCATGGTGTCAGCATTGAGCAGAAATTTCTAGTTGCAGGCCACACACAGATGGAGTGTGACTCCATGCACAGTCTAATTGAACGGCGCATTGTGCAAGACGTTTACACTCCACGAGATTACGTTGTCATCTTTGAGGCTGCACGCATTAATCCATCCCCATACAGGGTGACTCATGTTAAGATTCAATATTGAGGAAGGGTACAAGAGGTGATCGAAGAATAACCACACCGATCCGGCCGGGTGAAGTCAAACGATGATTTTAATGAATACACGCGTGGGAAGACAACTCTGTACGCAGACAGGAAGTAGTCTTCGACTTAATCAAAGCATGAACAGATATTTTATAGCATCAGGGTTTGTTTACTGACGCCCCTTCATGCGTCACCGGTACATTTTATACATAGATCAGATCAACATCATCATGACTTTTCACCTAGAAAATCATCTTCTATTTTCATGGCTTGGTACTTTCCGTTCTTATCTTAAAATGAATTGTTCCTCTTTCTTGCCGAGACAACAAGGAACGGTTCCTCTTTTACCGAGACAATTTTGTAGTTACAGCCAAACATAACTAACCTCTCCTCTAAATAAATCTAATTTAACGTGTGTGTGTGTGTGTTGACCTCACATGCTCTTTGTGTCACCTCTTCACCTACTGTCTGTGTCTCGTCCTCAAATGCTCTTTCTCAATTCACCTGTTGCACTTCTGACCTTTTACCAGACCAGAAGCTCACTGAGACTATGTGTATGTCTTCTACTAAATAAATGTTTTAATCAAGAACCTCTACTTAAACCTTAATATAAAATGACCTGATATAAGTGTTTTGTAAGCATGTATTGCGATTCCTTCTATGGCTCCAAGTCACTTGCACAATAGATTGTCCGAACATCGCGCCGAACAAAGCTTCCGACCCCCAATTAATTGACCGAGCTCCAACTCTTTAATAAGCACAGATATGCATTGTGTATAAAATAGTCATAACTGCTTAAGGCCTTCTTAAAGCTATCTGTTACATTGTTAAAGCCTCGTCTTAGCCTGCGGCTCAAAATAACTTCCTGCTTCTTTCTACATACAACTTCCTGTCAGCCTGCAACTCAGTCTTTCTGAAAGAGACACTGTTTAAACCTTGGAATGCAATATCCATGCTGCAGATTATATTATTAATGCAATGACAATTATTTAACAATAGCAGTAAAATAATTTCCCTCCTCGACACTCCCCCTTTTGACCTCTGGAACACCAGAGGTCACAATACATTGTGTCCTCACGCAGACCCTTCTCTGGTGGTCTCGAACCTCGAGATCTCCAGGATCCTCGCCCCTCCTGTGGTCGCCGAGATCTTCTGCAAAGGAAACAAAACACCTTTTCTTGCATCTCCCTAACTTATCCTATCTGGGACTCTTTAATCAAAAGCATGATCCTAATTATCTTCTTAACTTATTGACTTATATTTATGTATACTCTTCAACGTTACTCATCCCTTTAGAACTCTTTAAGCCCTGCTTTTACGTCCGGTTGCTCGCTCTATTTTCCCTTATCTGATCATCAACATCCTGTGCACAAGTTGTCGCTGCTGCAAGTTAATCTACTCCAAAAGAAAACAACCACTTTAATCAATTAAGTTTAAGCATATAAGCAATTACTCCTGTATACATTTCATCATAGCTAAATGCTGCCTTGAAACAACTCCTATGTGTTAACACTAACTTCATTTTAAAACCTCACATTTCCTATGTTATCACCTGTTTTGGTATAGCCTTTTTATTTCATTTTGCTCCCTTTAATGTAACAATACCTTCTAATTCTAATGTATCAGACTTAACCAAAATATATGCTTTCCTTCCTCTTTTGGTCCTTCTTTAAGTTCAGTTAAAAGCTAAATGAATTTAAGGCCTTTTGCCTGGAATCAATACTGTCATGTGTGTTTCTTAACTCTGTGTCTGTAAGCGTGTGCAATCCTTCATGAACTCATATTATCCTCACAGTAGATTGGCTAATCATAGCGCTAGCCAAAGGCTCGTGACCCTCCAGAGACAAATTTGAGCCACAACTCCTTTAAAAGCACAAAATGCAATATGTATAAAAATCATTTCTACGTAGAAGCTCCCCCTTTATCCTAAAGATAAACCTATGTAATATCTGTATGTGTACGCCTACATTATAACCACTACTTCTAGAAATCAAAAAGAAATCAAAGCTGTTCTACTCCTTCAACCCTCACTAGTTTTCCCTCTAAGATTTATTCACAGCTTTGAAAAACCGGCATTGTATCTTCTAAACAGGATTCAGTTCTGTCTTGGTCCTGGGCCATGTTGGCCCAGTATTCTTGGTTCCTTGTATTTTCGCTCCTTATTTAGGCCAGGTTTTCTGAGGTGTCCTGTTGTGGTGTTCCCTAAGTGTTTTTTCCCTTTGTGACTCTTACCCCCTTGTGCCCCTCTGTGTATTTATGAGCTCTCGTCTCTCTTTGTGTTTATTCCATGTTTCCCCCAGCCTGTTATGTCTGTGTTCTCCCCGTGCTCTGGGTGTATTTAAGTTGTGTCTTCTGTCATGGTAGTTGCTGGTTTGTCTGTGTTGTTTCCCCTCGGTCTCCCTGCATCCTCGTTTCTGGTTTGTGTTATTAGCTTACCCAGTTTAGGTTGTTTTTTCCACCAGTGCTGTTTTGTGCCCACCGTTGTAAATAAATATTCACCTGCACCAGAGCTGCCGCCTTTTTGGGTCCTTTTCTACAACTCCACACGGCTTGCCTCGCAAACCGTGACAAGTTCACTTTTAATCCTTTAACCTTAACTTAAAAATAACAGTTTCAGTTTTACCATATCCAAATGATCAAAAACCCAAAAGGTCCTAAAATGATCCTAAATTATTAAACAATTAAATTATTAAACCCTAAACCCCCCTTTATCTTGATACATTTCATGTGTCAAGATACTATACAAAACTTAAAACTGCTCAGTTTTCCCCACTCATGATCCAATCTGTGTCATAAAAATAAACTTAAAACAGAACAGTTATCAGTCATGTGTTTCTACAATTAATGGTAACTGAGTTACATCAAAAAATATTTCCCCTTTAGCATTTGGCATTCTCCCAACAATATACTATAATCTCATAATCTAACCCCACCTAATAAAACAAAACAGAAATTTTCTCTGGTAAAAACAAATTGTTTATCCACATTTATTCATCCTCACCTTCATCCAGTCACACATTCACTCACATGCAGTCACACCATGTATTTGCTGATAGTGGAGCCTCCCGCACGATCAGATACTCCACCCTCAGCAAAATGAGCTCAGTCATTTTTTATTTTCCATAGGAAAATATTTCTTTATGCTTTTGGACTGGATTGACTCGCATAAAATCCTTTTTACAGGGACTTACGACCTGAATTGTCCCCAGGTAGCTTTCTCCTCAGCCAATTGTAATCTGGAAAGCCGCCTTATATTTGCTCCTCCCGATAATTTTCAGCGCCGTTATTCACTGTTGCAGGCCTGCTTAAAACAGAAATGAAAAATAGAGCTGATTGTTAGCTCATAAAAACAAAACAAAATCACCTGACAGGTTTTCTTTAAGTGCACTGTTACAAAATAATGGGCCCAATTTTAGACATGTCCATGTTTCCTAAAACTCCCTCTATTTAAAACAAAAACACCAACAACCCAAACCTAACTGACCGAATCAACCCATTACCACAACAACCTCAACAACCTTAAACACACAAGTATTTGCCACCACATAATTTCACCTCCTCAATACACCGAAAGTCTCATTAAAACCACACAATTTGCAAACAAAAATCACCCCCTTATACTCTTAAATTCAGCATAAGACCCCTTACGACATCATATAATCACTAAACTATAAATTCCCTACCCCAATCTGCACTTCTCGTCTCTGCTATGCTTCCTCTTCCTGAAAGTCACAGTCACACACACACTCCAGCTAATTTGCATACTGAGTCATCTCTCAAGAAGCTGTAACAACAGAAACATATGTTTAAACATTCCCAACTCATTAAATCATTTTATTTCTTCCAACAGTGATCACTAGTGTTGATCACTCAGTACGAGAGCACTCCTAAGTCACTCTTTTTAAAACTACTTTAATCCCTTTTTCGTTTTCATAACTCCCTTTGTCATATGGCTTATTCTATTCCTCAATTACAAACTCAAATGTATTTTATTAAACATTCACACCCTTGTATCATTCATACAAAATAGCAAGCTGTTCTTCATTGCCTATGTTTGTGTTCTTAGCCAGGTTTAATCAGTGTCTATGCATTAAACTCCATGAGCTTGTCTTGTCTTTATAAGTTTAATGCATTTCCTGTTTGTGTGTGAATTTGCATATGGTGCTTTTACAGTGTGTCAGACTCCTTCATAATTTTGCCTTTAAACAGTCAATTTTCTCCTCCCCAAATTTACTAACCCAAATTCTGATTTCCTACCTTAAATAGCAGCATTCCTTGTCCTCAGCCAGAAGGTAGGGCTCCACTTGCCACTTTCCACCTCCACCCTAGCCCAGCGGCCTTACCCGTCAGGACCCGTCTTCTTACTGAAGCCGAGAGTAATCGTGACTGTGCCTGCCTTAGGTTGTCCCAGGGTTTCGAGGTGGGATCTTACCCGTCATGGGCTATCCAGCCTTCCATACTCGCCTGATACGGGGCCCAAGTGGGCAGGGGAGGGAACACACTGGCTCTGGGAATTAAAGGAATGTAAGCTGCTTCCTTCATTGCATCTTATGTTAAACTATCTTACTTCTGACTCCTTCCTAGAATAATTTCACATATGGCACTATGTGTATGTGTGTTTTCTTATTCATTAATGTAATTATCAGTTATTTTCTCTCTTCATTTTACTTTATTTATCTGTTTGTTTGTAACGTTCTACTTTAGTTCTACTAAACCTTGATGTAAAAACAATACTCCCTTATTTCACGCACACACTCTGCATTTTGCCTACGCACACACTTCTCTCTCAGACTTCCTCTGTTCACACATCACCTTATATGGGCATGCAAACTTCCTGTCACCCACACCATTTCCTGTTACACACACACCGCACGCAGCTGCTCAGAGCAGCTCAAACTGCTTTGCTGTTTCTCCAGGCTAATCAAACTTATTTTGTATTTACAATCTACAAACCCTCTGTAATTCTACTAACTTTTGACCTAAAATGTAGCATCATTCACACAATGATTTCATAATCCTCTCACACACACCTTTTAAATAAACTAAACTCTTATAACATCACTCATGCCTCTCTCAAATTAAAAACACTTTCAAACTTTAAAACCTCCTACTTTACATCACCCAAGAAATACCTCTCACACCTTTATTCATCATGTCAAAGCTTCTAGTCACCGCATTCACACTTAAACTGTGACTAGAGTTAAGGAATATAACTCAACACACTTTCCTAAGAGTATTTTAGACATGCTTGTCATAATCAAAAAGAGCAAGTAAAAAACAAACAAACAAAAAATTGAAACCTCCATTAATTCTCACCGCACACACAAGAAATTGAAAAAATAAAACCCACCAGCAACTAATGCTGGAGAAAAGTTACTACTGAAAGTGATGTGTTAGTCTTAAGTATATACAGTGCACTCAATATATTTATATATCTACATCCAAACTCAGTCAATTACTATACATCCACTACGGCAACTCAAAACTTTATTTATAGTCCTCTAATAAACATAAATGGCATTTGAAACACACACTCAACAATGTTTGCAGCAGTATTTGTAAAACCAACTGTGGCTTAAACAGTTCACTGCTTACTCATTTGCATTTTCACTCACACACACACCGTCTAAAAATAGCTCCAGCATTGCCTCAGACTCCTTTCACACAGAGATCTCTTATTACAAAGACGTCTTATATTTACAACTACTGTCAGATCTGTCAGCTTTAGCGCCTAACCAATTTCGACAAATTTAAAATAACCGCCCACCAATTAACCAGTATCAAGACTTTAACTGTTTCTGGCCTCATTTCTAAAATCCCTAACTCAATTTAAAAGCGTCAACCAACCCAAACTTTGCCTGAAGCTCTATTTTTGGCATTTCACAGCCAAGGCTTACCTCGAAGTGTTAAGTTAAAGTTACACGCCCGAAGACCAACTTCTCCTGTCCAAAAAAGCGCAGATACCGTTCCAACCGGTAAGGAGACTAACTCCTAGTTATTCTGGAGTGCCCCAAGCTCCACAGTGACCAACTGACTATCCCTCTTCGAGGACAATGTCTAAGCGTCCTTGACATTGGCAAGCGTTACCTCTGAGCACTGCGCTTCCTAGCAGACTCGAACTGCCGTTCTAGAATAATTTATAATACTTTGAAACAACAATCAACACCCGAAACAAGTGTATAACTGAGGCAGATCGACCCTGATGGACAATGGGGACTCTAACCCACAAAATGACCAACCAAGGTCTGACCTAATGACCAACCGGGACTTTAACCCACAAAATGACCAAATACCCTACCAAACTACTTGAGACTCTAACTCAATTTCTTTGGGACTTCAACCCAGTATTTAAACTTTTCTTATCAGACTCTTAACTACTTTCATTTCTTCTTAGCAGAACTCTAACTGCTTCAACTCATGAGATTTTCATCAAAATCAAAACAGACATCCACCAGTAACTTCAGTGAGTAGACTTAAATTTTATCATGTCCAATTTGGCACACTTTGGAAATAATTCAACAGGTAGTGCCTTACCTTTTGGATAAGCCGGCTTATGCCCACTCACTTAGACCACTGGAATTCATGTCTGCCCGTCAGACCACCTAAGACCCCGGATTTCTCCGTCCAAACCTCCAACTCTCCTTCCTCAATAACCGGACGAAGCCCCCAAATGTTAAGATTCAATATTGAGGAAGGGTACAAGAGGTGATCGAAGAATAACCACACCGATCCGGCCGGGTGAAGTCAAACGATGATTTTAATGAATACACGCGTGGGGAGACAACTCTGTACGCAGACAGGAAGTAGTCTTCGACTTAATCAAAGCATGAACAGATATTTTATAGCATCAGGGTTTGTTTACTGACGCCCCTTCATGCGTCACCGGTACATTTTATACATAGATCAGATCAACATCATCATGACTTTTCACCTAGAAAATCATCTTCTATTTTCATGGCTTGGTACTTTCCGTTCTTATCTTAAAATGAATTGTTCCTCTTTCTTGCCGAGACAACAAGGAACGGTTCCTCTTTTACCGAGACAATTTTGTAGTTACAGCCAAACATAACTAACCTCTCCTCTAAATAAATCTAATTTAACGTGTGTGTGTGTGTGTGTGTTGACCTCACATGCTCTTTGTGTCACCTCTTCACCTACTGTCTGTGTCTCGTCCTCAAATGCTCTTTCTCAATTCACCTGTTGCACTTCTGACCTTTTACCAGACCAGAAGCTCACTGAGACTATGTGTATGTCTTCTACTAAATAAATGTTTTAATCAAGAACCTCTACTTAAACCTTAATATAAAATGACCTGATATAAGTGTTTTGTAAGCATGTATTGCGATTCCTTCTATGGCTCCAAGTCACTTGCACAATAGATTGTCCGAACATCGCGCCGAACAAAGCTTCCGACCCCCAATTAATTGACCGAGCTCCAACTCTTTAATAAGCACAGATATGCATTGTGTATAAAATAGTCATAACTGCTTAAGGCCTTCTTAAAGCTATCTGTTACATTGTTAAAGCCTCGTCTTAGCCTGCGGCTCAAAATAACTTCCTGCTTCTTTCTACATACAACTTCCTGTCAGCCTGCAACTCAGTCTTTCTGAAAGAGACACTGTTTAAACCTTGGAATGCAATATCCATGCTGCAGATTATATTATTAATGCAATGACAATTATTTAACAATAGCAGTAAAATAATTTCCCTCCTCGACACTCAACTATACCACAATGACTTCATGAAGTTATCTGGCACCTATGTCACCAATATTCGACCCGGCAAAAAAGTTGGGGACCCCACAGTCCATGACCTCCGGGCTTTGCAGTACTTGACTGATGGACGGATCAGGTACAAGCTGGATTTTGAATCTGACTGGGAAGACCTGCCTCGGCGCATCAGCATACCCGACAACAAGCCATTCAAGTGGATCCCACTCTTTCCTGCTCAGTTGCCCATCACCCTGAGGAAATACAGTGACTTACAGTCAATGAAAAATGTACTACCAAGAGTGGCCCACAAGTACTATGATGATCTTCCTCATCAGTAGTATACATAGCCTACCAAATAGTACACACACACACACACACACACACACACACACACACACCCGCACACGAAGAGAAAGAGAGAGAAGAGAGAGACAAACACACACAGACAGATACAAACACACATAGACACACGCACACCTCTTTTATGAGCCTACAGGCCTCCTCTGCAAATTAATGGGTGGGTGAGGTGAAGTGAGTAAGTCTCCTTACTCTAGCTGCCATTTTGTGATTAAAATTGAAAAGTTACAGTGTGTTATGGTTACATTATAGTATGTCATGTTCATTTTATAGTTTGAAGAAAAACTGCCTAAGTCATAGGCATAATCTGCCTAAGTCACTTTTATTAGACAAAAGAAATGATGTTGGGTTTTGTTCTTTTTCCATACTTTTCCTCACATATACTTAAATGTTCTGTGAAAATATCAATTAAAAATATGCATGTGATATTTAGAAAATTAGTTTTTTCTTGTTTTCCGAAAACACAAAAAAATGACTTAGGAAATTATGCTATCAAGCTAACGATATGCAAATCTTCACCCCCCCCCCCCCCCCCCCAACAGAGCCCAGCCCATGGCAAACTAGCTTATTTAACTGTTTAACTAAAACATTTTAGGTACAACCAGTTAACTAAATGGACACGAGTTTGTTAGGCTACGTTCACACTGCAGGTCTTAATGCTCAATTCCGATTTTTTGATCAAATCCGATTTTTTTGTCTCCTCGTTCACACTACAAATAAAATGCGACAGCAAACGCGCTCTAGTGTGAACGCTCAAAGCGGCCCGCATGCGCAAAAGAAGATGTCACAGACAACGCGCTCTGTTTAGACCAAGAACAAACAGTATTGTTTGACTGATGGCTGTTAATATAAAGACTTCGGACTTTACGTTTCCCAATTTTTGCTTTAAGTTATTTTGTTATTTACATAATAATGTAAATAACCTAATAATGATCCTTATTGCTGTTTAAGAGAGGAGCGGTGCTTCAAAGGATAGCTGCAGATTTCTGTCAGAATCTGCAGATTATACAGTACAAATAAAATGTTTACGTTGTCTTCCCAACAGTTTCACTGACATCTACACTGGATGGCTAGGAAGCGTTCGCGATGTCTTCTCGGGCGCTGATAATTGGCTTCAGTCTTGTGTCGGTGACGTAAAAGGCGGATTTAATGCGACTTGACCGTTCAAACAGCAGTCGCTTTCTAAAACATCGGATATGTATCGGATTCAGTACCACATACGAAAGTGACCCAGATCGGATTTGAAAATATCGGATTTGCGCCGTTCACACTGTCATAGCATGATCGGATATGGGTCGCATAGGGTCAAAAAAATCGGATTTGATGCGCTTTCGCCTGCAGTGTGAACGTAGCCTAAGTCTGTATTCACTGAGAAAAAACAAGCGAATGTGACTGGGCACACACTGAAAAAAAGCTAATGCACATAATATTGTCCTGCAGCTTAAGCTAGCATTATCGTCAGTTAACTTAAGGAATGACTTGTTTTTTCCATTATGTTGCTCAACAGGAATTCATGAGAAAAACTTCCCCATATAATGGATGTTCTCTTCGTTTCCTCTCAAACATGTAGTTTTCAGTTTACCTCGACAAAGTAAAGCTCAGCACCAAACGTAAACGAAACAACGACAAAAAATGGCGGACCGCCACAGTGAATTTTCCCTCGCAGAACAGCCTAACATTGGCCTTTCATGGTTTTCGATAAACAGCCCACATACCTGTAAAATAACAACACCCCAGTAAAAGTCCACATATATAAAGGGTCTACACTCTTTCTCACTGGTGTGTTAGCTTTAAAATCCTATTTACCTTCAAGTGTAAAACTCCAGATGGTAGTAGATTTTCCAAAGCGAGAGACAAAAATGGCGGACAGTGCAGCCGATTTTTCCTTTCCAGGGGGCGGAGCTTGAGGATAAAACACGACTAACTTGTTTCTTTTCAACATGATTTGTTCTAAAAGAATGAATATTCTTAAAGAATAAATTAAAAGACAAAAATATGTTTAGATGTGAAATTTAAATTAGTCATGCTGGATATATGAAGTAATTCTATGCAGATTCAACAACCACCCTATTGCATTTTTTTCAGTGATGCAGCCCCTTCAGCAACTGAAGAATTTGAAAGTAAATTAAAACAAAATATAATTTTACATTAAATAAAAAAGTTTTAAACTTAATTAAAATAAAACATGTCTTAAATGAAAATAAGCAAACTGTCATGTTTATTGCTGCAATAAAAAAAGTTAAACACATTTGGACAGTGAAGGAATGTCAGGATTCTTGCTCAGAAAAAGGATCAACATGCTCTGAAGTCAGAGCATGTTCCAGTCCACAAAAACTTTTTTGTAACAAAATATCAATTTCTGCTGTCCCTGTATCGATACATTATTAGCAAACAAAATATCACGATACTACACAGTATCGATTTTTTCCCCCACCCCTATTGGTTACATGGTATCTCTGACTTGGTCAGCCAAAAAAGATGCATTTTCTTATTTTCATTTCCTTTTGTGTTTGCAGTTTCAGCCAGCCTCAAAGTGCAGAGATTGTCTGACCTGTCAGGTCCACACAAAAGTGATGTCAGACTGTGTTTCATGACTGTGCAATACAGAATGTAAAAATCACATACTTTATACCTATTCTGCTAGATGATTTAATATAAACAGTGTCCCACATCCTCACTTTAAATTGAACAACTTTTTTTTTAAGCCATTAAGATAATTTACATACTTCAATTACTGCTACTGGCAGTTTTTTCTGTCTAGCATGCAAGGATAACGCACAGAAAAAGTGAAAATTCTTCTGCTTACACTGTGCGAAGCTGAGAAAGTGCTCATAGTGCTTTAATGTTTGCCATTATGATGTTCTCACATGTGCTTCTGTGGCAGACACAGAGGGGGGAAATTTAGGCAGTTTATTTGTCTATGTTAGTTGTAGACTGTTAGATGAAAACGGGTACAAAAATGAGATACTCTACCAGACAAAATGTGTGATTCAGAGTTTTTCCAGAAAGGCTGTGATGCCTGTTGTGTGGTGGAACAATATATCAGACTTGGGTGACAAATAGTTACTCCATGCTACAAGAGCATTTTTTTATATATGTGGAGGCTTCAGGATAAAATGTAACTGATTTTAAATACAACAGCACTTAATTTTAATAATAATAGTCAGACTGAACTGAGACCTGAGCTCTCAGTTTAACTTGATACACACACACACACACACACACACACACACACACACACACACACACACACACACACAAAGAGCAACGTCCCTGCCCACGGATTGCACTATCCATCATCTGCCCATGAAAATCTCTTCTCCTCCACGGCACACTTCATTTCTGTGCCACACTTCCTGTCATTTTACTGCTGCCATCCATCTCTCCTTATCCCCTCCCTTTATCAGGTGAGCAAGGTCCTCACTATCACAGATATATGCAGCAGCTTCTCCAATGCCCTAGACTAGGAAATGTGTAGACTAGAGAGAAAGAAAAAAATATCCGACACACATGTATTTATTAACCCTTTTGTTTTGTCTTATTAGTATCGTTCATGCAAATCATTGTAAGCATTGAGGCATCATTTTCTCCCTTTGCATTCCAGTGTGCTGTTACCTAAGCACCATCTTTATTTTTCCTTGACTCCAGACAGCCATCCTGCCTTCCTCAAGAGACAGGGCTTACTGTAAAAGCTTTTGGGGTTATTATGCCGAAAGATACAAAGTTTGTCTTCATAGAAGCATTGGCAAGATTTATGGGCGAGCCTATTAGCCTAAAGAGTTTTCAAAGGCATCTGCACCTTCCCCTAACAAAGAAACCCAAGGCAGCTCAGTCTATGCTAAACTGAGCGGTAGCAGCGATAATGGTGGTTTTAGCAGTATCATCATTTACATCTTTTTAATGTCCCATAATTCACCTGTTTACCAATTATTCTTCAAAGGAGTTAAACACCTTACATTCATGCTAGCTGCTCTGGAATACTGTAACTAGTGTCCCTTTGAAGTACAAGCTTACATCAGCATGCTTACACGCTCAGAATCACAATGCTAGCATGCTACATTTAGCTGGTTTTCAACATACTCTGCATGTTAAAATTGATGCTAACATCAGCAATAACTGACAACTGATTAGGTGGATGGAAACGGCAGTACTTTTGATTATACCTCCAAAGTGCTGGTATGCAAGGAGCTAGATGAAAATGCTAGATGGTAGAAATGCTAGAAGGAGCTAGATGGTTTTTCATTTCTGTCTGTCTTCACATATGTTGTTGGATATTTGGTGGTGATATAAAAAGGAAATGCAAACCTCACAGTGCTAGAGTAAATAGAATAGAGGATCCCTTTAATCTCTGATTCTAGTAATAAACAGGAGCAAAGTAGCGTGCCTACCAATATAACTATTCCGGTAATAATCTAAAAAATATCGGGGCTAGATGGCCGAATGGATGGATAGATGGACCTAACTAGTCCAAAATATTTTTTTTCTATTGATATGCTTATTTTTCTTAAATAAGTGCTCATAGATAAGCTGCTCTGAAGCACAGACCATATATGTTTGTACTAATCGATGTCTGTACCCATATGGAAAAGAAATAGTAAAAACTTATATGTGATTACTCATGAAAGTGGCCACTTTCTCATTACTTTCATAGATTGTTTTAGTAAGTATCCAAAACATACAAGTTTCATTATATAAATTTTCAAGGGATCTTATATCTGTTTTCACTCTTATATGCTTTTCATACAAGTTTCACACAAGACAGATACAAACTTTGTAAGATTTATATGTATCTTTTCCATATGGGTAATCTTCATAACTGTAGATATTTCAGTCTGAACCAAAGTAGGTGACAAACCAACTTCCCCATACCTAGAGCTTAATGTAGCAAAAAAGCATGCAAATACAGAAGTGATTCTAATGATAGGATAATGGTAGGGTTAGCTTGCAAAAGAAATAGGATTAGCTTTGTTGGTGATCAGTATTTCCTTCCTTCCTTTCTTCTTTGTAATTAAAAATGTCTTGAAAGTATAACTAAAATGCCTGTGTTTAAATATCTGGATATATAGTATAGAAAACTGAAACTGAACAAAAAAGATTAACGCATAGCGTTAGCAACAGGTTTAACATGTTCTGACTAAGATGGTGGCTCAGTGTTCAAACCTTTCCTCATCGCCTCATAAAGTCTCAGAAAGGAAACAAAAAGTAATATTGCCATTTTAAGAGTTGAAAAATCATTTCCATCTTTTTAACTGTTTATCCAGCTTGGGTTTTAAATAATGTAATGCTCAATACAAATTATTAATTTGTCAAGTGTGAAGGAAAAGTCTAAATTTTAGCTTTCACAGTTGTATTCTAGTGCACAGACAGCTGTGTTTTTACAATTTAACATTTATAAACAATCAGATGTAATTCAACTTACTTAGGACAGGAAATGGTGGGTGACACAAGCTGTGGACTACTTTGTCATAAGGGTTTGTGCACCTGTCCACTCTAATGAGCACATGACATAATTGAATACTGTAACCAAAATACACTATCAAAGTTCATTATGACTGGGCAATACTGTCCTTTAATGTGAACTTTACCCTCCTTTCTCCCTCTCCTCACCCCCAACCAGTCACCGTAGATGGCTGGCCCCTGCCCAAATCTGATTCTGTCAGCGCTTTCTTCTTGTTAAAAGGGAGTTTTTCCTTCCCACTGTCACCAAGTGTTTTCTCACTGGAATTTGTCTGATTGTACGGAATTTCTCTGTATTTTTGCAGGATCTTTAGCTTACAATATACATTACCTTGGCATGACTATTATGGTGATTTGGTGCATCATAAATAGAATAGAAGTGAATTGAATAAATGAAACAATGTATGTGAAGATATATGAATTTTACAAGTTATTAATTTTCCTCTGAGTGCAGATTAGCCTGCACCAAGCAATATATATTTGTATCAGACATAAGTCTGCAAGCCAAGTCTATTCCATGTATTTGATTTGAGTCCTACTGTACTGTCAAGGGGACATCCTGGTATTTCCATGTCATGGAATGGGATGGAAGAAGGCCAGACATTTGAGTTCGAAGGTGAATAACTCACAGGAGGACATATCAGCTTCTGAGGAAACTAAACAGGTACAAAGTGACAGCACCAACTTTCAATGTATAAGCTAGCTGAATTTTTTTTAATGTGTAGAAGAGGAATTAAGAGCATTTTCAGCTGAAATCATACACACACACACACACACACACACACACACACACACACACACACACACACACACACACACACACACACACACACACACACACACACAAATATATAAATATATAGAAAACATAATAAGTAAGAGTTTAATTTCTTAAACTTTTAACGCAGTTTTATTTATAATTAACATTAGATTTGCCAAAATTGCATTAAATCGTGCCTCTCTTTGTCTTTGTGAATTAACTTTAGCCCCACCTGCTGAACTTGGCTGAAGCTGTTTTGAACATGAAACATGAAAACAGGCTAGTGCGTCCCACAACCAGCGGGGTTGCAGGTGCTCTGATTACATCAAACATAAAATAGGTAACCGGGTTTTTAAAGATGTCAGAGCACATTAACCAGAGGCAGGTGCTCCACTCTGAAGGCAACCCTAAAACTGAAACCCTACCAGATCTGAGGACATTTTTCAGCTATCTGCTCATAGCATGACCCAGATACCCGTGGATACTGGGTCCTCGTAGAACCTTATCACTAGTTCAATAAGATTCTTGAAGATAGGTATGGTGAGATCTCTCTTAAACAGTGTGCGACCAGGCTGCCCCAATCTGCCAAGACTTGGACTCAAAAAAGTTTAATTGGGTGGTGGTGGGCGATATCACAAGATCACGTGAGATTTTAAACCACTGGGGTTATAAAGGCAGAAAAGCATACATACACCACCTATATGCTTTTGCCATTTATTGTTGCTTAATCTGTCAAGGACAAAAATGTAAAGAACATTTTGTAACAAACTGCGGTGGTTACTCTGTTGCCACCCAGCAAGAGTTCGATTCCACCAACTGGCCGGGGCCTTTCTGTCTGGAGTTTGCATGTTTTCCCTGTGTTTGTGTGTCTCTAGGTTAGGTTAACTGATGATTCTAACTATGTAAACAGGCAGAGGAAGTGTGAATGTGGGTGCAAATGGTTTTCTGTCTCCCTGCGATAGACCTGTCCAGGGTGTGCCCCACCTCTTGCCCTACGAAAGCTGCTCCAGGCTCCTTAGGCTCCTAGAAAGCTGGTATGTTGACCTTTCACCTGGCCATCCTAAAAAAAGTATGACTCCCTGTACACATTACTGAGCAAAATCCTTTCTCACTCAGCCTTCTGTCATACCACACATGGTCACGTGTGTGTGAAATGGATGGTGTGACCTATCAACTTAGCTTAAGGTGATAACCAACACATTAGATCACATCATCAAGGTAGACCCGACATCCACTGCAAGGGAAAGAAGATAAAAAAAAATAAAAGTAAGAGCTTTGATAAAAGAAATTGCTGTAGGATGTTTCTTTCATCCACAGTACCTACAGTTATCTAAAAGGGTCAAAATATCAACACACTTTTTCCCCCTGGGTCTTAGACGGTTAAAGCACATTTAGCTTTTAGAGTTTTAGTTCACTCTTAAGCTTTACTACATCACGCTATGCTGTCTACACATGCCTCCACCTTCACAACAAAATGTCCCCAGTGTCTCCAAAAATGGTGTATGCTTCACAATACTGATTTGAAATTTGCACCAAAGTATACAGAACATTGTATAGCATAACAAACTGCAGAGTTCGGTTCATTATCACTATTCAGACTTGCTCTATAGTCTTTGTAAATGATCCAACTGCTTTCCCTGTTGGTGTTTTTATCATCTGTTTTCCACACATTTCCTCACTGTCAGATGGACTGATAAAGTTTCAGTTAAAGGACTAATAGCATGTGACAGTTTAATGCGCTTGGACTGTGTAACTTTGATCATGATAAAATGAAGCGAAACCGAATTTTATTGCCTTTGAAAGCTTCTGTGATCCACCAGAATGTAACAAGACAACGAGCGTACAGTAATGCCGATGGCCCTCTGAGGCCACTCCCAGCACTTTTAGCGGGCATAAGTATATCCAGCTGACAATGCTAGTTGAGCAGCTGAAGCTGACTGGGATTTCATCATATAGGAGGTATTTAAATATAAAACAAGGTATTCTAAAAATGTATTTTTTGACCTATGGGTTGCACCACAGCTACTATAACTCAGTGTTGCATGTGTCAGAGCTGGCCTGTGAAGAAATGGAAAATATGGCCTCAAAGTGTGACTCATCATAAAATACATGCATCACTTTTTCTTGTATCTCATGGCCAGGTGCATGTGCATCATTAGCTGATGGCAGCAAAATGCACTTGAAGGGTGGAGAAGGACAACAGCTTGACGCTCTTGGCAGTTCTCCTTGGGAACACTTTGTTGACTTTCCTTTGACATTACCACCTATCTAATCCTAGCAGCTCCATACTGTGGTGGTTAACATTCACTTGACAAGATCAAGCATCTTTGGGATGTACGTGGAACAAAACAAGCGTGATCGATGGACTCCCCACCCTATCTAAAAGAAGAACACAAACCTAAAGGAGCTTTAGGCACACAGGACACCTTATGAGGTTGATGTCTTGAGGAGTTAGAGGTGTTTTCGAAGCAACGAGAGGAAATTCACAATATTAGAGAGATTCTTTTAATATTGCGGCTGTGGAATTGTATGTGCTGTTTTTCATGGGTACACACCATGTAGTTATATATATTTTACCATCAATCACAGTTATCAACTTTATGAAAGTGCTGGAGAGAATCAGCAAAGTCATTAAGATTCAACTTCTGTGACCCTGTGCAAAATTTCTTGTCAATCAATATAATAGTCATTGATCTATTTCAGTCAACTGAACTGAACGGCTGATATTGCCAGGCTGTTCTATTTAACAAAATGTGCACTTGTGAAAAATCTAATTTGAGACTGGAGCGTACGTTCAGCCCACACAAAGGGACTATCGGACCACTTGGCTGATTGCTGTTGTAAACATTGCAGACTCAAATATCGATCTGCTTTACAATCAATCAAACGGCGAGTGCTTGTCAGGGTCAGAGGAGACACTAATATCTTGCACAGATGTGGATTTATGGTTTGCGTGTCCCTCCCATCATTGATTTGTCGCCCCTCTCTTTTTTGTTTTTCAACATATTTGGTATCCCGCTGTGTTAGACTCATAGCTGCACCCCTTGGAAAATCCCTGCATCCATTTCCCATCGTCTTCTTACCACCTTTGCCATCTTTTTTCTGGTTTGTTCTTTTTTCATTCATTCACTCCGATAAATAAATGGCCTGTATTTGTATAGTGCTTTACTGGTCCCTAAGGACCCCAAAGCGCTTTACACATCCAGTCATCCATCCATTCATGATGGCAAGCTACATTGTAGCCACAGCCACCATGGGGCGCACTGACAGAGGCGAGGCTGCCGGACACAGGCGCCACCGGGCCCTCTGACCACTAGGCAACGGGTGAAGTGTCTTGCCCAAGGACACAACGACCGAGACTGCCCAAGCCAGGGCTCGAACCGGCAACCTTCCGATTACAAGGCGAACGCCCAACTCTTAAGCCACGATTGCCACCGTAAAGAAAAGCACCTCTTGAGGTGCTGTAGGCCATTAAGTAGTAAATAATCCCAGGCAGCACTGACTCTTGGCGCTCATGTGGGACGACTGCAAATGACCATGAGAGACAGAGGAGTGAATGAATGAAAAAAAAAAAGAGTTTCTCATACAAATTGGTATGAGAAACTCCTTTGTTCCTTTGTTCTCTTTTCATTCATTCGTTCACTCATCTTTCTCTCATGGTCATTTGCAGTCGTCCCACATGAGCTCCAAGCCTGTCATTAGAGCTACCTGGAATTATTTGCTGCTTAATGCCTCAATGAATGAAAAGGGAGCAAAAGAACAAATGAGTTTCTCATACGTTTGTTCTTTTTTCATTCATTCACTCCTCTTTCTCTCATGGTCATTTGCAGTCTTCCCACATAAGCTCCAAGAGTCAGAGCTGCCTGGAATTATTTACTGCTTAATGGCCTACAGCAGCTCACACAAGCCCAGAGGTGCTTTCCTTTATTTATCGATTTTCATTCCTTTTGTCTTACTGTGTGCTGTTCCCGAGAGTGGTTGCGTGTGCTGTGTGCAGGACAAGTCCACAACAAATAGATAAAAAGCCCAAGGACGTCCTGTACATCTGAGCTACTGGCGAAATGGCCCGTGGATTGAAAGATTGATTGAGTTGATGTTTGAAGGCTAATCGGCTGTTAGGCTGCTTGGTGATTCATCTGCTGCCTGTGCCTGTGCCTCTGCCTGTTTACGTAATTTACAGTATGCATGTGCCACACTATGCATGCATGTGTGCATACACTGTGACAAACTGCTGTAAGAAATACTCACAGTGCCATAGTGTGAGATAGGTATTTTCTACTCTGTTAAATATTTCCTGGTTCCCATATAATATTGCAACCTACTGTGAAAAGAATTGCATTCAGGAGGAGATGCCAGCTTGTTAGTGTGAATGCTTGAAAAGCATTCACAGTATTGTTATTCGAATCTTTATTAGTGTGAATGCTTGAAAAGCATTCACAGTATTGTTATTCGAATCTTTATTAGTGTGAATGCTTGAAAAGCATTCACAGTATTGTTCTTCTAATCTTTATTAGTGTGAATGCTTGAAAAGCATTCACAGTATTGTTCTTCTAATCTTTATTATTATTTTCTATTCCGTACGTTTTTCGCCGACTATCTCCTTCAAAACCGTTCAACTTAGAAAAACCATTCAAACACCGTTAGATTCCTCTTCTTTTGGAATGGTGTGCTTCTACTTTTCATATTTTTAACATTTATATTTTTAATTTTATTCAACTTTATTCAACAAAAATTTATAATGTATTTCAATGGGGAAACCCTTCAAATCCTCATTCAACTTACTCATTTTTAAACTCTTACTACTTCCACATACATTGACATAGAGCCACCATTCAAACTTTAAAACGAAGACAAGACATTCAACTATTCAACTTGTATTTATCTTTTCAATATCTATTATACTTTTTCTTCAGTTCCAGTTTAAGTTTCATGATGTTTTTTCACCCGTTTCAGAGTTTATAATGGGTGTGTATGGGACGGAATGTTGGGGCTAGAGTGAGACAGCTCAACTGCTAGAGTGAGAGGAGCAAAAAAATTAATCTTAAAATCTTTTTTAAAACTGCTGCTGTGTCCACAGCGTTTGCTCTACAGGTATGATTTTACCCTCAAAACGTAGCCATGGCTGTCCTCTTTCATCCAATGTGTTTACTATTGTACTAGGTGTTATGGTTCTTTCATAAATGTCACCAATGCACAGCCTCCTCCCTCCAACTCTTCCATAGACTCTAATGTTAAAATGGCTCAGAAGGTTCGTTTGAAAATTAGAAGAGCATGGTGTCTTTACACTGTCACCACGTCCATATAATAAACTCCACAGGCATGAAAACTGAGAATTAGGTAGACTAGACATGGCTGTCGCTCACGGTGAAAGAATTTTGTCAATACGACTTTTACTTTTCATTTGGGAGCGATTTGTTTCGGCCTGACTTTTCTGTTCATTTTAAGCAGCAAAAGTGAGGTGCATGTCTGTGTCCGTGTGTATGGAGCCCTTGGGTGCGGTCACTATAGCAACCAGGCTCACACCTGCCTGCTTAACGAGCTCTGCCTGCCACTGTACCAAGATTCATCTTAAGCACTTCTCTTTCAACTGCTGCTGTGTCCACAGTGTTACAGCCATCATTTTACCCTCAAATTGTCGCCATTATTGTTCTCTTTCCAACACCGTATCTTTCAAAGCTCAGGCATTTAAACTTTTTAAACTGTGTGGATCCAAGCAGAGGGATCACATTTTAGTCATTCAGTGATTCAAAGAATATGACCTTTTAATATTCATTCAGATGTTTTCTGACTCTAAATGTTCTTTTCTCATTTCTTAGGGTTTTCTAATTTACATTTAAAACATTTTCAGTTTTTTTCCAACTCCTTCTTCTGTGTAACCTTCAGCTTTTAGCAGTTCAGCACCTTTGTTTTCAGGTTAAATTTGGTTTTTTTTGTTTGTTTTTTAAAAATTTCATTTAATATTTTTAACTCAAAATTCAGCAATTAATTCATTTCAGTGCATACATTCAGATTCAAGCATTCACACTGCAGTTTCTTCAGAAAATGCACTTTCTAGTTATTATTTTTTCCTATTCCGTACGTTTTTCGCCGACTATCTCCTTCAAAACCGTTCAACTTAGAAAAACCATTCAAACACCATTAGATTCCTCTTCTTTTGGAATGGTGTGCTTCTATTTTTCTCATTTTTAACATTTATATTTTTAATTTTATTTAACTTTTTTCAACAAAAATTTCCCATGTATTTCAATGGGGAGACCCTTCAAATTCTCATTCAATTTACTCATTTTTAAACTCTTACTACTTCCACATACGTTGACATAGAGCCACCATTCAAACTTTAAAACGAAGACAAGACATTCAACTATTCACCTTGTATTTATCTTTTCAATATCTATTGTACTTTTTCTTTAGTTCCAGTTTAAGTTTCATGATGTTTTTTCACCCGTTTCAGAGTTTATAATGGGTGTGTATGGGACGGAATGTTGGGGCTAGAGTGAGGCAGCTCAACTGCTAGAGTGAGAGGAGCAAAAAAATTAATCTTAAAATCTTTTTTAAAACTGCTGCTGTGTCCGCAGCGTTTGCTCTACAGGTATGATTTTACCCTCAAAACGTAGCCATCGCTGTCCTCTTTCATCCAATGTGTTTACTATTGTACTAGGTGTTATGGTTCTTTCATAAATGCCACCAATGCACAGCCTCCTCCCTCCAACTCTTCCATAGACTCTAATGTTAAACTTGCTCAGAAGGTTCGTTTGAAAATCAGAAGAGCATGGTGTCTTTCCACTGTCACCACGTCCATATAATAAGCTCCACAGGCATGAAAACTGAGAATTAGGTAGACTAGACATTGCTGTCGCTCACAGTGAAAGAATTTTGTCAATACGACTTTTACTTTTCATTTGGGAACGATTTGTTTCGGCCTGACTTTTCTGTTCATTTTAAGCAGCAAAAGTGAGGCGCATGTCTGTGTACGTGTGTATGGAGCCATTGGGTGCGGTCACTATAGCAACCAGGCTCACACCTGCCTGCTTAACGAGCTCTGCCTGCCACTGTACCAAGATTCATCTTAAGCACTTCTCTTTCAACTGCTGCTGTGTCCACAGTGTTAAAGCCATCATTTTACCCTCAAATTGTCGCCATTATTGTTCTCTTTCCAACACCGTATCTTTCAAAGCTCAGGCATTTAAACTTTTTAAACTGTGTGGATCAAAGTGGAGGGATCACATTTGAGTCATTCAGTGATTCAAAGAATATGACCTTTTAATATTCATTCAGATGTTTTCTGACTCTAAATGTTCTTTTCTCATTTCTTAGGGTTTTCTAATTTACATTTAAAACATTTTCAGCTTTTTTCCAACTTCTGCTTCTGTGTAACCTTCAGCTTTTAGCAGTTCAGCACCTTTGTTTTCAAGTTAAATTTGGTTGGTTTTTTTTTTTGGTTTTTTTTTTTTTAATTTCATTCAATATTTTTAACTCAAAATTCAGCAATTAATTCATTTCAGTGCATACATTCAGATTCAAGCATTCACACTGCAGTTTCTTCAGAAAATGCACTTTCTAGTTAGTGTGAATGCTTGAAAAGCATTCACAGTATTGTTATTCGAATCTTTATTATTAGTGTGAATGCTTGAAAAGCATTCACAGTATTGTTATTCTAATCTTTATTATTATTAGTGTGAATGCTTGAAAAGCATTCACAGTATTGTTGTTGTAATCTTTATTATTATATTTTATTTTTCCGTACGTTTTTTGAAAGCCTACTCCTTCAAAACCGTTCAACTTAGAAAAACCATTCAAACATCGTTAGATTCCTATTATTTTGGACAACATTGCTTCTATTTTTCTCATTTTTAACATTTATATTTTTAATTTTATTCAACTTTATTCAACAAAAATTTCCCATGTATTTCAATGGGGAGACCCTTCAAATTCTCATTCAACTTACTCATTTTTAAACTCTTACTACTTCAACATACGTTGACATAGAGCCACCATTCAAACTTTAAAACGAAGACAAGACATTCAACTATTCAACTTGTATTTATCTTTTCAATATCTATTATACTTTTTCTTCAGTTCCAGTTTAAGTTTCATGATGTTTTTTCACCCGTTTCAGAGTTTATAATGGGTGTGTATGGGACGGAATGTTGGGGCTAGAGTGAGGCAGCTCAACTGCTAGAGTGAGAGGAGCAAAAAAATTAATCTTAAAATATTTTTTAAAACTGCTGCTGTGTCCGCAGCGTTTGCTCTACAGGTATGATTTTACCCTCAAAACGTAGCCATGGCTGTCCTCTTTCATCCAATGTGTTTACTATTGTACTAGGTGTTATGGTTCTTTCATAAATGTCACCAATGCACAGCCTCCTCCCTCCAACTCTTCCATAGACTCTAATGTTAAAATGGCTCAGAAGGTTCGTTTGAAAATCAGAAGAGCATGGTGTCTTTCCACTGTCACCACGTCCATATAATAAGCTCCACAGGCATGAAAACTGAGAATTAGGTAGACTAGACATTGCTGTCGCTCACGGTGAAAGAATTTTGTCAATACGACTTTTACTTTTCATTTGGGAGCGATTTGTTTCGGCCTGACTTTTCTGTTCATTTTAAGCAGCAAAAGTGAGGCGCATGTCTGTGTACGTGTGTATGGAGCCATTGGGTGCGGTCACTATAGCAACCAGGCTCACACCTGCCTGGTTAACGAGCTCTGCCTGCCACTGTACCAAGATTCATCTTAAGCACTTCTCTTTCAACTGCTGCTGTGTCCACAGTGTTACAGCCATCATTTTACCCTCAAATTGTCGCCATTATTGTTCTCTTTCCAACACCGTATCTTTGAAAGCTCAGGCATTTAAACTTTTTAAACTGTGTGGATCAAAGTGGAGGGATCACATTTTAGTCATTCAGTGATTCAAAGAATATGACCTTTTAATATTCATTCAGATGTTTTCTGACTCTAAATGTTCTTTTCTCATTTCTTAGGGTTTTCTAATTTACATTTAAAACATTTTCAGTTTTTTTCCAACTTCTTCTTCTGTGTAACCTTCAGCTTTTAGCAGTTCAGCACCTTTGTTTTCAGGTTAAATTCGGTTTTTTTTTTTGTTTTGTTTTTTATCTCATTCAATATTTTTAACTCAAAATTCAGCAATTAATTCATTTCAGTGCATACATTCAGATTCAAGCATTCACACTGCAGTTTCTTCAGAAAATGCACTTTCTAGTTATTATTATATTTTATTCTGTATTCCGTACGTTTTTTGTAATCCTATAACTTCAAAACCGTTCAACTTAGAAAAACCATTCAAACACCGTTAGATTCCTATTCTTTTGGACAACACTGCTTCTATTTTTCATATTTTTAACATTTATATTTTTAATTTTATTCAACTTTATTCAACAAAAATTTATAATGTATTTCAATGGGGAGACCCTTCAAATCCTCATTCAACTTACTCATTTTTAAACTCTTACTACTTCCACATACATTGACATAGAGCCACCATTCAAACTTTAAAACGAAGACAAGACATTCAACTATTCAACTTGTATTTATCTTTTCAATATCTATTATACTTTTTCTTCAGTTCCAGTTTAAGTTTCATGATGTTTTTTCACCCGTTTCAGAGTTTATAATGGGTGTGTATGGGACGGAATGTTGGGGCTAGAGTGAGGCAGCTCAACTGCTAGAGTGAGAGGAGCAAAAAAATTAATCTTAAAATCTTTTTTAAAACTGCTGCTGTGTCCTCAGCGTTTGCTCTACAGGTATCATTTTACCCTCAAAACGTAGCCATCGCTGTCCTCTTTCATCCAATGTGTTTACTATTGTACTAGGTGTTATGGTTCTTTCATAAATGTCACCAATGCACAGCCTCCTCCCTCCAACTCTTCCATAGACTCTAATGTTAAACTTGCTCAGAAGGTTCGTTTGAAAATCAGAAGAGCATGGTGTCTTTACACTGTCACCACGTCCATATAATAAGCTCCACAGGCATGAAAACTGAGAATTAGGTAGACTAGACATTGCTGTCGCTCACGGTGAAAGAATTTCGTCAATACGACTTTTACTTTTCATTTGGGAGCGATTTGTTTCGGCCTGACTTTTCTGTTCATTTTAAGCAGCAAAAGTGAGGTGCATGTCTGTGTCCGTGTGTATGGAGCCACTGGGTGCAGTCACTATAGCAACCAGGCTCACACCTGCCTGCTTAACGAGCTCTCTCTGCCACTCTGCCAAGATTCATCTTAAACACTTCTCTTTCAACTGCTGCTGTGTCCACAGTGTTAAAGCCATCATTTTACCCTCAAATTGTCGCCATTATTGTTCTCTTTCCAACACCGTATCTTTCAAAGCTCAGGCATTTAAACTTTTTAAACTGTGTGGATCAAAGTGGAGGGATCACATTTGAGTCATTCAGTGATTCAAAGAATATGACCTTTTAATATTCATTCAGATGTTTTCTGACTCTAAATGTTCTTTTCTCATTTCTTAGGGTTTTCTAATTTACATTTAAAACATTTTCAGTTTTTTTCCAACTCCTTCTTCTGTGTAACCTTCAGCTTTTAGCAGTTCAGCACCTTTGTTTTCAGGTTAAATTCGTTTTTTTTTTTTTGTTTTTTTTTAATCTCATTCAATATTTTTAACTCAAAATTCAGCAATTAATTCATTTCAGTGCATACATTCAGATTCAAGCATTCACACTGCAGTTTCTTCAGAAAATGCACTTTCTAGTTATTCTATTTTATTATTATCTATTCCGTACGTTTTTTGAAAGCCTACTCCTTCAAAACCGTTCAACTTAGAAAAACCATTCAAACACCGTTAGATTCCTATTCTTTTGGACAACATTGCTTCTATTTTTCTCATTTTTAACATTTATATTTTTAATTTTATTCAACTTTTTTCAACAAAAATTTATAATGTATTTCAATGGGGAGACCCTTCAAATTCTCATTCAACTTACTCATTTTTAAACTCTTACTACTTCCACATACATTGACATAGAGCCACCATTCAAACTTTAAAACGAAGACAAGACATTCAACTATTCAACTTGTATTTATCTTTTCAATATCTATTATACTTTTTCTTCAGTTCCAGTTTAAGTTTCATGATGTTTTTTCAGCCGTTTCAGAGTTTATAATGGGTGTGTATGGGACGGAATGTTGGGGCTAGAGTGAGACAGCTCAACTGCTAGAGTGAGAGGAGCAAAAAAATTAATCTTAAAATCTTTTTTAAAACTGCTGCTGTGTCCGCAGCGTTTGCTCTACAGGTATGATTTTACCCTCAAAACGTAGCCATCGCTGTCCTCTTTCATCCAATGTGTTTACTATTGTCCTAGGTGTTATGGTTCTTTCGTAAATGTCACCAATGCACAGCCTCCTCCCTCCAACTCTTCCATAGACTCTAATGTTAAAATGGCTCAGAAGGTTCGTTTGAAAATCAGAAGAGCATGGTGTCTTTCCACTGTCACCACGTCCATATAATAAACTCCACAGGCATGAAAACTGAGAATTCAGTAGACTAGACATTGCTGTCACTCACGGTGAAAGAATTTTGTCAATACGACTTTTACTTTTCATTTGGGAACGATTTGTTTCGGCCTGACTTTTCTGTTCATTTTAAGCAGCAAAAGTGAGGCGCATGTCTGTGTACGTGTGTATGGAGCCATTGGGTGCGGTCACTATAGCAACCAGGCTCACACCTGCCTGCTTAACGAGCTCTGCCTGCCACTGTACCAAGATTCATCTTAAGCACTTCTCTTTCAACTGCTGCTGTGTCCACAGTGTTACAGCCATCATTTTACCCTCAAATTGTCGCCATTATTGTTCTCTTTCCAACATCTTGTCTTTCAAAGCTCAGAGATGTAAACTTTTTAAACTGTGTGGATCAAAGTGGAGGGATCACATTTTAGTCATTCAGTGATTCAAGGAATATGACCTTTTAATATTCATTCAGATGTTTTCTGACTCTAAATGTTCTTTTCTCATTTCTTAGGGTTTTCTAATTTACATTTAAAACATTTTCAGTTTTTTTCCAACTCCTCCTTCTGTGTAACCTTCAGCTTTTAGCAGTTCAGCACCTTTGTTTTCAGGTTAAATTCGTGGTTTTTTTTTGTTTGTTTTTAAATCTCATTCAATATTTTTAACTCAAAATTCAGCAATTAATTCATTTCAGTGCATACATTCAGATTCAAGCATTCACACTGCAGTTTCTTCAGAAAATGCACTTTCTAGTTATATATTCCGTACGTTTTTTGGCATCTAACTCCTTCAAAACCGTTCAACTTAGAAAAACCATTCAAACACCGTTAGATTCCTATTCTTTTGGACATGACTGCTTCTATTTTTCTCATTTTTAACATTTATATTTTTAATTTTATTCAACTTTATTCAACAAAAATTTATAATGTATTTCAATGGGGAGACCCTTCAAATTCTCATTCAACTTACTCATTTTTAAACTCTTACTACTTCCACATACATTGACATAGAGCCACCATTCAAACTTTAAAACGAAGACAAGACATTCAATTATTCAACTTGTATTTATCTTTTCAATATCTATTATACTTTTTCTTCAGTTCCAGTTTAAGTTTCATGATGTTTTTTCACCCGTTTCAGAGTTTATAATGGGTGTGTATGGGACGGAATGTTGGGGCTAGAGTGAGGCAGCTCAACTGCTAGAGTGAGAGGAGCAAAAAAATTAATCTTAAAATATTTTTTAAAACTGCTGCTGTGTCCGCAGCGTTTGCTCTACAGGTATGATTTTACCCTCAAAACGTAGCCATCGCTGTCCTCTTTCATCCAATGTGTTTACTATTGTACTAGGTGTTATGGTTCTTTCATAAATGCCACCAATGCACAGCCTCCTCCCTCCAACTCTTCCATAGACTCTAATGTTAAACTTGCTCAGAAGGTTCGTTTGAAAATCAGAAGAGCATGGTGTCTTTCCACTGTCACCACGTCCATATAATAAGCTCCACAGGCATGAAAACTGAGAATTAGGTAGACTAGACATTGCTGTCGCTCACAGTGAAAGAATTTTGTCAATACGACTTTTACTTTTCATTTGGGAACGATTTGTTTCGGCCTGACTTTTCTGTTCATTTTAAGCAGCAAAAGTGAGGCGCATGTCTGTGTACGTGTGTATGGAGCCATTGGGTGCGGTCACTATAGCAACCAGGCTCACACCTGCCTGCTTAACGAGCTCTGCCTGCCACTGTACCAAGATTCATCTTAAGCACTTCTCTTTCAACTGCTGCTGTGTCCACAGTGTTACAGCCATCATTTTACCCTCAAATTGTCGCCATTATTGTTCTCTTTCCAACACCGTATCTTTCAAAGCTCAGGCATTTAAACTTTTTAAACTGTGTGGATCAAAGTGGAGGGATCACATTTGAGTCATTCAGTGATTCAAAGAATATGACCTTTTAATATTCATTCAGATGTTTTCTGACTCTAAATGTTCTTTTCTCATTTCTTAGGGTTTTCTAATTTACATTTAAAACATTTTCAGCTTTTTTCCAACTTCTGCTTCTGTGTAACCTTCAGCTTTTAGCAGTTCAGCACCTTTGTTTTCAAGTTAAATTTGGTTGGTTTTTTTTTTTGGTTTTTTTTTTTTTAATTTCATTCAATATTTTTAACTCAAAATTCAGCAATTAATTCATTTCAGTGCATACATTCAGATTCAAGCATTCACACTGCAGTTTCTTCAGAAAATGCACTTTCTAGTTAGTGTGAATGCTTGAAAAGCATTCACAGTATTGTTATTCGAATCTTTATTAGTGTGAATGCTTGAAAAGCATTCACAGTATTGTTATTCTAATCTTTATTATTATTATTAGTGTGAATGCTTGAAAAGCATTCACAGTATTGTTCTTCTAATCTTTATTAGTGTGAATGCTTGAAAAGCATTCACAGTATTGTTCTTCTAATCTTTATTAGTGTGAATGCTTGAAAAGCATTCACAGTATTGTTCTTCTAATCTTTATTATTATTATTATATTTTATTTTTCCGTACGTTTTTTGAAAGCCTACTCCTTCAAAACCGTTCAACTTAGAAAAACCATTCAAACATCGTTAGATTCCTATTCTTTTGGACAACATTGCTTCTATTTTTCTCATTTTTAACATTTATATTTTTAATTTTATTCAACTTTATTCAACAAAAATTTATAATGTATTTCAATGGGGAGACCCTTCAAATCCTCATTCAACTTACTCATTTTTAAACTCTTACTACTTCCACATACATTGACATAGAGCCACCATTCAAACTTTAAAACGAAGACAAGACATTCAACTATTCAACTTGTATTTATCTTTTCAATATCTATTATACTTTTTCTTCAGTTCCAGTTTAAGTTTCATGATGTTTTTTCACCCGTTTCAGAGTTTATAATGGGTGTGTATGGGACGGAATGTTGGGGCTAGAGTGAGACAGCTCAACTGCTAGAGTGAGAGGAGCAAAAAAATTAATCTTAAAATCTTTTTTAAAACTGCTGCTGTGTCCACAGCGTTTGCTCTACAGGTATGATTTTACCCTCAAAACGTAGCCATGGCTGTCCTCTTTCATCCAATGTGTTTACTATTGTACTAGGTGTTATGGTTCTTTCATAAATGTCACCAATGCACAGCCTCCTCCCTCCAACTCTTCCATAGACTCTAATGTTAAAATGGCTCAGAAGGTTCGTTTGAAAATCAGAAGAGCATGGTGTCTTTCCACTGTCACCACGTCCATATAATAAACTCCACAGACATGAAAACTGAGAATTTGGTAGACTAGACATTGCTGTCGCTCACAGTGAAAGAATTTTGTCAATACGACTTTTACTTTTCATTTGGGAGCGATTTGTTTCGGCCTGACTTTTCTGTTCATTTTAAGCAGCAAAAGTGAGGTGCATGTCTGTGTCCGTGTGTATGGAGCCATTGGGTGCGGTCACTATAGCAACCAGGCTCACACCTGCCTGCTTAACGAGCTCTCTCTGCCACTCTGCCAAAATTCATCTTAAACACTTCTCTTTCAACTGCTGCTGTGTCCACAGTGTTAAAGCCATCATTTTACCCTCAAAACGTCGCCATCGTTGTTCTTTTTCCAACATCTTGTCTTTCAAAGCTCAGAGATGTAAACTTTTTAAACTGTGTGGGTCCAAGTGGAGGGATCACATTTTAGTCATTCAGTGATTCAAAGAATATGAACTTTTAATATTCTTTCAGATGTTTTCTGACTCTAAATGTTCTTTTCTCATTTCTTAGGTTTTTCTAATTTACATTTAAAACATTTTCAGCTTTTTTCCAACTTCTTCTTCTGTGTAACCTTCAGCTTTTAGCAGTTCAGCACTTTTGTTTTCAGGTTAAATTCGGGTTTTTTTTTATCTCATTCAAAATTTTTAACTTAAATTCAGTAATTATTTCATTTCAATGCATACATTCAGATTCAAGCATTCACACTGCAGTTTCTTCAGAAAATGCACTTTCTAGTTATTAGTGTGAATGCTTGAAAAGCATTCACAGTATTGTTCTTCTAATCTTTATTATTATATTTTATCTATTCCGTACGTTTTTTGAAAGCCTACTCCTTCAAAACCGTTCAACTTAGAAAAACCATTCAAACATCGTTAGATTCCTATTCTTTTGGACAACATTGCTTCTATTTTTCTCATTTTTAACATTTATATTTTTAATTTTATTCAACTTTATTCAACAAAAATTTATAATGTATTTCAATGGGGAGACCCTTCAAATCCTCATTCAACTTATTCATTTTTAAACTCTTACTACTTCCACATACATTGACATAGAGCCACCATTCAAACTTTAAAACGAAGACAAGACATTCAACTATTCAACTTGTATTTATCTTTTCAATATCTATTATACTTTTTCTTCAGTTCCAGTTTAAGTTTCATGATGTTTTTTCACCCGTTTCAGAGTTTATAATGGGTGTGTATGGGACGGAATGTTGGGGCTAGAGTGAGGCAGCTCAACTGCTAGAGTGAGAGGAGCAAAAAAATTTATCTTAAAATCTTTTTTAAAACTGCTGCTGTGTCCGCAGCGTTTGCTCTACAGGTATGATTTTACCCTCAAAACGTAGCCATGGCTGTCCTCTTTCATCCAATGTGTTTACTATTGTACTAGGTGTTATGGTTCTTTCATAAATGTCACCAATGCACAGCCTCCTCCCTCCAACTCTTCCATAGACTCTAATGTTAAAATGGCTCAGAAGGTTCGTTTGAAAATCAGAAGAGCATGGTGTCTTTACACTGTCACCACGTCCATATAATAAACTCCACAGGCATGAAAACTGAGAATTTGGTAGACTAGACATGGCTGTCGCTCACGGTGAAAGAATTTTGTCAGTACGACATGTACTTTTCATTTGGGAACGATTTGTTTCGGCCTGACTTTTCTGTTCATTTTAAGCAGCAAAAGTGAGGTGCATGTCTGTGTCGTGTGTATGGAGCCATTGGGTGCAGTCACTATAGCAACCAGGCTCACACCTGCCTGCTTAACGAGCTCTCTCTGCCACTCTGCCAAGATTCATCTTAAACACTTCTCTTTCAACTGCTGCTGTGTCCACAGTGTTAAAGCCATCATTTTACCCTCAAAACGTCACCATCGTTGTTCTCTTTCCAACATCTTGTCTTTCAAAGCTCAGAGATGTCAACTTTTTAAACTGTGTGGATCCAAGTGGAGGGATCACATTTGAGTCATTCAGTGATTCAAAGAATATGACCTTTTAATATTCTTTCAGATGTTTTCTGACTCTAAATGTTCTTTTCTCATTTCTTAGGTTTTTCTAATTTACAATTAAAACATTTTCAGCTTTTTTCCAACTTCTTCTTCTGTGTAACCTTCAGCTTTTAGCAGTTCAGCACTGTTGTTTTCAGGTTAAATTCAGGTTGTTTTTTTTGTTTTTTTATCTCATTCAAAATTTTTAACTCAAAATTCAGCAATTAATTCATTTCAGTCCACATGTCTGTGTCCGTGTGTATGGAGCCCTTGGGTGCAGTCACTATAGCAACCAGGCTCACACCTGCCTGCTTAACGAGCTCTGTCTCTCACTCTGCCAAGATTAAATCAAAAATGTGTGTTACATCTAAGCAGTTGTAGTAAGATTAACTTTTTCAATAGGTACAATAAGACAGGTTTGACAGGCTTTTGCCACAGATTAACAGTATGTCAGTAGTTAATATAGGCTAACTGAATAGAGCCCTGAATTATTGCCCTGTTAAATTCAAGTTGATTGTGGACTTGTCTTCTCCACACAGGTTTTTCATACCTCAGCAGTTTTAGTCAGTTGATGACTTTAAAATAATCTTTTCTGACTGGATAATTAAAGCTCACAGCATCTACCTGTCTGTAGTGTATTTTCCCACATTTTAAATAATCGAATCTCATTTAATGTCTCTGTTTTTAGTCTGTATAGTTTATCTCCCCACGAATACGCTCAAAGTAGTCTTAAAATAAAATCCATAAAACAGTTCAAGATGACATACTTTTTATTTGCTAATTTAATGCCAGTTGCCCTCTTTCCTGAGTATAAGCGAATGAGTGACATAAAGAGAAAAAGTACCAATTTGTATGCTGGTGAGTCTTGTGTATTTTTTTCTCTGTCTCTCTATGACAGAGAAATATATATGCTCATTATTGATGTTCAAACTGATGCTCAAATTTCCAAGCACCACATGAACGCCTCATCAGTCTTTAACTAATCACTGCACCAACTGCCGTCATTCCGCTTTGCTCTCTGCTGTGGTAAGTACAATACACTCAGTACAGCACGGTTTTAATTTTATGATGGTAAAAATACATGTTTGACATTTAAACTCACATATCAAGTCTTTTTAAAGTTCAACAGAGTTCAAAGAATAAAGAAAGCAAAAAAAGAATAACCTTTGCTACCATTTATATAGGTTTATGACTTTTGCTGTTAGCAGCAGTGCTAACGCTAGCTTCAATGCTAATGCTAGCTATAGTGCTAACACTAGCCTTAGCAGTTGTTAACTGACAAAAAGAATATTCTTGTGATATTCCTGTGATATTTATTGGCGGTCAGTGAGACAAAAGTAACAAATGAGATTTATTATTGCCATTGTGCCTCAGTTTTAACAGTAAGAGTACTTTATGACTTTTGCTGTTAGTAGCAGTGCTAATGCTAGCTTCGATGCTAATGCTAGCATCAATGCTAACGCTAGCTATAGTGCCAACACTAGCCTTAGCAGTTTTTAACTGACAAAAAGAATATTCCTGTGATATTCCTGTGATATTTATTGGCGGTCAGTGAGACAAAAGTAACAAATGAGCTTTATTATTGCCATTGTGCCTCAGTTTTAACAGTAAGAGTGCTAGTTCTACCAGCAGTGCTAACACTAACTGAAGTGCTAACCCTAGCAGGAATGCTAGCGTTAGCAGCGATGCTAAGGCTAGTAACAGTCTAACAGTAGCCTTATATAAGTACTTAAATAAATACTTCAGTTAATTAGTTTGAATTATAAAATGGCTGCTGTATCAGCTGGTGTGCTATATTACTCTATAATTACCCTGCTGACTATAAGTTCAGTGTATCATGTCGTGTGGGCTTTGTTTTTTTGTTAGTCTGATAACACTGTACAGACAACTAACATGTTATTTCTTGTCTTACACTTTCAGGAACTTGACTCACATCTGTGCTTTGCCTGGTAGGTGTGCATATACTGTTAGAGAAGTACACCAAATTTTTAAAAAAAGAGTCTGACTAATATAAGCTTTAAAGTGATGGGTTCAAACTTTGTGCTAGACCTTTTAAACACATTTTTATAATAAATACACATAAGTTCAGCTTAACAATTGGGCTAAAATATTTTTTTCGTACATTTTTGCACATTACATGTGATTAGTTAACAATTCACTCAATCATATTTGTATTTAAAAATATTATTGCTGAATTTAATTAAATATTTATTCTTTTAAAAAGTGCCAAATTGTGCAACTTTTTGCACATGGCAGCCGACAACAGTTTAGCTTGAATATTTGTTTTGTCCTTTTTCAGTAGTCACAATTAGTTCATACAATTACCATGTGATATAATTTTATTAAAATTATTTTTTTTTCTTGTTTTTTGTTCACAGTGTGCAGAAGAAGAACAAGGACCAGATCTCCAGTCTTCTATCTCACATCCCAACCCCCCAACCCCTCTATCTTCTGTCCTACTCCACCTGTTGTCTCTGCCTTCTTTCCATCTGTATTTCACCCTGTGGTTTGTGAGAAATTTTGCCAAACCAAGAATCTTATTGCGGTTTGATTTAAAGCCGCGTCTCTCCTGCTCTGTCTGTTCTCTCTGCTAAATTTTCTCTCTACCTGTTTTTCACTCTTTGGCTTGCTGCTGAAAAATGCACAAGCCAATAAAACAATAAAGAGTGCATATTTTGCCTCAACCTGAGAACAAACTGAACAAACAAAGAAAACTCTGCGGTTTGATTTAAAGCCGTGTCTCTCCTGCTCTGTCTGTTCTCTCTGCTAAATTTTCTCTCTACCTGTTTTTCACTCTTGGCTTGCTGCTGAAAAATGCCAAGCCATTAAAGCAATAAAGAGTGCATATTGCCTCTACCTGAGAACAAACTGAACAAATAAAGAAAACTCTAATTCACGGTTTGATTGTGATTTCCCAGCCGTGTTTCTCCTGCTCTGTCTGTTCTCTCTTCTAAATTTTCTCTCTAGCTGTTTTTCACTTTGCGCTTGCTGCTAAGTTGTGCCAAGCCAATAAAGAGAGTGCATATTATTCTCTCGACTGACAAACTGTCAAACAAACAAAGACATCCGTTTCTGAGAAATAAAAACTGAAATATAAAGACAAAGAAAACATCTCCTGCTCTGTGCCACTCTTATTTTATAAACATATTTTCTAAAGACTAAGAGAAACACTTGTGTAAAAATGCCAAGGAAGCAGAAAAAGTCACAAGCTGCAAAACAACGCTGGAAGAAGTTCCATGAGTTTCTTGAAGTACCAACATGTGAACAAGCTGAGTGTGATTTTCCTCAGAGCTCTGCAGAAGACTTTGTGTCTGCAAAGACCAATGCTGATGGTGTCAAACAGGCAGGTCAACATGTTCCTGCACATGTACAACAGGTATCCTATGCAGATGCTGTAAAGATTGGATTGCAGCATGAATTTAATGATCATCAGGTAAACCATAGAGACCAACCTGAGGTGTCAAGTGCCCCACAGGTGGGTTATGCTGATATTGTAAAAAGAGGCCGTCACAGTGATGTGGCAGGACCATCTCATGCAGAAAGAGTGAACTTTGAAAACCAGCCCTCTGTTACACATATCTGTGCATCTCACAGCCAGGCTCATCCCAAATATGGAGACTCCAGAAACAAGCAGTGCACATGTAACTCACTCACATTTCTTGCTTTCCTTCATGAGAATGATAACATGACTACAGCTGACCTTAATCTGGTCTTGGATAAAGGTGATGTGATGTACAAAGAGGCCAAGAAAAGATTTCCTAAAAATATTCATTTGGCAACCGATGAGCTGCCAGACAAAGTTGATGCTCGCTGGTCTATGTATGATGTCGACATGACACAGCCTTCCCGGTATGGGACATTTGAAGAACCTCCAGAGGAAGCAGTAGATACCTTTCTCAGCTTAGAAGCAGGACTGAGCTGCCTGTTGTCAGATGTGCAGTATGCCTTATTGATTATGAGTGGATTGTGTATCGCAGTGTTCAGATCCACATCAGGCAAATATGGTTTCTTTGATCCACACTCCAGAACACCCAGTGGTCTTCCTCTACTACTACAGTCACGTAATCGTGGTACAGCAGTGATGCTGAAATTCACACTCCTCAGTGACATGATTAAGAGGATCCAAGATTCTTATGAAATGATGGAGATATCACCCTCTTGTAACTATGAACTGAAGCCTGTGCAGTTCTACAGTATGAGCACAGTCAACCTGAGTGATACTATCACAGACACAGTCTGCAGACCAACAGCTGCCACTGCTGTGGCATCTACTCACTCTGATACAACTGTTGATGAAGCAAACCCCTCTACTCCAAGGAGAAACACAACGACTGATCTGACTGAGAACATCTTTTGTCAAATGTCCATTTGTACGCCACCGGTGAAACAAAAAGAAGTCCACGTGACTCAGTTCACATCATATGAAGATCAGAATGAACCTCCTAATATACCAACTGAAGAACTATGCAGTGAATTAAGTTTCCTTCCATCAAGTGATGCTTTTTCATGTCAATCAAATGCTGCCATAACAAATGTTGCTGCCTGTGACCTTTCTGATATAGTTTTACAAAAAGTGAAAAAAGTTAATAAACAACAAAGGCAAAAAATGAGAAGAAGATTAATGGCATCAGAGAAACCCAGAAATCAGAGAAAAGAAAACCAAAAAAGGAAAGAACGACAAAAGTATGCTTCAAACAAAGAGTACAAAGAAAAGAAAAAGTCTTGCACAAGCGAGGCATTTAAAAAGAACCCTGAAGTTAAACGGAAGCAACAACAGTATATGAAAAGACGTTACTGTGAGAATGATGAATTCAGAAAGAAACAAAAACAATATGTTAAAAAACGTTTTTCTGAGAATGCTACAGTTAGAAAGAAACAACAACAATATATTAAAAGACGCTACTGTGACAATGCTGAATTTAGACAAAAACAAAAAAACTATATCACTAAAAGGTATCAAGAAAACCCTGAATTCAGAGAGAGACAGAGATCTCGAGTGACTCAGCGTTATGCACATGACAATGCATTCAGAGTAAGACACAGACAACTAATGAAACAACTAATGCGAGACAGGTATCAAAGTAATCTTGCATTCAGGATTATGCACAACATGAGATGTGCCATGAAAATAAAAAGGAAATACAGATGGGTGAACAGACAAACCCAAGAGAGTGACAACAGTGTGATCAACGAGGCCATATCTGTGTTCAAATCCCAAATCAAAGCTGGACCATCATACCCATGTACTGTCTGTTTCAAGGCTTCATTTCCAAACCAAGTGCGACCCTGCACAAGGTCAAAGTATGTCAAAAACCCACATGTGGTTGCAACATGTTTGACTGGAAGATTTGTTCATGTTTGTGATGAAAACTGCAGAAATGAGCAGTGCAATGTTCCCGATGAGAGAAAGAGAGAGTGGATTTGTCACACCTGCCACGATCATCTTAAAAATGGATCCATGCCAGCACTTGCTGTTGCCAATAAAATGGATCTTGCTGATACTCCACCTGAACTGTCTGATCTCAACATACTGGAGAGACATCTCATAGCCAAGTGCATACCATTTGCCAAGATCATTCCTCTTCCCAAAGGCAGACAAAGAGCAATTAGAGGAAATGTGGTCTGTGTCCCATCCGAGGTACAGGAAACTGTTGAAGCATTGCCTCGATTGAGAATTAATTCTCAGGTCATGAGAATAAAACTGAAGAGACGCTTGTCTTACAAAGGTCATCAGCTGTTTCAGACTGTAAGCTGGTCTAAACTTGTGCAAGCACTGCATAAACTCAAGCAGATTCATCCACAGTATAAGGATGTGAGCATCAGAGATGATGCTGAGCTGTGTGATCCAACACTTCCTGATGAAGATGATGATGATGATGATGATGATGATGAAAACATGAATGAGGACGATTATGATGAGGCTGATTTAATGGAAATTGACAGCTGTGAGAAAAATGCACTGAGTGAAGCACAAAATAAAAATGAACAGGACATTGACACGTTACCCTGTGATGGTGAACAATCGCATGAACAGATGAGAGATGATTCAGAGCAAGCAGATGGACTGACTAATGGTGGTTTTGCACTCGAGTCCTGTTTGCAGCCCCCTGATGTGGCTGAGGAGATATTATGTTTCAGTGAAGGAATCTACTCTGTTGCTCCTGCAGAGAGAAACAATCCAATAAGTTTTTTCAAAACACCTAAACTGGAGGCCATGGCCTTCCCTGTGCAGTTTCCTACAGGCCAAAACACACTTGATGAAAGAAGGCTGATCAAAGTATCCCCCAGTGGGTATTTCAAATCAAGACTTTTCTGCATTGATGATCGTTTTGCCAAAGACACAAACTATTTGTTCTTTGCACAGTTTGTGACTGAAATACACTTGGCTACATCCAGCATGACAGTACAGTTAAGGAAGGCAAAGCCTCTGACCAGAGATGGTAGAAAAATAACCTCAGGCATGTTACAAGATAAACATGAGGTGGAGAAACTGGTGCGAAATAAAGATGCAGTGAGATTCATGCAGCCTCTGAGAGGAACCCCAGCCTATTGGGAGAAAACAACAAGAGATCTTTTTGCCATGATCAGACAGTTGGGAACTCCCACGTTCTTTTGCACATTTTCAGCTGCTGAAATGCGCTGGCCTGAAGTGATCGAGGCAATAACAAGGCAGCAAGGTGAACAAGTGAATTTTGAAGGACTCGACTGGTCAGCAAAGTGTGACATCCTGAGAAGCAATCCTGTCACAACAATGCGCATGTTTGACAAGAGAGTTGAAGCATTATTCAGAGATTTACTCTTATCTCCCGCAGAGCCACTTGGCAAAGTCATTGACTACTTTTACAGAGTTGAGTTTCAGCACAGAGGAAGCCCACACATACACTGCCTCCTGTGGGTAGAAGGTGCTCCTGTGTTTGAGGAGGATGATGAGCAAACTGTTCTTGATTTTATAAACAAATACATCACAGCTCAGCTGCCTGATCCACATAAACAACCTGAACTGTACAAAAAAGTAACAGAAGTGCAAAAACACAGTAAGAACCACACAAAGACGTGCTTTAGGAGTTTAAGCTCCGGGTGCCGTTTTGGTTTTCCCAAACCACCCTGCAATGAGACAATGATCACAAGACCCAGTGAGGATGATGCACTGGAAGTAGAAACGGCAAAGAACAAGCTCAGACCACTGAACCAGCTGCTGAATGAACCTGAAACTGCTTCCATGAGTTTAGAGCAGCTCTTGGAAAGATGCAAGTTGACACATGCAGAATATGAGAGATACCTGAATAAAATGAACATGAGGAGTACGATCATACTAAAGCGTGATCCAAAAGACTCTTGGATAAACGGCTATAATCCACATCTGCTTGAAGCCTGGAACAGTAATATCGACATAAGCTTTGTTTTAGATGCTTTTGGTGCTGCAAATTATTTAATGAAATATATATCAAAAAAAGAGGGCGGGCTATCTGAGTACCTGAAAACTGTCATTGAGAACTCCCATAAGGACAGTGTAAATGAGTGCGATGAAATGAGAGCCGTCATGCAGGCATATTCAAAGAAGCGAGAGATCAGTGCACAGGAGTGTGTTGCTCGTGCATGTGGTCTTCACATGAAGCAATGCTCACGTGCTGTAATATTCATTCCAACTGATGATAATCCTGTGAAAATGAGTCGTCCCCTGTCAGTTCTGGACAACACAACACCTGAGTCTTCCAATGTTTGGATGACATCTTTGAATGACAAATACAAAGCCAGACCTGAAACACCAGAGTATGAGGAGATGTGCATGGCAGACTTTGCTGCTACTTGCAGGATTGTCTATGGCCAACAGAAAAAAGGTAAAGATGTTTTGCCCCTTCTCAATGAGATGGGGTTTGTGCAAAGGCGCAAAAACAATAAGCCTGCTATCATCAGATTTCACCGCTGCTCACAAGAAAAACATCCAGAGCAATATTACGGAAGACTGCTTAAACTGTACCTTCCTCATCGTTCAGACCACGAACTGAAAACACCATCGTTGCCAACCTATCAGGCTTTCTATGGTGCTGGCTGTGTACAGCTACCAGGTACTGACCATCTTGAGTACGTGCAACACATTGTCAAAAGAAACAGAGAAAAATATGAGAAAAACAGTGAGGAGATCGAGAGCGCTGTTGAGGAATATGAGCAGAACAGAGGTGTGACTGACGAATGGTGTAATCTGGCACCTGAATCAGATCTCGTAAGGTTGCCACTTGTCGAACAAGAAAGAGAGCGAGACAATGAAAATGAACAGGAAGATGTGCCCGACTACAGCCGTCAGGCTGATGCTTCAACAGAAGTCAGAGCCATCAGGGAACCCCCTGCTATTGATCCCACATTGTTACGTCAGATGTTTCAGAATCTGAACAAGAAGCAAGCCTGCATATTTTATGCAGTTAGAGACTGGTGCATTAAAAGAGTCTGTGCTCTAAATCCAGAGCAGTTTTTCTTTTATATTAATGGTGGTGCTGGAACAGGAAAATCACATCTTATCAAATGCATCTACTCAGAAGCATCTAAGATACTGAGCAAAGTGCCCAGATATGCAGACGACGTTGACATATCAAAACCCACTGTCCTGTTAACTGCTTTCACTGGGACTGCAGCTTTTAACATTTCTGGAACAACACTGCATTCTCTTCTCAAGCTGCCTAGAAGCTTAAAACCTCCCATTCAGGGACTTGGCAATCAGCTGGATGAAGTCAGATCAGAACTTTTGAATGCTGAAATAATCGTCATTGACGAAGTGTCTATGGTGTCAAGACATCTGTTTGCATATGTAGATGCAAGACTCAAACAGATCAAAGGGACTCGGAGACCCTTTGGAGGCATGTCAGTCATTGCTGTCGGAGACTTCTATCAGCTACCCCCAGTGCGACAGTCTAAACCTCTCTGTGTGCACGACCCGTCCGAGATCGACCTGTGGCGGGAGCATTTTCAGATGATCACTCTGACTGAGATTATGCGTCAGAAAGATGATGTTGTCTTTGCAGAGATGCTGAACAGAATTCGTGTGAAAGGAAAGTTGGATGAGCTTTGCGAAGCAGATAGAAATTTGTTGTCACAGGCCATAACTGAACCAGCCCTTTGTCCAACTGATGCGTTGCACATTTTTGCAACTAATAAAGAAGTGGATGCACACAACTCTGCAACACTGGCTCTGCTCCACACTCATATCATTGACATCCATGCAGATGATTATAGAAAAGATCCTAGAACTGGCAGAATGGCACTTCAAGACAGACCGTTGAAAGGAGGTAAAAACGAGTTACCAGACACACTGAAAGTTGCAGAAGGAGCTCGTGTCATGCTCACCAGAAACATTGACATACAAAATGGTTTGGTTAATGGAGCTTTTGGAATACTACTTAGAGTAGTTCACTCTGAAAACGACCAACACATCATCAAGCTTGGACTTAAAATGGATAATGAGACATCTGGAAAGAATAACCGCACACCAGCAGACGACATGGTGTACATTGAGAGAGCAGAGGAGAATCTGAAGCAGAAAGGAGTGGTACGAAGACAGTTCCCAGTGAAGCTGGCCTTTGCATGTACAATACATAAGGTACAGGGTATGACAACTACATCAGCTGTTGTCTCTCTTAAGAGCATTTTTGAGCCCGGCATGGCCTACGTAGCTGTCAGTAGAGTGACGTCTCTCAGTGGACTGTATCTTCTTGATATGGAGGAGAAAAAAATATTCACCAACCCAGAAATCACTGCAGCGCTTGAGAACATGAGACAAGCCAACCTTGATGACATGATGCCTCTTCTACACGTGAGGCAAACACTGAGCAGGTCAGAGGTTTTCACCATTGTTCATCATAATACAGAGGGACTGCCAGCTCACATTAATGACATCAAAAGTCACCATGAATTGTGTCTAGCAGATGTTTTGTGCCTAACAGAAACACACCTGCGGGGCTCTTTTGTCGCAGAGAGTCTCCACTTGGAAAATTACAATTTGTTCAAACGCAACAGACACCTGTCCTACACAAACTTTCCCCAGATGGCAAACAGAAGTGGTGGTGGAGTTGCTGTTTATGTGAAAAGTGACATTCAAGTGCATGAAAAACAGTACATCCATAATGTAACTGACCTTGAATTTCTGGCTTTAAAGGTTGAAGCACCAGTCAGTGCTCTGATTGCAGTTGTATACAGACCTCCAGACTACACTCTGAGGCCATTCCTGAAAAACCTGGTAAGCCTATTAGACTCATTGGAGATCATGGACTGTCATCCCATCATAGTTTGTGGTGATTTTAATGAGAATGTTTTATCCAGTGCAAACAAACCAATCCTGGAGCTGTTTGAGTCTAGGGGATACGCACAGGTAATCACTGCCCCTACCACAGAGAAGAACACACTGCTTGACCTAATTTTCATTTCTCAGTCAGATCGATGTCTCCGTTCTGGAGTCATGAAGACCTACCATAGTTACCATGACCCAGTATACTGTGTATTGTCCTGTGATGATTCATGATCTAGATCTTTGAATACAGTAAGTAATATCTATATTTTTGAATGACTTAAGAAAGTAGAGCGATATTTAAAAGTTGACGCTCTGCATTGCAGTATAATGTTTGAATTGTTTACATAAAATACAATTACATGAATTAAGTAATGATATCAGTAAAAGATGACAATTTTATTTATCACAGAAAATCTAAAATTCACTAACAGTAACCTATAAATGTCAGAAAAATCAAATATAGCAGTTTAAAATGAATAGTGTAGGCATATCCTCTCTGCAGCCAGGCTTCAACACCCTGCCAGGCTGCCCCAGTCTCACTGTGGCTGGGAGGGAGGGAGGGTGGACCAGAGGATTGCCTACACAACACATAAATGTTCAACAGCTTCTTCATTGTTTCTGAGAGAACAATAATGACTAAAGGTTGCTTTTTAAAAAAACAAACAAACAAACAAGCAAACAAACCTAATTACAGCAATAATGACAGTTAAGCCACTTTATGTGTGCCTCTATTTTGAAATACTATTTACAAAAATGTTATTATTTTGGTTTGTTATAAACTTTAAACTTTTTCAAAAGTATACGATTATATTTTTGGACAAATCTTTCGATGAAACATACATTTTTATGAGCTTTTATCATGTTTCGGCCAGTGCAATCATCAGGGTGGGTCTGGGTTGATAACTGCACATTTCTGGCCAGAAATGTTTCAGCAGTGTTACATAAGTAGTACATATGTAACACTTGCTTTCTGTTACCAGCTGATACCCTACATTTGTATAGACATTGGATGGTGTGAGGTTGGGGAGTTGAGTGGGGGGGGGTTACGGTGGGAGCTGAGGGGGGGGGTGTTAGGTTTCCTTTTTTCTTTTTCTTTTTTAAGAGAGACACAGTCCTCCTGTGTCTTCTCCAAGCTTCACATGTAAGATCCAACAGTGTGAAGCACATAGCAGCTAGAAACTGTAATGCCACAGATCAGAGAGGCTTCATCATCACCATCTTCATCGCCGTACGATCAGAGCGTGAGACTTCACATCTGGAGCACAGGAGACATTCTGTGATAAGTCCTCCTTCTAGCTTGTCCCACAAGCAGTCGGTGAGATTTACTCACAACAAAAAGGGTTAATGACATAATTTCCATGAAAACATGTATTCATTCTTTGTAAAGTGTTTAAATTGTGTTTTCACTTGACCTTAGGAGTGTTAGAGTGTATTGTAATGTCTGTACTCAGGTGTTTCCCTCTGTGATCCATCCCCATCAGAGCTGAGACACTCAGGACTGAACAGACTGCACAGTTTCTGTGACCGAGCCTCCAAAACACCTTCTTTGAAACCACTCATGATAGAAGGGCTTCATATTTGCAGCAGCACTACTACAGGTATTCAGTTTATTACAGGATGTGTTTGTTTCTTAGGACCAGCTCTGAGTGCACACTACCTAACATATACACCTTTCTGTTTATTACAAACCAACTACTCTGGATCATACGGCCAGTTGGCAGGAATGTTGCTGCAGGAAAACATCCCTGGAGATCACCATCATTGTCAGACTGACTGTGCCTCCTCTGTGCAGTGTCAAGATCCTCTCTAAATGAGTGTGTAAGTTAACATTTTCATTATTTTATTCCCTTTGACAAGACAAGTATCACTGATATTTACATTTACAACTACATATGTTCCCGTTTTCTGCTCTTCTTTTAAAGTCCTCAGCTATCCTGCTTCTGTGCTGCTTGCCACACATCAAACACTGGCCGGATGACAGGGAGGATCCACTCTGAAGTCACTGGACGTGATGAGGATCATATGGGACTTCATAGTTTCACAGAAACATTGTGCTCTGTGATTACAGGTTTTAAATGGATACAATGACTGCCTCTCTCTGATCAACAGGCTAAAGGATTGTTTTCATTGTTAGTGCTCTGTACAATGTATGCTTATTTAATATTTCATCACAGAGCAAACCTTTATTTATTTAACATTTTTTTTTATTTTGTTTTAATGTTGAATTAACTGTGGGGATTTTTTTAAGTGGGCACTTGGGATGTCATATGACCAGAAATGTGGTAACTGGAATTCAACAGTATGGAAGAAAAAATCTGCTGAGAACGAAACACATACAAAAACCCCCAAGAAAATTCAAATTCATTCCATGTAATCCAATCTAAAACATTTTAAACTGCTGAACAGCAACACAAACAGTGTTAAAAAACAGTGTTAACAGAATGATTATGATGATTTTGTACCAAAGTTTCAGGTCACATGGCACACCTAGTGTGTAGTGTGGAGTATCAGCTGGTAAGTATAGGTTTTTTCATATTTGTGTCCTTAGAGTTTAGATAGATAAAGCCTTGTGTATAATAATTAGTCATAACCACAACTCAAAGTCAGGGACTAACTAAATTTGGGACTTTGTGTCTGAGCCCAGGTTAAAACACTGTGTAAAAAAAGCATTTAGTGGCATGGCTGAACAATGCTGTATTGATACTTATTTATCCATGTTCACAAAAAGGACTAATGTGTTTATTTGATTATTTGCATGTGTTAAACTGTGTCACCACCTTAGGCTTTCATTTGAGTTTACTCACAAATCTCTATACAGTTCTCTTTTACCACTGTGTGGACTCTGTTTACATTAAAACATAAAAAAGAATGAGTAATAAAAAGATGTGTAGACAGATCAGAAGATTAAGTAGACCGATAGAAACAGCTGTTCAGCCATGTTCTAAGAAACCAACACAATTTAAAGGTTCAGGATTGTGGTTTTAAAAGTTGAATTTTCATGTATTTCATATGTTGCTCATTATTTTTTATTTAGTTATTTAATTTAGTTATTTTTCTTTATTCTACCAGTCCTTTTCAGAAAGAAGCTGTAAAATATGACTTAAGATTTTTATGTTATTTTCTATGACATACAAAACAAATTGATGTATGTAATACTATTAAACATGATATACACATGTGTATATGTCTGAAAAACATCATGCTGTATATTAAAGTTTGTATTTTCTGCAGAATGTTTGTTCATCTTTTAAGTTCATTTCAATTAGAAGAATATGAACTTTTAATATTCATTCAGAGGTTTTCTGACTCTAAATTTTCTTTTGTCATTACTCATCTTTTTATTATTTACATTTTAAACATGCTTAGCTTTTTCCAACTTCTTCTGTGTGAACATCAGCTTTCAAAAGTTCTGCACTTTTATTTTCAGGTTAAAAATTCTGTATTTTCCAGCTCATTCAGATTTTTAACTTAACATTCAGCAATTAATTCATTTCAGTGCATACATTCAGATTCAAGCATTCACACTGCAGTTTCTTCAGAAAATGCACTTTCTAGTTATATTTTATTATTATTATCTATTCCGTACGTTTTTTGAAAGCCAACTCCTTCAAAACCGTTCAACTTAGAAAAACCATTCAAACACCGTTAGATTCCTATTCTTTTGGACAACATTGCTTCTATTTTTCTCATTTTTAACATTTATATTTTTAATTTTATTCAACTTTTTTCAACAAAAATTTATAATGTATTTCAATGGGGAGACCCTTCAAATTCTCATTCAACTTCATCCTCTTTAAACTGTATCTACTTCCACATACATTGACATAGAGCCACCATTCAAACTTTAAAACGAAGACAAGACATTCAACTATTCAACTTGTATTTATCTTTTCAATATCTATTATACTTTTTCTTCAGTTCCAGTTTAAGTTTCATGATGTTTTTTCACCCGTTTCAGAGTTTATAATGGGTGTGTATGGGACGGAATGTTGGGGCTAGAGTGAGGCAGCTCAACTGCTAGAGTGAGAGGAGCAAAAAAATTAATCTTAAAATCTTTTTTAAAACTGCTGCTGTGTCCGCAGCGTTTGCTCTACAGGTATGATTTTACCCTCAAAATGTAGCCATCGCTGTCCTCTTTCATCCAATGTGTTTACTATTGTACTAGGTGTTATGGTTCTTTCATAAATGTCACCAATGCACAGCCTCCTCCCTCCAACTCTTCCATAGACTCTAATGTTAAAATCGCTCAGAAGGTTGGTTTGAAAATCAGAAGAGCATGGTGTCTTTCCACTGTCACCATGTCCATATAATAAACTCCACAGGCATGAAAACTGAGAATTCAGTAGACTAGAAGCTGCTGTCGCTCACGGTGAAAGAATTTTGTCAATACGACTTTTACTTTTCATTTGGGAACGATTTGTTTCGGCCTGACTTTTCTGTTCATTTTAAGCAGCAAAAGTGAGGCGCATGTCTGTGTACGTGTGTATGGAGCCATTGGGTGCGGTCACTATAGCAACCAGGCTCACACCTGCCTGCTTAACGAGCTCTGCCTGCCACTGTACCAAGATTCATCTTAAGCACTTCTCTTTCAACTGCTGCTGTGTCCACAGTGTTACAGCCATCATTTTACCCTCAAATTGTCGCCATTATTGTTCTCTTTCCAACATCTTGTCTTTCAAAGCTCAGGCATTTAAACTTTTTAAACCGTGTGGATCAAAGTGGAGGGATCACATTTTCTTCATTCAGTGATTCAAAGAATATGACCTTTTAATATTCATTCAGATGTTTTCTGACTCTAAATGTTCTTTTCTCAGGGTTTTCTAATTTACATTTAAAGCATTTTCAGCTTTTTTCCAACTTCTTCTTCTGTGTAACCTTCAGCTTTTAGCAGTTCAGCACCTTTGTTTTCAGGTTAAATTTGATTTTTTTTTAAATTTCATTCAATATTTTTAACTCAAAATTCAGCAATTAATTCATTTCAGTGCATACATTCAGATTCAAGCATTCACACTGCAGTTTCTTCAGAAAATGCACTTTCTAGTTATTATATTTTATTCTGTATTCCGTACGTTTTTTGAAAGCCTACTCCTTCAAAACCGTTCAACTTAGAAAAACCATTCAAACATCGTTAGATTCCTATTATTTTGGACAACATTGCTTCTATTTTTCTCATTTTTAACATTTATATTTTTAATTTTATTCAACTTTATTCAACAAAAATTTCCCATGTATTTCAATGGGGAGACCCTTCAAATTCTCATTCAACTTACTCATTTTTAAACTCTTACTACTTCAACATACGTTCACATAGAGCCACCATTCAAACTTTAAAACGAAGACAAGACATTCAACTATTCAACTTGTATTTATCTTTTCAATATCTATTATACTTTTTCTTCAGTTCCAGTTTAAGTTTCATGATGTTTTTTCACCCGTTTCAGAGTTTATAATGGGTGTGTATGGGACGGAATGTTGGGGCTAGAGTGAGGCAGCTCAACTGCTAGAGTGAGAGGAGCAAAAAAAATAATCTTAAAATCTTTTTTAAAACTGCTGCTGTGTCCGCAGCGTTTGCTCTACAGGTATGATTTTACCCTCAAAACGTAGCCATGGCTGTCCTCTTTCATCCAATGTGTTTACTATTGTACTAGGTGTTATGGTTCTTTCATAAATGTCACCAATGCACAGCCTCCTCCCTCCAACTCTTCCATAAACTCTAATGTTAAAATGGCTCAGAAGGTTCGTTTGAAAATCAGAAGAGCATGGTGTCTTTACACTGTCACCACGTCCATATAATAAACTCCACAGGCATGAAAACTGAGAATTCAGTAGACTAGAAGCTGCTGTCGCTCACGGTGAAAGAATTTTGTCAATACGACTTTTACTTTTCATTTGGGAACGATTTGTTTCGGCCTGACTTTTCTGTGCATTTTAAGCAGCAAAAGTGAGGCGCATGTCTGTGTACGTGTGTATGGAGCCATTGGGTGCGGTCACTATAGCAACCAGGCTCACACCTGCCTGCTTAACGAGCTCTGCCTGCCACTGTACCAAGATTCATCTTAAACACTTCTCTTTCAACTGCTGCTGTGTCCACAGTGTTACAGCCATCATTTTACCCTCAAATTGTCGCCATTATTGTTCTCTTTCCAACACCGTATCTTTCAAAGCTCAGGCATTTAAACTTTTTAAACTGTGTGGATCAAAGTGGAGGGATCACATTTGAGTCATTCAGTGATTCAAAGAATATGACCTTTTAATATTCATTCAGATGTTTTCTGACTCTAAATGTTCTTTTCTCATTTCTTAGGGTTTTCTAATTTACATTTAAAACATTTTCAGTTTTTTTCCAACTCCTTCTTCTGTGTAACCTTCAGCTTTTAGCAGTTCAGCACCTTTGTTTTCAGGTTAAATTCGTTTTTTTTTTTTTTGTTTTTTTTTTAATCTCATTCAATATTTTTAACTCAAAATTCAGCAATTAATTCATTTCAGTGCATACATTCAGATTCAAGCATTCACACTGCAGTTTCTTCAGAAAATGCACTTTCTAGTTATTAGTGTGAATGCTTGAAAAGCATTCACAGTATTGTTATTCGAATCTTTATTATTATATTTTATTAGTGTGAATGCTTGAAAAGCATTCACAGTATTGTTCTTCTAATCTTTATTATTATATTTTATTATTATTATCTATTCCGTACGTTTTTTGAAAGCCAACTCCTTCAAAACCGTTCAACTTAGAAAAACCATTCAAACACCGTTAGATTCCTATTCTTTTGGACAACATTGCTTCTATTTTTCTCATTTTTAACATTTATATTTTTAATTTTATTCAACTTTTTTCAACAAAAATTTATAATGTATTTCAATGGGGAGACCCTTCAAATTCTCATTCAACTTCATCCTCTTTAAACTGTATCTACTTCCACATACATTGACATAGAGCCACCATTCAAACTTTAAAACGAAGACAAGACATTCAACTATTCAACTTGTATTTATCTTTTCAATATCTATTATACTTTTTCTTCAGTTCCAGTTTAAGTTTCATGATGTTTTTTCACCCGTTTCAGAGTTTATAATGGGTGTGTATGGGACGGAATGTTGGGGCTAGAGTGAGGCAGCTCAACTGCTAGAGTGAGAGGAGCAAAAAAATTAATCTTAAAATATTTTTTAAAACTGCTACTGTGTCCGCAGCGTTTGCTCTACAGGTATGATTTTACCCTCAAAATGTAGCCATCGCTGTCCTCTTTCATCCAATGTGTTTACTATTGTACTAGGTGTTATGGTTCTTTCATAAATGTCACCAATGCACAGCCTCCTCCCTCCAACTCTTCCATAGACTCTAATGTTAAAATCGCTCAGAAGGTTGGTTTGAAAATCAGAAGAGCATGGTGTCTTTCCACTGTCACCATGTCCATATAATAAACTCCACAGGCATGAAAACTGAGAATTCAGTAGACTAGAAGCTGCTGTCGCTCACGGTGAAAGAATTTTGTCAATACGACTTTTACTTTTCATTTGGGAACGATTTGTTTCGGCCTGACTTTTCTGTTCATTTTAAGCAGCAAAAGTGAGGTGCATGTCTGTGTGCGTGTGTATGGAGCCATTGGGTGCGGTCACTATAGCAACCAGGCTCACACCTGCCTGCTTAACGAGCTCTGCCTGCCACTGTACCAAGATTCATCTTAAGCACTTCTCTTTCAACTGCTGCTGTGTCCACAGTGTTACAGCCATCATTTTACCCTCAAATTGTCGCCATTATTGTTCTCTTTCCAACATCTTGTCTTTCAAAGCTCAGGCATTTAAACTTTTTAAACCGTGTGGATCAAAGTGGAGGGATCACATTTTCTTCATTCAGTGATTCAAAGAATATGACCTTTTAATATTCATTCAGATGTTTTCTGACTCTAAATGTTCTTTTCTCATTTCTTAGGGTTTTCTAATTTACATTTAAAGCATTTTCAGCTTTTTTCCAACTTCTTCTTCTGTGTAACCTTCAGCTTTTAGCAGTTCAGCACCTTTGATTTCAGGTTAAATTTGATTTTTTGATTTTTTTTTTAATTTCATTCAATATTTTTAACTCAAAATTCAGCAATTAATTCATTTCAGTGCATACATTCAGATTCAAGCATTCACACTGCAGTTTCTTCAGAAAATGCACTTTCTAGTTAGTGTGAATGCTTGAAAAGCATTCACAGTATTGTTATTCTAATCTTTATTATTATTATATTTTATCTATTCCGTACGTTTTTTGTACTCCTACTCCTTCAAAACCGTTCAACTTAGAAAAACCATTCAAACACCGTTAGATTCCTATTCTTTTGGACATGACTGCTTCTACTTTTCTCATTTTTAACATTTATATTTTTAATTTTATTCAACTTTATTCAACAAAAATTTCCCATGTATTTCAATGGGGAGACCCTTCAAATTCTCATTCAACTTACTCATTTTTAAACTCCTACTACTTCCACATACGTTGACATAGAGCCACCATTCAAACTTTAAAACGAAGACAAGACATTCAACTATTGAACTTGTATTTATCTTTTCAATATCTATTATACTTTTTCTTCAGTTCCAGTTTAAGTTTCATGATGTTTTTTCACCCGTTTCAGAGTTTATAATGGGTGTGTATGGGACGGAATGTTGGGGCTAGAGTGAGGCAGCTCAACTGCTAGAGTGAGAGGAGCAAAAAAATTAATCTTAAAATCTTTTTTAAAACTGCTGCTGTGTCCGCAGCGTTTGCTCTACAGGTATGATTTTACCCTCAAAACGTAGCCATCGCTGTCCTCTTTCATCCAATGTGTTTACTATTGTCCTAGGTGTTATGGTTCTTTCGTAAATGTCACCAATGCACAGCCTCCTCCCTCCAACTCTTCCATAGACTCTAATGTTAAAATGGCTCAGAAGGTTCGTTTGAAAATCAGAAGAGCATTGGGTCTTTCCACTGTCACCACGTCCATATAATAAACTCCACAGACATGAAAACTGAGAATTAGGTAGACTAGAAGCTGCTGTCGCTCACGGTGAAAGAATTTTGTCAATACGACTTTTACTTTTCATTTGGGAACGATTTGTTTCGGCCTGACTTTTCTGTTCATTTTAAGCAGCAAAAGTGAGGCGCATGTCTGTGTACGTGTGTATGGAGCCATTGGGTGCGGTCACTATAGCAACCAGGCTCACACCTGCCTGCTTAACGAGCTCTCTCTCTCACTCTGCCAAGATTCATCTTAAGCACTTCTCTTTCAACTGCTGCTGTGTCCACAGTGTTACAGCCATCATTTTACCCTCAAATTGTCGCCATTATTGTTCTCTTTCCAACACCGTATCTTTCAAAGCTCAGGCATTTAAACTTTTTAAACTGTGTGGATCAAAGTGGAGGGATCACATTTGAGTCATTCAGTGATTCAAAGAATATGACCTTTTAATATTCATTCAGATGTTTTCTGACTCTAAATGTTCTTTTCTCATTTCTTAGGGTTTTCTAATTTACATTTAAAACATTTTCAGTTTTTTTCCAACTCCTTCTTCTGTGTAACCTTCAGCTTTTAGCAGTTCAGCACCTTTGTTTTCAGGTTAAATTCATTTTTTTTTTTTTTTTTTTTTAATCTCATTCAATATTTTTAACTCAAAATTCAGCAATTAATTCATTTCAGTGCATACATTCAGATTCAAGCATTCACACTGCAGTTTCTTCAGAAAATGCACTTTCTAGTTATTATTATCTATTCCGTACGTTTTTTGTAAGCCTACTCCTTCAAAACCGTTCAACTTAGAAAAACCATTCAAACACCGTTAGATTCCTATTCTTTTGGACAACACTGCTTCTATTTTTCATATTTTTAACATTTATATTTTTAATTTTATTCAACTTTATTCAACAAAAATTTATAATGTATTTCAATGGGGAGACCCTTCAAATCCTCATTCAACTTACTCATTTTTAAACTCTTACTACTTCCACATACATTGACATAGAGCCACCATTCAAACTTTAAAACGAAGACAAGACATTCAACTATTCAACTTGTATTTATCTTTTCAATATCTTTTATACTTTTTCTTCAGTTCCAGTTTAAGTTTCATGATGTTTTTTCACCCGTTTCAGAGTTTATAATGGGTGTGTATGGGACGGAATGTTGGGGCTAGAGTGAGGCAGCTCAACTGCTAGAGTGAGAGGAGCAAAAAAATTAATCTTAAAATCTTTTTTAAAACTGCTGCTGTGTCCGCAGCGTTTGCTCTACAGGTATGATTTTACCCTCAAAACGTAGCCATGGCTGTCCTCTTTCATCCAATGTGTTTACTATTGTACTAGGTGTTATGGTTCTTTCATAAATGTCACCAATGCACAGCCTCCTCCCTCCAACTCTTCCATAGACTCTAATGTTAAAATGGCTCAGAAGGTTCGTTTGAAAATCAGAAGAGCATGGTGTCTTTCCACTGTCACCACGTCCATATAATAAGCTCCACAGGCATGAAAACTGAGAATTAGGTAGACTAGACATGGCTGTCGCTCACGGTGAAAGAATTTTGTCAATACGACATGTACTTTTCATTTGGGAAGAATTTGTTTGGGCCTGACTTTTCTGTTCATTTTAAGCAGCAAAAGTGAGGTGCATGTCTGTGTACGTGTGTATGGAGCCATTGGGTGCGGTCACTATAGCAACCAGGCTCACACCTGCCTGCTTAACGAGCTCTGCCTGCCACTGTGCCAAGATTCATCTTAAGCACTTCTCTTTCAACTGCTGCTGTGTCCACAGTGTTACAGCCATCATTTTACCCTCAAATTGTCGCCATTATTGTTCTCTTTCCAACACCGTGTCTTTCAAAGCTCAGGCATTTAAACTTTTTAAACTGTGTGGATCAAAGTGGAGGGATCACATTTGAGTCATTCAGTGATTCAAAGAATATGACCTTTTGATATTCATTCAGATGTTTTCTGACTCTAAATGTTCTTTTCTCATTTCTTAGGGTTTTCTAATTTACATTTAAAACATTTTCAGTTTTTTTCCAACTCCTTCTTCTGTGTAACCTTCACCTTTTAGCAGTTCAGCACTTTTGTTTTCAGGTTAAATTCGGTTTTTTTTTTTATCTCATTCAAAATTTTTAACTTAAATTCTGTAATTAATTCATTTCAGTGCATACATTCAGATTCAAGCATTCACACTGCAGTTTCTTCAGAAAATGCACTTTCTAGTTATTATATTTTATTATTTTTCCGTACGTTTTTTGAAAGCCTACTCCTTCAAAACCGTTCAACTTAGAAAAACCATTCAAACATCGTTAGATTCCTATTCTTTTGGACAACATTGCTTCTATTTTTCTTATTTTTAACATTTATATTTTTAATTTTATTCAACTTTATTCAACAAAAATTTATAATGTATTTCAATGGGGAGACCCTTCAAATTCTCATTCAACTTACTCATTTTTAAACTCTTACTACTTCCACATACATTGACATAGAGCCACCATTCAAACTTTAAAACGAAGACAAGACATTCAACTATTCAACTTGTATTTATCTTTTCAATATCTATTATACTTTTTCTTCAGTTCCAGTTTAAGTTTCATGATGTTTTTTCACCCGTTTCAGAGTTTATAATGGGTGTGTATGGGACGGAATGTTGGGGCTAGAGTGAGGCAGCTCAACTGCTAGAGTGAGAGGAGCAAAAAAATTAATCTTAAAATCTTTTTTAAAACTGCTGCTGTGTCCACAGCGTTTGCTCTACAGGTATGATTTTACCCTCAAAACGTAGCCATGGCTGTCCTCTTTCATCCAATGTGTTTACTATTGTCCTAGGTGTTACGGTTCTTTCATAAATGTCACCAATGCACAGCCTCCTCCTTCCAACTCTTCCATAGACTCTAATGTTAAAATGGCTCAGAAGGTTCGTTTGAAAATCAGAAGAGCATGGTGTCTTTCCACTGTCACCACGTCCATATAATAAACTCCACAGGCATGAAAACTGAGAATTAGGTAGACTAGACATTGCTGTCGCTCACGGTGAAAGAATTTTGTCAATACGACTTTTACTTTTCATTTGGGAGCGATTTGTTTCGGCCTGACTTTTCTGTTCATTTTAAGCAGCAAAAGTGAGGTGCATGTCTGTGTGCGTGTGTATGGAGCCATTGGGTGCGGTCACTATAGCAACCAGGCTCACACCTGCCTGCTTAACGAGCTCTGCCTGCCACTCTGCCAAGATTCATCTTAAGCACTTCTCTTTCAACTGCTGCTGTGTCCACAGTGTTAAAGCCATCATTTTACCCTCAAAACGTCGCCATCGTTGTTCTTTTTCCAACATCTTGTCTTTCAAAGCTCAGAGATGTCAACTTTTTAAACTGTGTGGGTCCAAGTGGAGGGATCACATTTTAGTCATTCAGTGATTCAAAGAATATGACTTTTTAATATTCTTTCAGATGTTTTCTGACTCTAAATGTTCTTTTCTCATTTCTTAGGTTTTTCTAATTTACAATTAAAACATTTTCAGCTTTTTTCCAACTTCTTCTTCTGTGTAACCTTCAGCTTTTAGCAGTTCAGCACTTTTGTTTTCAGGTTAAATTCGGGGTTTTTTTTTTTATCTCATTCAAGATTTTTAACTCAAAATTCAGCAATTAATTCATTTCAGTGCATACATTCAGATTCAAGCATTCACACTGCAGTTTCTTCAGAAAATGCACTTTCTAGTTATTATTAGTGTGAATGCTTGAAAAGCATTCACAGTATTGTTGTTGTAATCTTTATTATTATATTTTATTATTATTATTATCTATTCCGTACGTTTTTTGAAAGCCTACTCCTTCAAAACCGTTCAACTTAGAAAAACCATTCAAACACCATTAGATTCCTATTCTTTTGGACAACATTGCTTCTATTTTTCATATTTTTAACATTTATATTTTTAATTTTATTCAACTTTATTCAACAAAAATTTATAATGTATTTCAATGGGGAGACCCTTCAAATCCTCATTCAACTTACTCATTTTTAAACTCTTACTACTTCCACATACATTGACATAGAGCCACCATTCAAACTTTAAAACGAAGACAAGACATTCAACTATTCAACTTGTATTTATCTTTTCAATATCTATTATACTTTTTCTTCAGTTCCAGTTTAAGTTTCATGATGTTTTTTCACCCGTTTCAGAGTTTATAATGGGTGTGTATGGGACGGAATGTTGGGGCTAGAGTGAGGCAGCTCAACTGCTAGAGTGAGAGGAGCAAAAAAATTAATCTTAAAATCTTTTTTAAAACTGCTGCTGTGTCCGCAGCGTTTGCTCTACAGGTATGATTTTACCCTCAAAACGTAGCCATGGCTGTCCTCTTTCATCCAATGTGTTTACTATTGTACTAGGTGTTGTGGTTCTTTCATAAATGTCACCAATGCACAGCCTCCTCCCTCCAACTCTTCCATAGACTCTAATGTTAAAATGGCTCAGAAGGTTCGTTTGAAAATCAGAAGAGCATGGTGTCTTTCCACTGTCACCACGTCCATATAATAAGCTTCACAGGCATGAAAACTGAGAATTAGGTAGACTAGACATTGCTGTCGCTCACGGTGAAAGAATTTTGTCAATACGACTTTTACTTTTCATTTGGGAGCGATTTGTTTCGGCCTGACTTTTCTGTTCATTTTAAGCAGCAAAAGTGAGGCGCATGTCTGTGTACGTGTGTATGGAGCCATTGGGTGCGGTCACTATAGCAACCAGGCTCACACCTGCCTGCTTAACGAGCTCTGCCTGCCACTGTACCAAGATTCATCTTAAGCACTTCTCTTTCAACTGCTGCTGTGTCCACAGTGTTACAGCCATCATTTTACGCTCAAAACGTCGCCATCGTTGTTCTTTTTCCAACATCTTGTCTTTCAAAGCTCAGAGATGTAAACTTTTTAAACTGTGTGGGTCCAAGTGGAGGGATCACATTTTAGTCATTCAGTGATTCAAAGAATATGACCTTTTAATATTTTTTCAGATGTTTTCTGACTCTAAATGTTCTTTTCTCATTTCTTAGGTTTTTCTAATTTACAATTAAAACATTTTCAGCTTTTTTCCAACTTCTTCTTCTGTGTAACCTTCAGCTTTTAGCAGTTCAGCACTGTTGTTTTCAGGTTAAATTCAGGTTGTTTCTTTTTTTTTTTTTTATCTCATTCAAAATTTTTAACTCAAAATTCAGCAATTAATTCATTTCAGTCCATACATTCAGATTCAAGCATTCACACTGCAGTTTCTTCAGAAAATGCACTTTCTAGTTATTATATTTTATTATTTTTCCGTACGTTTTTTGAAAGCCTACTCCTTCAAAACCGTTCAACTTAGAAAAACCATTCAAACATCGTTAGATTCCTATTCTTTTGGACAACACTGCTTCTATTTTTCATATTTTTAACATTTATATTTTTAATTTTATTCAACTTTATTCAACAAAAATTCAACAAAAATTTCCCATGTATTTCAATGGGGAGACCCTTCAAATCCTCATTCAACTTACTCATTTTTAAACTCTTACTACTTCCACATACATTGACATAGAGCCACCATTCAAACTTTAAAACGAAGACAAGACATTCAACTATTCAACTTGTATTTATCTTTTCAATATCTATTATACTTTTTCTTCAGTTCCAGTTTAAGTTTCATGATGTTTTTTCACCCGTTTCAGAGTTTATAATGGGTGTGTATGGGACGGAATGTTGGGGCTAGAGTGAGGCAGCTCAACTGCTAGAGTGAGAGGAGCAAAAAAATTAATCTTAAAATCTTTTTTAAAACTGCTGCTGTGTCCACAGCGTTTGCTCTACAGGTATGATTTTACCCTCAAAACGTAGCCATGGCTGTCCTCTTTCATCCAATGTGTTTACTATTGTACTAGGTGTTATGGTTCTTTCATAAATGTCACCAATGCACAGCCTCCTCCCTCCAACTCTTCCATAGACTCTAATGTTAAAATGGCTCAGAAGGTTCGTTTGAAAATCAGAAGAGCATGGTGTCTTTCCACTGTCACCACGTCCATATAATAAACTCCACAGACATGAAAACTGAGAATTTGGTAGACTAGAAGCTGCTGTCGCTCACGGTGAAAGAATTTCGTCAATACGACTTTTACTTTTCATTTGGGAACGATTTGTTTCGGCCTGACTTTTCTGTTCATTTTAAGGAGCAAAAGTGAGGTGCATGTCTGTGTCGTGTGTATGGAGCCATTGGGTGCAGTCACTATAGCAACCAGGCTCACACCTGCCTGCTTAACGAGCTCTGCCTGCCACTGTGCCAAGATTCATCTTAAGCACTTCTCTTTCAACTGCTGCTGTGTCCACAGTGTTACAGCCATCATTTTACCCTCAAATTGTCGCCATTATTGTTCTCTTTCCAACACCGTGTCTTTCAAAGCTCAGGCATTTAAACTTTTTAAACTGTGTGGATCAAAGTGGAGGGATCACATTTGAGTCATTCAGTGATTCAAAGAATATGACCTTTTAATATTCATTCAGATGTTTTCTGACTCTAAATGTTCTTTTCTCATTTCTTAGGGTTTTCTAATTTACATTTAAAACATTTTCAGTTTTTTTCCAACTCCTTCTTCTGTGTAACCTTCAGCTTTTAGCAGTTCAGCACCTTTGTTTTCAGGTTAAATTCGTTTTTTTTTTTTGTTTTTTTTTAATCTCATTCAATATTTTTAACTCAAAATTCAGCAATTAATTCATTTCAGTGCATACATTCAGATTCAAGCATTCACACTGCAGTTTCTTCAGAAAATGCACTTTCTAGTTATTATATTTTATTCTGTATTCCGTACGTTTTTTGTAATCCTATAACTTCAAAACCGTTCAACTTAGAAAAACCATTCAAACACCGTTAGATTCCTATTCTTTTGGACAACACTGCTTCTATTTTTCATATTTTTAACATTTATATTTTTAATTTTATTCAACTTTATTCAACAAAAATTTATAATGTATTTCAATGGGGAGACCCTTCAAATCCTCATTCAACTTACTCATTTTTAAACTCTTACTACTTCCACATACATTGACATAGAGCCACCATTCAAACTTTAAAACGAAGACAAGACATTCAACTATTCAACTTGTATTTATCTTTTCAATATCTATTATACTTTTTCTTCAGTTCCAGTTTAAGTTTCATGATGTTTTTTCACCCGTTTCAAAATTTATAATGGGTGTGTATGGGACGGAATGTTGGGGCTAGAGTGAGACAGCTCAACTGCTAGAGTGAGAGGAGCAAAAAAATTAATCTTAAAATCTTTTTTAAAACTGCTGCTGTGTCCGCAGCGTTTGCTCTACAGGTATGATTTTACCCTCAAAACGTAGCCATGGCTGTCCTCTTTCATCCAATGTGTTTACTATTGTCCTAGGTGTTATGGTTCTTTCATAAATGTCACCAATGCACAGCCTCCTCCCTCAAACTCTTCCATAGACTCTAATGTTAAAACGGCTCAGAAGGTTGGTTTGAAAATCAGAAGAGCATGGTGTTTTTACACTGTCACCACGTCCATATAATAAACTCCACAGGCATGAAAACTGAGAATTAGGTAGACTAGACATTGCTGCCGCTCACGGTGAAAGAATTTCGTCAATACGACCTATACTTTTCATTTGGGAGCGATTTGTTTCGGCCTGACTTTTCTGTTCATTTTAAGCAGCAAAAGTGAGGCGCATGTCTGTGTACGTGTGTATGGAGCCATTGGGTGCAGTCACTATAGCAACCAGGCTCACACCTGCCTGCTTAACGAGCTCTGCCTGCCACTCTGCCAAAATTCATCTTTAGCACTTCTCTTTCAACTGCTGCTGTGTCCACAGTGTTACAGCCATCATTTTACCCTCAAATTGTCGCCATTATTGTTCTCTTTCCAACACCGTATCTTTCAAAGCTCAGGCATTTAAACTTTTTAAACTGTGTGGATCAAAGTGGAGGGATCACATTTGAGTCATTCAGTGATTCAAAGAATATGACCTTTTAATATTCATTCAGATGTTTTCTGACTCTAAATGTTCTTTTCTCATTTCTTAGGGTTTTCTAATTTACAATTAAAACATTTTCAGCTTTTTTCCAACTTCTTCTTCTGTGTAACCTTCAGCTTTTAGCAGTTCAGCACTTTTGTTTTCAGGTTAAATTCGGGTTGTTTTTTTTTTATCTCATTCAATATTTTTAACTCAAAATTCAGTAATTAATTCATTTCAGTGCATACATTCAGATTCAAGCATTCACACTGCAGTTTCTTCAGAAAATGCACTTTCTAGTTATTATTAGTGTGAATGCTTGAAAAGCATTCACAGTATTGTTCTTCTAATCTTTATTAGTGTGAATGCTTGAAAAGCATTCACAGTATTGTTATTCGAATCTTTATTATTATTATTATATTTTATTATTCTTCCGTACGTTTTTTGTAATCCTACTCCTTCAAAACCGTTCAACTTAGAAAAACCATTCAAACACCGTTAGATTCCTATTCTTTTGGACAACACTGCTTCTATTTTTCATATTTTTAACATTTATATTTTTAATTTTATTCAACTTTATTCAACAAAAATTTATAATGTATTTCAATGGGGAGACCCTTCAAATCCTCATTCAACTTACTCATTTTTAAACTCTTACTACTTCCACATACATTGACATAGAGCCACCATTCAAACTTTAAAACGAAGACAAGACATTCAACTATTCAACTTGTATTTATCTTTTCAATATCTATTATACTTTTTCTTCAGTTCCAGTTTAAGTTTCATGATGTTTTTTCACCCGTTTCAGAGTTTATAATGGGTGTGTATGGGACGGAATGTTGGGGCTAGAGTGAGACAGCTCAACTGCTAGAGTGAGAGGAGCAAAAAAATTAATCTTAAAATCTTTTTTAAAACTGCTGCTGTGTCCACAGCGTTTGCTCTACAGGTATGATTTTACCCTCAAAACGTAGCCATGGCTGTCCTCTTTCATCCAATGTGTTTACTATTGTACTAGGTGTTATGGTTCTTTCATAAATGTCACCAATGCACAGCCTCCTCCCTCCAACTCTTCCATAGACTCTAATGTTAAAATGGCTCAGAAGGTTCGTTTGAAAATCAGAAGAGCATGGTGTCTTTCCACTGTCACCACGTCCATATAATAAGCTCCACAGGCATGAAAACTGAGAATTAGGTAGACTAGACATTGCTGTCGCTCACGGTGAAAGAATTTTGTCAATACGACTTTTACTTTTCATTTGGGAGCGATTTGTTTGGGCCTGACTTTTCTGTTCATTTTAAGCAGCAAAAGTGAGGTGCATGTCTGTGTCGTGTGTATGGAGCCCTTGGGTGCAGTCACTATAGCAACCAGGCTCACACCTGCCTGCTTAACGAGCTCTCTCTCTCTCACTCTGCCAAGATTCATCTTAAACACTTCTCTTTCAACTGCTGCTGTCTCCACAGTGTTACAGCGATCATTTTACCCTCAAAACGTCGCCATCGTTGTTCTCTTTCCAACATCTTGTCTTTCAAAGCTCAGAGATGTAAACTTTTTAAACTGTGTGGATCCAAGTGGAGGGATCACATTTTAGTCATTCAGTGATTCAAAGAATAGGACCTTTTAATTTTCTTTCAGATGTTTTCTGACTCTAAATGTTCTTTTCTCATTTCTTAGGGTTTTCTAATTTACATTTAAAACATTTTCAGTTTTTTTCCAACTTCTTCTTCTGTGTAACCTTCAGCTTTTAGCAGTTCAGCACTTTTGTTTTCAGGTTAAATTCGGGTCTTTTTTTTTATCTCATTAAAAAAGTTTTAACTCAAAATTCAGCAATTAATTCATTTCAGTGCATACATTCAGATTCAAGCATTCACACTGCAGTTTCTTCAGAAAATGCACTTTCTAGTTATTATATTTTATCTATTCCGTACGTTTTTTGAAAGCCTACTCCTTCAAAACCGTTCAACTTAGAAAAACCATTCAAACACCATTAGATTCCTATTCTTTTGGACACTGTTGCTTGTATTTTTCTCATTTTTAACATTTATATTTTTAATTTTATTCAACTTTATTCAACAAAAATTTCCCATGTATTTCAATGGGGAGACCCTTCAAATTCTCATTCAACTTACTCATTTTTAAACTCTTACTACTTCAACATACGTTCACATAGAGCCACCATTCAAACTTTAAAACGAAGACAAGACATTCAACTATTCAACTTGTATTTATCTTTTCAATATCTATTATACTTTTTCTTCAGTTCCAGTTTAAGTTTCATGATGTTTTTTCACCCGTTTCAGAGTTTATAATGGGTGTGTATGGGACGGAATGTTGGGGCTAGAGTGAGGCAGCTCAACTGCTAGAGTGAGAGGAGCAAAAAAAATAATCTTAAAATCTTTTTTAAAACTGCTGCTGTGTCCGCAGCGTTTGCTCTACAGGTATGATTTTACCCTCAAAACGTAGCCATGGCTGTCCTCTTTCATCCAATGTGTTTACTATTGTCCTAGGTGTTATGGTTCTTTCATAAATGTCACCAATGCACAGCCTCCTCCCTCAAACTCTTCCATAGACTCTAATGTTAAAATGGCTCAGAAGGTTCGTTTGAAAATCAGAAGAGCATGGTGTCTTTCCACTGTCACCACGTGCATATAATAAACTCCACAGACATGAAAACTGAGAATTTGGTAGACTAGACATTGCTGTCGCTCACAGTGAAAGAATTTTGTCAATACGACTTTTACTTTTCATTTGGGAACGATTTGTTTCGGCCTGACTTTTCTGTTCATTTTAAGCAGCAAAAGTGAGGTGCATGTCTGTGTGCGTGTGTATGGAGCCATTGGGTGCGGTCACTATAGCAACCAGGCTCACACCTGCCTGCTTAACGAGCTCTGCCTGCCACTCTGCCAAAATTCATCTTAAACACTTCTCTTTCAACTGCTGCTGTGTCCACAGTGTTAAAGCCATCATTTTACCCTCAAAACGTCGCCATTGTTGTTCTCTTTCCAACACCGTGTCTTTCAAAGCTCAGAGATGTAAACTTTTTAAACTGTGTGGGTCCAAGTGGAGGGATCACATTTTAGTCATTCAGTGATTCAAAGAATATGACCTTTTAATATTCTTTCAGATGTTTTCTGACTCTAAATGTTCTTTTCTCATTTCTTAGGTTTTTCTAATTTACAATTAAAACATTTTCAGCTTTTTTCCAACTTCTTCTTCTGTGTAACCTTCAGCTTTTAGCAGTTCCGCACTTTTGTTTTCAGGTTAAATTCGTTTGTTTTTTTTTAATCTCATTCAAAATTTTTAACTCAAAATTCAGCAATTAATTCATTTCAGTGCATACATTCAGATTCAAGCATTCACACTGCAGTTTCTTCAGAAAATGCACTTTCTAGTTAGTGTGAATGCTTGAAAAGCATTCACAGTATTGTTCTTCTAATCTTTATTAGTGTGAATGCTTGAAAAGCATTCACAGTATTGTTATTCGAATCTTTATTATTATTATTATTATATTTTATCTATTCCGTACGTTTTTTGTAAGCCTACTCCTTCAAAACCGTTCAACTTAGAAAAACCATTCAAACACCGTTAGATTCCTATTCTTTTGGACAACACTGCTTCTATTTTTCATATTTTTAACATTTATATTTTTAATTTTATTCAACTTTATTCAACAAAAATTTATAATGTATTTCAATGGGGAGACCCTTCAAATCCTCATTCAACTTACTCATTTTTAAACTCTTACTACTTCCACATACATTGACATAGAGCCACCATTCAAACTTTAAAACGAAGACAAGACATTCAACTATTCAACTTGTATTTATCTTTTCAATATCTATTATACTTTTTCTTCAGTTCCAGTTTAAGTTTCATGATGTTTTTTCACCCGTTTCAGAGTTTATAATGGGTGTGTATGGGACGGAATGTTGGGGCTAGAGTGAGGCAGCTCAACTGCTAGAGTGAGAGGAGCAAAAAAATTAATCTTAAAATCTTTTTTAAAACTGCTGCTGTGTCCACAGCGTTTGCTCTACAGGTATGATTTTACCCTCAAAACGTAGCCATGGCTGTCCTCTTTCATCCAATGTGTTTACTATTGTCCTAGGTGTTATGGTTCTTTCATAAATGTCACCAATGCACAGCCTCCTCCCTCCAACTCTTCCATAGACTCTAATGTTAAAATGGCTCAGAAGGTTCGTTTGAAAATCAGAAGAGCATGGTGTCTTTACACTGTCACCACGTCCATATAATAAGCTCCACAGGCATGAAAACTGAGAATTAGGTAGACTAGACATGGCTGTCGCTCACAGTGAAAGAATTTTGTCAATACGACTTTTACTTTTCATTTGGGAACGATTTGTTTCGGCCTGACTTTTCTGTTCATTTTAAGCAGCAAAAGTGAGGCGCATGTCTGTGTACGTGTGTATGGAGCCATTGGGTGCGGTCACTATAGCAACCAGGCTCACACCTGCCTGCTTAACGAGCTCTCTCTGCCACTCTGCCAAGATTCATCTTAAACACTTCTCTTTCAACTGCTGCTGTGTCCACAGTGTTAAAGCCATCATTTTACCCTCAAAACGTCGCCATCGTTGTTCTCTTTCCAACATCTTGTCTTTCAAAGCTCAGACATTTAAACTTTTTAAACTGTGTGGATCCAAGTGGAGGGATCACATTTTAGTCATTCAGTGATTCAAAGAATATGACCTTTTAATATTCTTTCAGATGTTTTCTGACTCTAAATGTTCTTTTCTCATTTCTTAGGTTTTTCTAATTTGCAATTAAAACATTTTCAGCTTTTTTCCAACTTCTTCTTCTGTGTAACCTTCAGCTTTTAGCAGTTCAGCACTTTTGTTTTCAGGTTAAATTCGGGTTTTTTTTTTTAAATCTCATTCAAAATTTTTAACTTAAATTCAGTAATTATTTCATTTCAATGCATACATTCAGATTCAAGCATTCACACTGCAGTTTCTTCAGAAAATGCACTTTCTAGTTCTATTTTATTCTTCCGTACGTTTTTTGAAAGCCTACTCCTTCAAAACCGTTCAACTTAGAAAAACCATTCAAACATCGTTAGATTCCTATTATTTTGGACATGACTGCTTCTATTTTTCTCATTTTTAACATTTATATTTTTAATTTTATTCAACTTTATTCAACAAAAATTTCCCATGTATTTCAATGGGGAGACCCTTCAAATTCTCATTCAACTTGCTCATTTTTAAACTCTTACTACTTCCACATACATTGACATAGAGCCACCATTCAAACTTTAAAACGAAGACAAGACATTCAACTATTCAACTTGTATTTATCTTTTCAATATCTATTATACTTTTTCTTCAGTTCCAGTTTAAGTTTCATGATGTTTTTTCACCCGTTTCAAAATTTATAATGGGTGTGTATGGGACGGAATGTTGGGGCTAGAGTGAGACAGCTCAACTGCTAGAGTGAGAGGAGCAAAAAAATTAATCTTAAAATCTTTTTTAAAACTGCTGCTGTGTCCGCAGCGTTTGCTCTACAGGTATGATTTTACCCTCAAAACGTAGCCATCGCTGTCCTCTTTCATCCAATGTGTTTACTATTGTACTAGGTGTTATGGTTCTTTCATAAATGTCACCAATGCACAGCCTCCTCCCTCCAACTCTTCCATAGACTCTAATGTTAAAATGGCTCAGAAGGTTCGTTTGAAAATCAGAAGAGCATGGTGTCTTTCCACTGTCACCACGTCCATATAATAAACTCCACAGGCATGAAAACTGAGAATTCAGTAGACTAGAAGCTGCTGTCGCTCACGGTGAAAGAATTTTGTCAATACGACTTTTACTTTTCATTTGGGAACGATTTGTTTCGGCCTGACTTTTCTGTTCATTTTAAGCAGCAAAAGTGAGGTGCATGTCTGTGTGCGTGTGTATGGAGCCATTGGGTGCGGTCACTATAGCAACCAGGCTCACACCTGCCTGCTTAACGAGCTCTGCCTGCCACTCTGCCAAGATTCATCTTAAACACTTCTCTTTCAACTGCTGCTGTGTCCACAGTGTTAAAGCCATCATTTTACCCTCAAAACGTCGCCATCGTTGTTCTTTTTCCAACATCTTGTCTTTCAAAGCTCAGAGATGTAAACTTTTTAAACTGTGTGGGTCCAAGTGGAGGGATCACATTTTAGTCATTCAGTGATTCAAAGAATATGACCTTTTAATATTCTTTCAGATGTTTTCTGATTCTAAATGTTCTTTTCTCATTTCTTAGGGTTTTCTAATTTACAATTAAAACATTTTCAGCTTTTTTCCAACTTCTTCTTCTGTGTAACCTTCAGCTTTTAGCAGTTCAGCACTTTTGTTTTCAGGTTAAATTCGGTTTTTTTTTTAATCTCATTCAAGATTTTTAACTCAAAATTCAGCAATTAATTCATTTCAGTGCATACATTCAGATTCAAGCATTCACACTGCAGTTTCTTCAGAAAATGCATTTTCTAGTTAGTGTGAATGCTTGAAAAGCATTCACAGTATTGTTCTTCTAATCTTTATTAGTGTGAATGCTTGAAAAGCATTCACAGTATTGTTATTCGAATCTTTATTATTATTATTAGTGTGAATGCTTGAAAAGCATTCACAGTATTGTTCTTCTAATCTTTATTCTATTTTATTCTGTATTCCGTACGTTTTTTGTACTCCTACTCCTTCAAAACCGTTCAACTTAGAAAAACCATTCAAACACCATTAGATTCCTCTTCTTTTGGACATGACTGCTTCTATTTTTCTCATTTTTAACATTTATATTTTTAATTTTATTCAACTTTATTCAACAAAAATTTCCCAAAATTTCCCATGTATTTCAATGGGGAGACCCTTCAAATCCTCATTCAACTTACTCATTTTTAAACTCTTACTACTTCCACATACATTGACATAGAGCCACCATTCAAACTTTAAAACGAAGACAAGACATTCAACTATTCAACTTGTATTTATCTTTTCAATATCTATTATACTTTTTCTTCAGTTCCAGTTTAAGTTTCATGATGTTTTTTCACCCGTTTCAGAGTTTATAATGGGTGTGTATGGGACGGAATGTTGGGGCTAGAGTGAGACAGCTCAACTGCTAGAGTGAGAGGAGCAAAAAAATTAATCTTAAAATCTTTTTTAAAACTGCTGCTGTGTCCACAGCGTTTGCTCTACAGGTATGATTTTACCCTCAAAACGTAGCCATGGCTGTCCTCTTTCATCCAATGTGTTTACTATTGTACTAGGTGTTATGGTTCTTTCATAAATGCCACCAATGCACAGCCTCCTCCCTCCAACTCTTCCATAGACTCTAATGTTAAAATGGCTCAGAAGGTTCGTTTGAAAATCAGAAGAGCATGGTGTCTTTCCACTGTCACCACGTCCATATAATAAGCTCCACAGGCATGAAAACTGAGAATTAGGTAGACTAGACATTGCTGTCGCTCACGGTGAAAGAATTTTGTCAATACGACTTTTACTTTTCATTTGGGAGCGATTTGTTTCGGCCTGACTTTTCTGTTCATTTTAAGCAGCAAAAGTGAGGTGCATGTCTGTGTCCGTGTGTATGGAGCCATTGGGTGCGGTCACTATAGCAACCAGGCTCACACCTGCCTGCTTAACGAGCTCTCTCTGCCACTCTGCCAAAATTAATCTTAAACACTTCTCTTTCAACTGCTGCTGTGTCCACAGTGTTAAAGCCATCATTTTACCCTCAAAACGTCGCCATCGTTGTTCTTTTTCCAACATCTTGTCTTTCAAAGCTCAGAGATGTAAACTTTTTAAACTGTGTGGGTCCAAGTGGAGGGATCACATTTGAGTCATTCAGTGATTCAAAGAATATGACCTTTTAATATTCTTTCAGATGTTTTCTGACTCTAAATGTTCTTTTCTCATTTCTTAGGTTTTTCTAATTTACAATTAAAACATTTTCAGCTTTTTTCCAACTTCTTCTTCTGTGTAACCTTCAGCTTTTAGCAGTTCAGCACTTTTGTTTTCAGGTTAAATTCGGGTTGTTTTTTTTTTTTATCTCATTCAAAATTTTTAACTTAAATTCAGTAATTATTTCATTTCAATGCATACATTCAGATTCAAGCATTCACACTGCAGTTTCTTCAGAAAATGCACTTTCTAGTTATATTTTATTATTCTTCCGTACGTTTTTTGTAATCCTACTCCTTCAAAACCGTTCAACTTAGAAAAACCATTCAAACACCGTTAGATTCCTATTCTTTTGGACAACACTGCTTCTATTTTTCATATTTTTAACATTTATATTTTTAATTTTATTCAACTTTATTCAACAAAAATTTATAATGTATTTCAATGGGGAGACCCTTCAAATCCTCATTCAACTTACTCATTTTTAAACTCTTACTACTTCCACATACATTGACATAGAGCCACCATTCAAACTTTAAAACGAAGACAAGACATTCAACTATTCAACTTGTATTTATCTTTTCAATATCTATTATACTTTTTCTTCAGTTCCAGTTTAAGTTTCATGATGTTTTTTCACCCGTTTCAGAGTTTATAATGGGTGTGTATGGGACGGAATGTTGGGGCTAGAGTGAGGCAGCTCAACTGCTAGAGTGAGAGGAGCAAAAAAATTAATCTTAAAATCTTTTTTAAAACTGCTGCTGTGTCCGCAGCGTTTGCTCTACAGGTATGATTTTACCCTCAAAACGTAGCCATCGCTGTCCTCTTTCATCCAATGTGTTTACTATTGTCCTAGGTGTTATGGTTCTTTCATAAATGTCACCAATGCACAGCCTCCTCCCTCCAACTCTTCCATAGACTCTAATGTTAAAACGGCTCAGAAGGTTGGTTTGAAAATCAGAAGAGCATGGTGTTTTTACACTGTCACCACGTCCATATAATAAACTCCACAGGCATGAAAACTGAGAATTAGGTAGACTAGACATTGCTGTCGCTCACGGTGAAAGAATTTCGTCAATACGACTTTTACTTTTCATTTGGGAGCGATTTGTTTCGGCCTGACTTTTCTGTTCATTTTAAGCAGCAAAAGTGAGGCGCATGTCTGTGTACGTGTGTATGGAGCCATTGGGTGCGGTCACTATAGCAACCAGGCTCACACCTGCCTGCTTAACGAGCTCTGCCTGCCACTCTGCCAAGATTCATCTTAAACACTTCTCTTTCAACTGCTGCTGTGTCCACAGTGTTACAGCCATCATTTTACCCTCAAAACGTCGCCATCGTTGTTCTTTTTCCAACATCTTGTCTTTCAAAGCTCAGAGATGTAAACTTTTTAAACTGTGTGGGTCCAAGTGGAGGGATCACATTTTAGTCATTCAGTGATTCAAAGAATATGACTTTTTAATATTCTTTCAGATGTTTTCTGACTCTAAATGTTCTTTTCTCATTTCTTAGGTTTTTCTAATTTACAATTAAAACATTTTCAGTTTTTTTCCAACTTCTTCTTCTGTGTAACCTTCAGCTTTTAGCAGTTCAGCACTTTTGTTTTCAGGTTAAATTCGGGTTTTTTTTTAATCTCATTCAAGATTTTTAACTTAAATTCAGTAATTAATTCATTTCAGTGCATACATTCAGATTCAAGCATTCACACTGCAGTTTCTTCAGAAAATGCACTTTCTAGTTCTATTTTATTCTGTATTCCGTACGTTTTTTGTACTCCTACTCCTTCAAAACCGTTCAACTTAGAAAAACCATTCAAACACCATTAGATTCCTCTTCTTTTGGACATGACTGCTTCTATTTTTCTCATTTTTAACATTTATATTTTTAATTTTATTCAACTTTATTCAACAAAAATTTCCCAAAATTTCCCATGTATTTCAATGGGGAGACCCTTCAAATCCTCATTCAACTTACTCATTTTTAAACTCTTACTACTTCCACATACATTGACATAGAGCCACCATTCAAACTTTAAAACGAAGACAAGACATTCAACTATTCAACTTGTATTTATCTTTTCAATATCTATTATACTTTTTCTTCAGTTCCAGTTTAAGTTTCATGATGTTTTTTCACCCGTTTCAGAGTTTATAATGGGTGTGTATGGGACGGAATGTTGGGGCTAGAGTGAGACAGCTCAACTGCTAGAGTGAGAGGAGCAAAAAAATTAATCTTAAAATCTTTTTTAAAACTGCTGCTGTGTCCACAGCGTTTGCTCTACAGGTATGATTTTACCCTCAAAACGTAGCCATGGCTGTCCTCTTTCATCCAATGTGTTTACTATTGTCCTAGGTGTTACGGTTCTTTCATAAATGTCACCAATGCACAGCCTCCTCCCTCCAACTCTTCCATAGACTCTAATGTTAAAATGGCTCAGAAGGTTCGTTTGAAAATCAGAAGAGCATGGTGTCTTTACACTGTCACCACGTCCATATAATAAACTCCACAGGCATGAAAACTGAGAATTAGGTAGACTAGACATGGCTGTCGCTCACGGTGAAAGAATTTTGTCAGTACGACTTTTACTTTTCATTTGGGAACGATTTGTTTCGGCCTGACTTTTCTGTTCATTTTAAGCAGCAAAAGTGAGGCGCATGTCTGTGTGCGTGTGTATGGAGCCATTGGGTGCGGTCACTATAGCAACCAGGCTCACACCTGCCTGCTTAACGAGCTCTGCCTGCCACTGTACCAAGATTCATCTTAAGCACTTCTCTTTCAACTGCTGCTGTGTCCACAGTGTTAAAGCCATCATTTTACCCTCAAATTGTCGCCATTATTGTTCTCTTTCCAACATCTTGTTTTTCAAAGCTCAGAGATGTAAACTTTTTAAACTGTGTGGGTCCAAGTGGAGGGATCACATTTTCTTCATTCAGTGATTCAAAGAATATGACCTTTTAATATTCTTTCAGATGTTTTCTGACTCTAAATGTTCTTTTCTCATTTCTTAGGGTTTTCTAATTTACAATTAAAACATTTTCAGCTTTTTTCCAACTTCTTCTTCTGTGTAACCTTCAGCTTTTAGCAGTTCAGCACTGTTGTTTTCAGGTTAAATTCGGGGTTTTTTTTTTAATCTCATTCAAGATTTTTAACTTAAATTCAGTAATTAATTCATTTCAGAGCATACATTCAGATTCAAGCATTCACACTGCAGTTTCTTCAGAAAATGCACTTTCTAGTTCTATTTTATTATTATCTATTCCGTACGTTTTTTGAAAGCCTACTCCTTCAAAACCGTTCAACTTAGAAAAACCATTCAAACACCGTTAGATTCCTATTCTTTTGGACAACATTGCTTCTATTTTTCTCATTTTTAACATTTATATTTTTAATTTTATTCAACTTTTTTCAACAAAAATTTATAATGTATTTCAATGGGGAGACCCTTCAAATTCTCATTCAACTTACTCATTTTTAAACTCTTACTACTTCCACATACATTGACATAGAGCCACCATTCAAACTTTAAAACGAAGACAAGACATTCAACTATTCAACTTGTATTTATCTTTTCAATATCTATTATACTTTTTCTTCAGTTCCAGTTTAAGTTTCATGATGTTTTTTCAGCCGTTTCAGAGTTTATAATGGGTGTGTATGGGACGGAATGTTGGGGCTAGAGTGAGACAGCTCAACTGCTAGAGTGAGAGGAGCAAAAAAATTAATCTTAAAATCTTTTTTAAAACTGCTGCTGTGTCCGCAGCGTTTGCTCTACAGGTATGATTTTACCCTCAAAACGTAGCCATCGCTGTCCTCTTTCATCCAATGTGTTTACTATTGTCCTAGGTGTTATGGTTCTTTCGTAAATGTCACCAATGCACAGCCTCCTCCCTCCAACTCTTCCATAGACTCTAATGTTAAAATGGCTCAGAAGGTTCGTTTGAAAATCAGAAGAGCATGGTGTCTTTCCACTGTCACCACGTCCATATAATAAACTCCACAGGCATGAAAACTGAGAATTCAGTAGACTAGACATTGCTGTCACTCACGGTGAAAGAATTTTGTCAATACGACTTTTACTTTTCATTTGGGAACGATTTGTTTCGGCCTGACTTTTCTGTTCATTTTAAGCAGCAAAAGTGAGGCGCATGTCTGTGTACGTGTGTATGGAGCCATTGGGTGCGGTCACTATAGCAACCAGGCTCACACCTGCCTGCTTAACGAGCTCTGCCTGCCACTGTACCAAGATTCATCTTAAGCACTTCTCTTTCAACTGCTGCTGTGTCCACAGTGTTACAGCCATCATTTTACCCTCAAATTGTCGCCATTATTGTTCTCTTTCCAACATCTTGTCTTTCAAAGCTCAGAGATGTAAACTTTTTAAACTGTGTGGATCAAAGTGGAGGGATCACATTTTAGTCATTCAGTGATTCAAGGAATATGACCTTTTAATATTCATTCAGATGTTTTCTGACTCTAAATGTTCTTTTCTCATTTCTTAGGGTTTTCTAATTTACATTTAAAACATTTTCAGTTTTTTTCCAACTCCTCCTTCTGTGTAACCTTCAGCTTTTAGCAGTTCAGCACCTTTGTTTTCAGGTTAAATTCGTGGTTTTTTTTTGTTTGTTTTTAAATCTCATTCAATATTTTTAACTCAAAATTCAGCAATTAATTCATTTCAGTGCATACATTCAGATTCAAGCATTCACACTGCAGTTTCTTCAGAAAATGCACTTTCTAGTTAGTGTGAATGCTTGAAAAGCATTCACAGTATTGTTATTCGAATCTTTATTAGTGTGAATGCTTGAAAAGCATTCACAGTATTGTTATTCGAATCTTTATTATTATTATTATTATATATTCCGTACGTTTTTTGGCATCTCACTCCTTCAAAACCGTTCAACTTAGAAAAACCATTCAAACACCGTTAGATTCCTATTCTTTTGGACAACACTGCTTCTATTTTTCATATTTTTAACATTTATATTTTTAATTTTATTCAACTTTATTCAACAAAAAATTATAATGTATTTCAATGGGGAGACCCTTCAAATCCTCATTCAACTTACTCATTTTTAAACTCTTACTACTTCCACATACATTGACATAGAGCCACCATTCAAACTTTAAAACGAAGACAAGACATTCAACTATTCAACTTGTATTTATCTTTTCAATATCTATTATACTTTTTCTTCAGTTCCAGTTTAAGTTTCATGATGTTTTTTCACCCGTTTCAGAGTTTATAATGGGTGTGTATGGGACGGAATGTTGGGGCTAGAGTGAGGCAGCTCAACTGCTAGAGTGAGAGGAGCAAAAAAATTAATCTTAAAATCTTTTTTAAAACTGCTGCTGTGTCCACAGCGTTTGCTCTACAGGTATGATTTTACCCTCAAAACGTAGCCATGGCTGTCCTCTTTCATCCAATGTGTTTACTATTGTACTAGGTGTTATGGTTCTTTCATAAATGTCACCAATGCACAGCCTCCTCCCTCCAACTCTTCCATAGACTCTAATGTTAAAACGGCTCAGAAGGTTGGTTTGAAAATCAGAAGAGCATGGTGTTTTTACACTGTCACCACGTCCATATAATAAACTCCACAGGCATGAAAACTGAGAATTAGGTAGACTAGACATTGCTGCCGCTCACGGTGAAAGAATTTCGTCAATACGACTTTTACTTTTCATTTGGGAGCGATTTGTTTCGGCCTGACTTTTCTGTTCATTTTAAGCAGCAAAAGTGAGGCGCATGTCTGTGTACGTGTGTATGGAGCCATTGGGTGCAGTCACTATAGCAACCAGGCTCACACCTGCCTGCTTAACGAGCTCTGCCTGCCACTGTGCCAAGATTCATCTTAAGCACTTCTCTTTCAACTGCTGCTGTGTCCACAGTGTTACAGCCATCATTTTACCCTCAAATTGTCGCCATTATTGTTCTCTTTCCAACACCGTATCTTTCAAAGCTCAGGCATTTAAACTTTTTAAACTGTGTGGATCAAAGTGGAGGGATCACATTTGAGTCATTCAGTGATTCAAAGAATATGACCTTTTAATATTCATTCAGATGTTTTCTGACTCTAAATGTTCTTTTCTCATTTCTTAGGGTTTTCTAATTTACATTTAAAACATTTTCAGTTTTTTTCCAAGTCCTTCTTCTGTGTAACCTTCAGCTTTTAGCAGTTCAGCACCTTTGTTTTCAGGTTAAATTCGTTTTTTTTTGTTTTTTGTTTTTTTTTAATCTCATTCAATATTTTTAACTCAAAATTCAGCAATTAATTCATTTCAGTGCATACATTCAGATTCAAGCATTCACACTGCAGTTTCTTCAGAAAATGCACTTTCTAGTTAGTGTGAATGCTTGAAAAGCATTCACAGTATTGTTCTTCGAATCTTTATTATTATTCCATATTCCGTACGTTTTTTGGCATCTAACTCCTTCAAAACCGTTCAACTTAGAAAAACCATTCAAACATCGTTAGATTCCTATTATTTTGGACATGACTGCTTCTATTTTTCTCATTTTTAACATTTATATTTTTAATTTTATTCAACTTTATTCAACAAAAATTTCCCATGTATTTCAATGGGGAGACCCTTCAAATTCTCATTCAACTTACTCATTTTTAAACTCTTACTACTTCCACATACATTGACATAGAGCCACCATTCAAACTTTAAAACGAAGACAAGACATTCAACTATTCAACTTGTATTTATCTTTTCAATATCTATTATACTTTTTCTTCAGTTCCAGTTTAAGTTTCATGATGTTTTTTCACCCGTTTCAGAGTTTATAATGGGTGTGTATGGGACGGAATGTTGGGGCTAGAGTGAGGCAGCTCAACTGCTAGAGTGAGAGGAGCAAAAAAATTAATCTTAAAATCTTTTTTAAAACTGCTGCTGTGTCCACAGCGTTTGCTCTACAGGTATGATTTTACCCTCAAAACGTAGCCATGGCTGTCCTCTTTCATCCAATGTGTTTACTATTGTCCTAGGTGTTACGGTTCTTTCATAAATGTCACCAATGCACAGCCTCCTCCCTCCAACTCTTCCATAGACTCTAATGTTAAAACGGCTCAGAAGGTTGGTTTGAAAATCAGAAGAGCATGGTGTTTTTACACTGTCACCACGTCCATATAATAAACTCCACAGGCATGAAAACTGAGAATTAGGTAGAGTGGACATTGCTGCCGCTCACGGTGAAAGAATTTCGTCAATACGACCTATACTTTTCATTTGGGAGCGATTTGTTTCGGCCTGACTTTTCTGTTCATTTTAAGCAGCAAAAGTGAGGTGCATGTCTGTGTGCGTGTGTATGGAGCCATTGGGTGCGGTCACTATAGCAACCAGGCTCACACCTGCCTGCTTAATGAGCTCTCTCTGCCACTGTACCAAGATTCATCTTAAGCACTTCTCTTTCAACTGCTGCTGTGTCCACAGTGTTAAAGCCATCATTTTACCCTCAAAACGTCGCCATCGTTGTTCTTTTTCCAACATCTTGTCTTTCAAAGCTCAGAGATGTAAACTTTTTAAACTGTGTGGGTCCAAGTGGAGGGATCACATTTTAGTCATTCAGTGATTCAAAGAATATGACCTTTTAATATTCTTTCAGATGTTTTCTGACTCTAAATGTTCTTTTCTCATTTCTTAGGTTTTTCTAATTTACAATTAAAACATTTTCAGCTTTTTTCCAACTTCTTCTTCTGTGTAACCTTCAGCTTTTAGCAGTTCAGCACTTTTGTTTTCAGGTTAAATTTGGTTTTGTTTTTTTTTTTCTCATTCAAAATTTTTAACTTAAATTCAGTAATTATTTCATTTCAGTGCATACATTCAGATTCAAGCATTCACACTGCAGTTTCTTCAGAAAATGCACTTTCTAGTTATTAGTGTGAATGCTTGAAAAGCATTCACAGTATTGTTATTCGAATCTTTATTATTATTCCATATTCCGTACGTTTTTTGGCATCTAACTCCTTCAAAACCGTTCAACTTAGAAAAACCATTCAAACATCGTTAGATTCCTATTATTTTGGACATGACTGCTTCTATTTTTCTCATTTTTAACATTTATATTTTTAATTTTATTCAACTTTATTCAACAAAAATTTATAATGTATTTCAATGGGGAGACCCTTCAAATTCTCATTCAACTTACTCATTTTTAAACTCTTACTACTTCCACATACATTGACATAGAGCCACCATTCAAACTTTAAAACGAAGACAAGACATTCAACTATTCAACTTGTATTTATCTTTTCAATATCTATTATACTTTTTCTTCAGTTCCAGTTTAAGTTTCATGATGTTTTTTCACCCATTTCAAAATTTATAATGGGTGTGTATGGGACGGAATGTTGGGGCTAGAGTGAGACAGCTCAACTGCTAGAGTGAGAGGAGCAAAAAAATTAATCTTAAAATCTTTTTTAAAACTGCTGCTGTGTCTGCAGCGTTTGCTCTACAGGTATGATTTTACCCTCAAAACGTAGCCATCGCTGTCCTCTTTCATCCAATGTGTTTACTATTGTACTAGGTGTTATGGTTCTTTCATAAATGTCACCAATGCACAGCCTCCTCCCTCCAACTCTTCCATAGACTCTAATGTTAAAATGGCTCAGAAGGTTCGTTTGAAAATCAGAAGAGCATGGTGTCTTTCCACTGTCACCACGTCCATATAATAAACTCCACAGACATGAAAACTGAGAATTTGGTAGACTAGACATTGCTGTCGCTCACAGTGAAAGAATTTTGTCAATACGACTTTTACTTTTCATTTGGGAACGATTTGTTTCGCCCTGACTTTTCTGTTCATTTTAAGCAGCAAAAGTGAGGTGCATGTCTGTGTACGTGTGTATGGAGCCACTGGGTGCGGTCACTATAGCAACCAGGCTCACACCTGCCTGCTTAACGAGCTCTCTCTGCCACTCTGCCAAGATTCATCTTAAGCACTTCTCTTTCAACTGCTGCTGTGTCCACAGTGTTAAAGCCATCATTTTACCCTCAAAACGTCGCCATCGTTGTTCTTTTTCCAACATCTTGTCTTTCAAAGCTCAGAGATGTAAACTTTTTAAACTGTGTGGGTCCAAGTGGAGGGATCACATTTTAGTCATTCAGTGATTCAAAGAATATGACCTTTTAATATTCATTCAGATGTTTTCTGACTCTAAATGTTCTTTTCTCATTTCTTAGGGTTTTCTAATTTACATTTAAAACATTTTCAGTTTTTTTCCAACTTCTTCTTCTGTGTAACCTTCAGCTTTTAGCAGTTCAAGCACCTTTGTTTTCAGGTTAAATTCGGTTTTTTTTTTTTGGTTTTTTTTTTATCTCATTCAATATTTTTAACTCAAAATTCAGCAATTAATTCATTTCAGTGCATACATTCAGATTCAAGCATTCACACTGCAGTTTCTTCAGAAAATGCACTTTCTAGTTATTATTATATATTCCGTACGTTTTTTGGCATCTAACTCCTTCAAAACCGTTCAACTTAGAAAAACCATTCAAACACCGTTAGATTCCTATTCTTTTGGACAACACTGCTTCTATTTTTCATATTTTTAACATTTATATTTTTAATTTTATTCAACTTTATTCAACAAAAATTTATAATGTATTTCAATGGGGAGACCCTTCAAATCCTCATTCAACTTACTCATTTTTAAACTCTTACTACTTCCACATACATTGACATAGAGCCACCATTCAAACTTTAAAACGAAGACAAGACATTCAACTATTCAACTTGTATTTATCTTTTCAATATCTATTATACTTTTTCTTCAGTTCCAGTTTAAGTTTCATGATGTTTTTTCACCCGTTTCAGAGTTTATAATGGGTGTGTATGGGACGGAATGTTGGGGCTAGAGTGAGGCAGCTCAACTGCTAGAGTGAGAGGAGCAAAAAAATTAATCTTAAAATCTTTTTTAAAACTGCTGCTGTGTCTGCAGCGTTTGCTCTACAGGTATGATTTTACCCTCAAAACGTAGCCATCGCTGTCCTCTTTCATCCAATGTGTTTACTATTGTACTAGGTGTTATGGTTCTTTCATAAATCTCACCAATGCACAGCCTCCTCCCTCCAACTCTTCCATAGACTCCAATGTTAAAATGTCTCAGAAGGTTGGTTTGAAAATCAGAAGAGCATGGTGTCTTTACACTGTCACCACGTCCATATAATAAGCTCCACAGGCATGAAAACTGAGAATTAGGTAGACTAGCCATTGCTGTCGCTCACGGTGAAAGAATTTTGTCAATACGACTTTTACTTTTCATTTGGGAGCGATTTGTTTGGGCCTGACTTTTCTGTTCATTTTAAGCAGCAAAAGTGAGGTGCATGTCTGTGTCCGTGTGTATGGAGCCCTTGGGTGCGGTCACTATAGCAACCAGGCTCACACCTGCCTGCTTAACGAGCTCTCTCTCTCACTCTGCCAAGATTCATCTTAAACACTTCTCTTTCAACTGCTGCTGTGTCCACAGTGTTAAAGCCATCATTTTACCCTCAAAACGTTGTTCTCTTTCCAACATCTTGTCTTTCAAAGCTCAGAGATGTAAACTTTTTAAACTGTGTGGATCCAAGTGGAGGGATCACATTTTAGTCATTCAGTGATTCAAAGAATATGAACTTTTAATATTCATTCAGATGTTTTCTGACTCTAAATGTTCTTTTCTCATTTCTTAGGGTTTTCTAATTTACAATTAAAACATTTTCAGTTTTTTTCCAACTTCTTCTTCTGTGTAACGTTCAGCTTTTAGCAGTTCAGCACTTTTGTTTTCAGGTTAAATTCGGGTTTTTTTTTTTTTGTTTTTTTTTTTATCTCATTCAATATTTTTAACTCAAAATTCAGCAATTAATTCATTTCAGTGCATACATTCAGATTCAAGCATTCACACTGCAGTTTCTTCAGAAAATGCACTTTCTAGTTATTATTATATATTCCGTACGTTTTTTGGCATCTAACTCCTTCAAAACCGTTCAACTTAGAAAAACCATTCAAACACCGTTAGATTCCTATTCTTTTGGACATGACTGCTTCTATTTTTCTCATTTTTAACATTTATATTTTTAATTTTATTCAACTTTATTCAACAAAAATTTATAATGTATTTCAATGGGGAGACCCTTCAAATTCTCATTCAACTTACTCATTTTTAAACTCTTACTACTTCCACATACATTGACATAGAGCCACCATTCAAACTTTAAAACGAAGACAAGACATTCAATTATTCAACTTGTATTTATCTTTTCAATATCTATTATACTTTTTCTTCAGTTCCAGTTTAAGTTTCATGATGTTTTTTCACCCGTTTCAGAGTTTATAATGGGTGTGTATGGGACGGAATGTTGGGGCTAGAGTGAGGCAGCTCAACTGCTAGAGTGAGAGGAGCAAAAAAATTAATCTTAAAATATTTTTTAAAACTGCTGCTGTGTCCGCAGCGTTTGCTCTACAGGTATGATTTTACCCTCAAAACGTAGCCATGGCTGTCCTCTTTCATCCAATGTGTTTACTATTGTCCTAGGTGTTATGGTTCTTTCATAAATGTCACCAATGCACAGCCTCCTCCCTCCAACTCTTCCATAGACTGTAATGTTAAAATGGCTCAGAAGGTTCGTTTGAAAATCAGAAGAGCATGGTGTCTTTCCACTGTCACCACGTCCATATAATAAGCTCCACAGGCATGAAAACTGAGAATTAGGTAGACTAGACATTGCTGTCGCTCACGGTGAAAGAATTTTGTCAATACGACCTATACTTTTCATTTGGGAGCGATTTGTTTCGGCCTGACTTTTCTGTTCATTTTAAGCAGCAAAAGTGAGGCGCATGTCTGTGTACGTGTGTATGGAGCCATTGGGTGCGGTCACTATAGCAACCAGGCTCACACCTGCCTGCTTAACGAGCTCTGCCTGCCACTGTACCAAGATTCATCTTAAGCACTTCTCTTTCAACTGCTGCTGTGTCCACAGTGTTACAGCCATCATTTTACCCTCAAATTGTCGCCATTATTGTTCTCTTTCCAACACCGTATCTTTCAAAGCTCAGGCATTTAAACTTTTTAAACTGTGTGGATCAAAGTGGAGGGATCACATTTGAGTCATTCAGTGATTCAAAGAATATGACCTTTTAATATTCATTCAGATGTTTTCTGACTCTAAATGTTCTTTTCTCATTTCTTAGGGTTTTCTAATTTACATTTAAAACATTTTCAGTTTTTTTCCAACTCCTTCTTCTGTGTAACCTTCAGCTTTTAGCAGTTCAGCACCTTTGTTTTCAGGTTAAATTTGTTTTTTTTTTTTGTTTTTTTTTAATCTCATTCAATATTTTTAACTCAAAATTCAGCAATTAATTCATTTCAGTGCATACATTCAGATTCAAGCATTCACACTGCAGTTTCTTCAGAAAATGCACTTTCTAGTTAGTGTGAATGCTTGAAAAGCATTCACAGTATTGTTATTCGAATCTTTATTAGTGTGAATGCTTGAAAAGCATTCACAGTATTGTTATTCGAATCTTTATTATTATTATTATTATTATTATTATATATTCCGTACGTTTTTTGGCATCTCACTCCTTCAAAACCGCTCAACTTAGAAAAACCATTCAAACACCGTTAGATTCCTATTCTTTTGGACATGAATGCTTCTACTTTTCTCATTTTTAACATTTATATTTTTAATTTTATTCAACTTTATTTAACAAAAATTTATAATGTATTTCAATGGAGAGACCCTTCAAATCCTCATTCAACTTACGCATTTTTAAACTCTTACTACTTCCACATACATTGACATAGAGCCACCATTCAAACTTTAAAACGAAGACAAGACATTCAACTATTCAACTTGTATTTATCTTTTCAATATCTATTATACTTTTTCTTCAGTTCCAGTTTAAGTTTCATGATGTTTTTTCACCCGTTTCAGAGTTTATAATGGGTGTGTATGGGACGGAATGTTGGGGCTAGAGTGAGGCAGCTCAACTGCTAGAGTGAGAGGAGCAAAAAAATTAATCTTAAAATATTTTTTAAAACTGCTGCTGTGTCTGCAGCGTTTGCTCTACAGGTATGATTTTACCCTCAAAACGTAGCCATCGCTGTCCTCTTTCATCCAATGTGTTTACTATTGTCCTAGGTGTTATGGTTCTTTCATAAATGTCACCAATGCACAGCCTCCTCCCTCCAACTCTTCCATAGACTGTAATGTTAAAATGGCTCAGAAGGTTCGTTTGAAAATCAGAAGAGCATGGTGTCTTTCCACTGTCACCACGTCCATATAATAAGCTCCACAGGCATGAAAACTGAGAATTAGGTAGACTAGACATTGCTGTCGCTCACGGTGAAAGAATTTCGTCAATACGACTTTTACTTTTCATTTGGGAACGATTTGTTTCGGCCTGACTTTTCTGTTCATTTTAAGCAGCAAAAGTGAGGCGCATGTCTGTGTACGTGTGTATGGAGCCATTGGGTGCGGTCACTATAGCAACCAGGCTCACACCTGCCTGCTTAACGAGCTCTGCCTGCCACTGTACCAAGATTCATCTTAAACACTTCTCTTTCAACTGCTGCTGTGTCCACAGTGTTACAGCCATCATTTTACCCTCAAATTGTCGCCATTATTGTTCTCTTTCCAACACCGTATCTTTCAAAGCTCAGGCATTTAAACTTTTTAAACTGTGTGGATCAAAGTGGAGGGATCACATTTGAGTCATTCAGTGATTCAAAGAATATGACCTTTTAATATTCATTCAGATGTTTTCTGACTCTAAATGTTCTTTTCTCATTTCTTAGGGTTTTCTAATTTACATTTAAAACATTTTCAGTTTTTTTCCAACTTCTTCTTCTGTGTAACCTTCAGCTTTTAGCAGTTCAGCACCTTTGTTTTCAGGTTAAATTCGGGGTTTTTTTTGGTTTTTTTTAATCTCATTCAATATTTTTAACTCAAAATTCAGCAATTAATTCATTTCAGTGCATACATTCAGATTCAAGCATTCACACTGCAGTTTCTTCAGAAAATGCACTTTCTAGTTATTAGTGTGAATGCTTGAAAAGCATTCACAGTATTGTTATTCGAATCTTTATTATTATTATTATATTTTATTATTCTTCCGTACGTTTTTTGTAATCCTACTCCTTCAAAACCGTTCAACTTAGAAAAACCATTCAAACACCGTTAGATTCCTATTCTTTTGGACAACACTGCTTCTATTTTTCATATTTTTAACATTTATATTTTTAATTTTATTCAACTTTATTCAAGAAAAATTTATAATGTATTTCAATGGGGAGACCCTTCAAATCCTCATTCAACTTACTCATTTTTAAACTCTTACTACTTCCACATACATTGACATAGAGCCACCATTCAAACTTTAAAACGAAGACAAGACATTCAACTATTCAACTTGTATTTATCTTTTCAATATCTATTATACTTTTTCTTCAGTTCCAGTTTAAGTTTCATGATGTTTTTTCACCCGTTTCAGAGTTTATAATGGGTGTGTATGGGACGGAATGTTGGGGCTAGAGTGAGGCAGCTCAACTGCTAGAGTGAGAGGAGCAAAAAAATTAATCTTAAAATATTTTTTAAAACTGCTGCTGTGTCCGCAGCGTTTGCTCTACAGGTATGATTTTACCCTCAAAACGTAGCCATGGCTGTCCTCTTTCATCCAATGTGTTTACTATTGTACTAGGTGTTATGGTTCTTTCATAAATGTCACCAATGCACAGCCTCCTCCCTCCAACTCTTCCATAGACTCTAATGTTAAAATGGCTCAGAAGGTTCGTTTGAAAATCAGAAGAGCATGGTGTCTTTCCACTGTCACCACGTCCATATAATAAGCTCCACAGGCATGAAAACTGAGAATTAGGTAGACTAGACATTGCTGTCGCTCACGGTGAAAGAATTTTGTCAATACGACTTTTACTTTTCATTTGGGAGCGATTTGTTTCGGCCTGACTTTTCTGTTCATTTTAAGCAGCAAAAGTGAGGCGCATGTCTGTGTACGTGTGTATGGAGCCATTGGGTGCGGTCACTATAGCAACCAGGCTCACACCTGCCTGCTTAACGAGCTCTGCCTGCCACTGTACCAAGATTCATCTTAAGCACTTCTCTTTCAACTGCTGCTGTGTCCACAGTGTTACAGCCATCATTTTACCCTCAAATTGTCGCCATTATTGTTCTCTTTCCAACACCGTATCTTTCAAAGCTCAGGCATTTAAACTTTTTAAACTGTGTGGATCAAAGTGGAGGGATCACATTTTAGTCATTCAGTGATTCAAAGAATATGACCTTTTAATATTCATTCAGATGTTTTCTGACTCTAAATGTTCTTTTCTCATTTCTTAGGGTTTTCTAATTTACATTTAAAACATTTTCAGTTTTTTTCCAACTTCTTCTTCTGTGTAACCTTCAGCTTTTAGCAGTTCAGCACCTTTGTTTTCAGGTTAAATTCGGTTTTTTTTTTTGTTTTGTTTTTTATCTCATTCAATATTTTTAACTCAAAATTCAGCAATTAATTCATTTCAGTGCATACATTCAGATTCAAGCATTCACACTGCAGTTTCTTCAGAAAATGCACTTTCTAGTTATTATTATATATTCCGTACGTTTTTTGGCATCTAACTCCTTCAAAACCGTTCAACTTAGAAAAACCATTCAAACACCGTTAGATTCCTATTCTTTTGGACAACACTGCTTCTATTTTTCATATTTTTAACATTTATATTTTTAATTTTATTCAACTTTATTCAACAAAAATTTATAATGTATTTCAATGGGGAGACCCTTCAAATCCTCATTCAACTTACTCATTTTTAAACTCTTACTACTTCCACATACATTGACATAGAGCCACCATTCAAACTTTAAAACGAAGACAAGACATTCAACTATTCAACTTGTATTTATCTTTTCAATATCTATTATACTTTTTCTTCAGTTCCAGTTTAAGTTTCATGATGTTTTTTCACCCGTTTCAGAGTTTATAATGGGTGTGTATGGGACGGAATGTTGGGGCTAGAGTGAGAGAGCTCAACTGCTAGAGTGAGAGGAGCAAAAAAATAAATCTTAAAATCTTTTTTAAAACTGCTGCTGTGTCCGCAGCGTTTGCTCTACAGGTATGATTTTACCCTCAAAACGTAGCCATGGCTGTCCTCTTTCATCCAATGTGTTTACTATTGTACTAGGTGTTATGGTTCTTTCATAAATGTCACCAATGCACAGCCTCCTCCCTCCAACTCTTCCATAGACTCTAATGTTAAAATGGCTCAGAAGGTTCGTTTGAAAATCAGAAGAGCATGGTGTCTTTCCACTGTCACCACGTCCATATAATAAACTCCACAGGCATGAAAACTGAGAATTTGGTAGACTAGACATTGCTGTCGCTCACAGTGAAAGAATTTTGTCAATACGACTTTTACTTTTCATTTGGGAACGATTTGTTTCGGCCTGACTTTTCTGTTCATTTTAAGCAGCAAAAGTGAGGTGCATGTCTGTGTCCGTGTGTATGGAGCCATTGGGTGCGGTCACTATAGCAACCAGGCTCACACCTGCCTGCTTAACGAGCTCTCTCTGCCACTCTGCCAAGATTCATCTTAAACACTTCTCTTTCAACTGCTGCTGTGTCCACAGTGTTAAAGCCATCATTTTACCCTCAAAACGTCGCCATCGTTGTTCTTTTTCCAACATCTTGTCTTTCAAAGCTCAGAGATGTAAACTTTTTAAACTGTGTGGGTCCAAGTGGAGGGATCACATTTTAGTTATTCAGTGATTCAAAGAATATGACCTTTTAATATTCTTTCAGATGTTTTCTGACTCTAAATGTTCTTTTCTCATTTCTTAGGTTTTTCTAATTTACAATTAAAACATTTTCAGCTTTTTTCCAACTTCTTCCTCTGTGTAAACGTCAGCTTTTGGCAGTTCAGCACCTTTGTTTTCAGGTTAAATTCGTTTTTCTTTGTTGTTTTTTTTAAATCTCATTCAATATTTTTAACTCAAAATTCAGCAATTAATTCATTTCAGTGCATACATTCAGATTCAAGCATTCACACTGCAGTTTCTTCAGAAAATGCACTTTCTAGTTATTATATCATCTTCCGTACGTTTTTTGGCATCTAACTCCTTCAAAACCGTTCAACTTAGAAAAACCATTCAAACATCGTTAGATTCCTATTATTTTGGACATGACTGCTTCTATTTTTCTCATTTTTAACATTTATATTTTTAATTTTATTCAACTTTATTCAACAAAAATTTCCCATGTATTTCAATGGGGAGACCCTTCAAATTCTCATTCAACTTACTCATTTTTAAACTCTTACTACTTCCACATACATTGACATAGAGCCACCATTCAAACTTTAAAACGAAGACAAGACATTCAACTATTCAACTTGTATTTATCTTTTCAATATCTATTATACTTTTTCTTCAGTTCCAGTTTAAGTTTCATGATGTTTTTTCACCCGTTTCAAAATTTATAATGGGTGTGTATGGGACGGAATGTTGGGGCTAGAGTGAGACAGCTCAACTGCTAGAGTGAGAGGAGCAAAAAAATTAATCTTAAAATCTTTTTTAAAACTGCTGCTGTGTCTGCAGCGTTTGCTCTACAGGTATGATTTTACCCTCAAAACGTAGCCATCGCTGTCCTCTTTCATCCAATGTGTTTACTATTGTACTAGGTGTTATGGTTCTTTCATAAATGTCACCAATGCACAGCCTCCTCCCTCCAACTCTTCCATAGACTCTAATGTTAAAATGGCTCAGAAGGTTCGTTTGAAAATCAGAAGAGCATGGTGTTTTTACACTGTCACCACGTCCATATAATAAACTCCACAGGCATGAAAACTGAGAATTAGGTAGACTAGACATTGCTGCCGCTCACGGTGAAAGAATTTCGTCAATACAACCTATACTTTTCATTTGGGAGCGATTTGTTTCGGCCTGACTTTTCTGTTCATTTTAAGCAGCAAAAGTGAGGCGCATGTCTGTGTACGTGTGTATGGAGCCATTGGGTGCGGTCACTATAGCAACCAGGCTCACACCTGCCTGCTTAACGAGCTCTGCCTGCCACTGTACCAAGATTCATCTTAAACACTTCTCTTTCAACTGCTGCTGTGTCCACAGTGTTACAGCCATCATTTTACCCTCAAATTGTCGCCATTATTGTTCTCTTTCCAACACCGTGTCTTTCAAAGCTCAGGCATTTAAACTTTTTAAACTGTGTGGATCAAAGTGGAGGGATCACATTTGAGTCATTCAGTGATTAAAAGAATATGACCTTTTAATATTCATTCAGATGTTTTCTGACTCTAAATGTTCTTTTCTCATTTCTTAGGGTTTTCTAATTTACATTTAAAACATTTTCAGTTTTTTTCCAACTTCTTCTTCTGTGTAACCTTCAGCTTTTAGCAGTTCAGCACCTTTGTTTTCAGGTTAAATTCGGTTGTTTTTTTTTTTTGTTTTTTTTATCTCATTCAATATTTTTAACTCAAAATTCAGCAATTAATTCATTTCAGTGCATACATTCAGATTCAAGCATTCACACTGCAGTTTCTTCAGAAAATGCACTTTCTAGTTGGTCTTATATTGTTTGTCATCCTATTTATGTTGCACTGAACTGTTGCCATCCTACAATCATCTCACAGAAAGGAATCAGGATTGTGCAATTGTTTTCCACAAAGGTTGTTGTCCAGAGACCCTTACTCTATGTCTATGTGCTTTACAAATTAGACTAAGTTCAAGTCTATTTTCAGTTGATCTGCATATCAGTGAGACACAGATTTTTGTATGTTTCTCTCTCTTTGCATCTTAAACCTTGACTTCATTGCCATGTCATTATATCACAGGTTAACATTTAATAGTAGAATATTGTGTTTTTTAGACAGCTCTTAAAGATGGGCAAAAAGTCTCAGGGCTCTGTGTGTGGCAGGCGGAGGTGAGGATCCAAACGCAGGACTCGTGAAGCCAAATTTCAACAGAAAACCACAGCTTTATTGCTGGCAAAGCACAAAACATGAACAGACCAACAAACACTGAGAACCAGAAACACACAGGCACAATCTGATGGTACAACACAACAGAGAGCACAGGAACACACAGGGCTTATATACACAGGGAGGTAATCGGGGAATGAGAAACAGGAGGGAGACACAGCTGGGAGAAATTGGACTAACGAGACAGGGGAGCAGTAGAACTGAACACACTCACATGAGACACAGACCTTCACAATAAAACAGGAAATAAGAAACCACTAAACAAAGACGCAGACAGAGAGGCAGACAGAATATAACACATGCAACTCAAACAATACATGAAACAACAAATCCTTAAACACGGATAAACAGAAACAAGAAACTAATAATAATCTATCATCATCATCACCACAAGCACTACAAGAGAATAAGAAAACAATCCATAATGCAAAAACACACCAAAATAACTGAAACACAGATTTATCATAAAACCCAACAAAGCACCAGAGAAACATAAAGAACAATCCATCATTCAAAACTAAACCAAGACATAAAAAACTCAAAATACTGGGTCAAACTGACCCAGAACCATGACAAAAAGGCCAATAGTATATATGAACAAAGTAAGATTCTTAATTGCTGGTATATTATCAAATCTATACATTCTATATCTAATATTTCCATTCATCATGAGAGAAGCTACACCCTGTACACCTCAGACTTTCAGTGTAACTCCAGGTCAGAAATATGATAATATTCTGCAGTATTAGTGATGGATGGTGGTCTGGAAGGAATCATCTGCTTCTGAATGTGAATGAGACCAGAGACGAGACCAGAGACATGGTGATCATCTTCAGAAGGAAGACAACGGCTATCCTGGGAAAGCATGTTGATATGGTGAGGTAGTATGGCATCCACGTTGAACTGGAAGACCAACACAGTAAGTGAAGTGTATGCAAAAAAAGCAAGCTGACATCCATCAATGTCTACAGTAAATGATGGAGATTTTCAGTCACCCAGGACTTCAGGACTTGTAGCAAGTGCAGTGTACTTTGCTGTTGTCTGCCGTGGGAGCAGATAATATTATCATTATTATTTTTACTATTATTATTATTTCAACTGGTGTAACAAAAGAATTTCCCGAAAATGGGATAAATAAAGTATTTGGGGTATATACGAGTCCAATGGTCAACACAATTCAACTGCTGAATTTCAAAATCATCTAAATGTAAAAACAGAATAAGAAGAAATAGAACAAAGCACACGCTAAAGCTCCAGTGGTATTATTAATTGAAGAAATATTTACAGAGCGCTGCAGTGCCTCATCCTGTCTTTGGTTGAGTAGGAGCCAGTTACAGCGTTTGTGTATGTGTGTGTTAGAGGGGGTGGATGGGGCTTTCACCAAAATGACCGTTTATGTAACACCAGGAAATAAATAAGTAAAGATACAGAGATCACAGTCCCCAAAAAGGAGCATTAGATGAATGGCAGAGGTGGAGGTGGATGACACCACTGTTGCAGATACACGGCTCCCCGCCTCCACCTTTGCGAGCACGATGAGGACGATGGTGATATCGCCAACCCAACAATCCTCCCATTGCATTTTTTTTTTATCAATGAGAGAGAGAGAGAGAGAAAGGGGGAGGGAGAGAGAGAGAGAGAGGGGGTATTTTCAGCCTCACTCTGGCAGCTGTGCAGCTACCCCACGTACATGCTCATATCCGGAGAGAGACAGACAGAGTAAGAGAGAGAAAGAGAGAGAGAGAAGACTGACTTCCTTCTTTTTTGCTCTGCAGACACGTGCGTGACCTATCTGCTCCCGGATTTCCCTGCAAATTTTTTATTTTTTCTTGCGATTTTTATACTGTTTTCATCGTCGCATTCCTCCTTCCTTTGGAATGAACTGTTTTCCTGCCTGCATCGTTTCCATGCCAGCATGGGAACTGCTGTGTCCAAGAGGAAGAATTTAAGAAACGATGCGATTTCTTCTGTGGCAGCAAAAGTTAGGTGAGTGACACTCGGAGCTCTCGGCTTATATCTCAGTGTTATAGTACCCTTAGGAAGTCTTGGCAGGTGTTTTAGCCTTCAGGTGCGAGCGACACGAAGTTCCCAGGTGTGACAGTTTTGCGTTTTGATGGATTACCACTGCGCTATCCTGGATATAGCCAGTCTGCCTTGTAATGCGCAGAGAGGCTCTTTGCGCTTTTGGTGGTTGCTGATTGTCCCGCGTCTAGCTCGGAACGTGCACTGGGGCAAATATCGATTAAAGATCTCCCAAAACTGAACCTGTTATCAGAAATTGATTACGTGATTAGGATGGCTTCATGCAATTTCCCCATATCTGTGTTTTATGTAATGTAAACCTGCTGCAAGATGTTTGCTCCTGGCGCGTCGGAGTGTTTCTGGATGTTGTGAATGAAGCATCATTGTATAACCAAAGTCATGCAGAGGCAAAATGGGACTGCCGTGACTCAGAGTGTCCCTGATACATTTTCCCAGTTTGCCACCTCTTATTAGCCGCTATTTAAAAAATAAAAAAAATCCTGCTATTTGATTGTTATTTCAGTTTAACCAAAAGCTGCTTTTCTGTCTGGCCGCAGAGAATCGAGAAAACAGTACAGCGATGAGACGGCAGCCTTCACTCCGGGGTGGGCAAATGAGCCAGCTGTCGATTAATCAGTCACGGCAATCGATTCTGTCGTTGCACTAATCACCTATCACGACCAGTCATTGGGTCAATCACAGAGGGCAGCACGGGAAACGTCCGTTAATTTTTGCAGGCTGGAAAAACAAGACTCAGACTGTTTGGCACGAGTCCAGCCCGTTAAAACCTATTAGGGACTCAGTCTGAGAGCTGTGCGTGTTTTAAACAGCCAGAACCGCATCCAGCTGTTGCAGCACTACGCAGAGGGAGTAAGGAGGCTGTATCAACGATGCTGCCTTCTTCCTCACATCTGCGAGGCTGCAGTTCGCTGGAAAGCACGTGTGCCTGTGTGTTTCATGTGTCCAGGCATCAAGCGCAGACAGGACGCTACAGTCCCACATGAGCTCGGAATACAAAGCAGCTCTCTGCTTCAGAGGGTGCCTCACAGCAGGGCCCAGTGTTTTTAATTCAGTCCGTGAATGACCTTGACTTGTTCAGACTATAGCGTTCACAGATGTGGGCTGATGTGTTGTTACGTCATTCTCTCAGGGTGTGTGTGCCTTCTTTACATTACACAACCATGCTTTTAGCGATGTTGCTTTTAGCGCAGTGTGTTTTTGTGTCTGTGTGCTGCCCTAAAACGAAGATGAGAATGTGATCCTCCTGCACGATTAGAAAATGGACCCAGAGGAGATCCTGAGCAGGTGTTCCACTGTGAGACCCTGTGTGCCCACCGCAGGGCTGCCACTCTTTTTCTTTCCCCCCTTTGCATCTACAAAGGGACTGCACAAACTGTTACATGTCTGACTCAACTGGTAGCCCCCCCCCCCCCCCCCCCCCCACACACACACACACACACACCACACATGCTCCCCTCCTTCTTCACTCACATAAGCACAAACACTCAATTTCAGAGCTTATTTATTTATTTTGACTAATAGAAGAATCCACCTCGCCTCCAGTATATGGGAAACAGAGTTGATTCACATCCAATATTTATCAGCCTTTCACCTGCACATAACCTCATGCATGAGGAAGTGAGAATTTAAAAGAATTTAATAAAAGCGCCCCATTTCCATCTCTCTACTTGCACATGCACACGGTTGCATGGATCCCATGTGTGTCTCTTCATACAGCTTTTCTTTTTTTTTTGTTTGTTTGCTTGTCTGTTTTTAAGGTTATCTTTTGTGCATTTTGTGCTGATCTTGTATCATGTGCCATGCCAGAATAAGGGAAAGTTAAGCAGCGAGATGCAGATTTGTAACCGTGAGTGGGATTTAATACTTTCTCCCACTAAAATCTGTTTATTGTTAATTTATAGCAACGTGAAGGAAGGAGACTTTGCTTATACATTTTAAGTTACAGCAAATCAGACACGGTAACCTGGAGTTGGAGTCAACCATATGGCATGCCTTTATGTTCCTACATGCTGGAAATGATGCTAGTAGTGAGGCTAGGTCAGGGGTGGGCAACTCCAGGCCTCAAGGGCCGGTGTCCTGCAGGTTTTAGATCTCACCCTGAGTCAACACACCTGAATCAAATGATTAGTTCATTACCAGGCCTCTGGAGAACTTCAAGACATGTTGAGGTGTCATTTAGCCCTTTAAATCAGCTGTGTTGGATCAAGGACACATCTAAAACCTGCAGGACACCGGCCCTCGAGGCCTGGAGTTGCTCACCCCTGGGCTAGGTGCACTAACTGTTCTTATTTTTACCTTAAATCAAGTGATGCTGATCCTTTATGGTTTTCAGAAACTTATAGGCAAATGGCAATACATCTAAACTAAAGTCTGAGTCATTGGAAAAAGTAACTTTAAATATGCTTATTTTTAACTCTTTCTCCAACTCTTATACACTCCCCCACACATCTTTCTGAATTATAAATATCCCCCACTTTTCCTTTTACTATTTCCAAACCATCCCAGATGCCAGTCAGTCTATTTTGACTTCATTAAATGAAACTTCCAGGGGCCTTTTAAGAGCCAGGTATAAATGTCAAGCTTACTTAAACATCTAGCAAACTCACACACTTTTTGTAATACACATAATTATTTATTGTTTTTTATCCTTCCTTGCATACAGCATCAGCGTGATGGAAGAATATGAAATGCCACAAGCAGCGAAAGTTCTGGACTTTAACTTTAAGCTCACACTTGTTAACTAATAACAAGTGTGAGCTTGGTTGACAGTAAAACAATTCCCCACGGCCCCATTTATTAAAACCAAGAAAAGGATCTTTCTCTAACTTAATTATTTCTTCTTGGCAAAACCTGTCACTCTGCTAGTGCTTTACATTGTTCCCTTTAACTAGGAATGCCTTCCAAAGGACTGGCCAAATTAAAAGGTGACGTGGTGATAACAGAAGGACAAAAGAGTGATGACAAATGTTGCAAGGAACCACAATACAAATCATGTACAATATCCAAAATAAAAAACAAAAGAATCCATTGGCAGTGATACCTAAGTGGAGCTGATAATGTGTAACTATGGCGAAAGCTGTAATGCTTAAAGGTCATATGTTATTTTCATGTTATTCATTCCTTATGACTTATGAACTCATTCGTGATTTTTGGAGAATCACATTGTGATAAAAACCTACAAATTTCAAACTCATAGCACCAGAAATCAGTTACAGTTATCCTTAACAAACAATAGATGTTTGCAGTGTGTTTCTTGGCAGTCAGTGCAACAGCTGTTAAGACATTTTAGTCTGTACCAAAGTGGTGGACAGACTGGCATCCGTGTCCTCACAGCCATGCCATTAGCATAGCTAAAAAGAAGAAAAATGTGGTGAGTTTTTAATCTGTTAATAGGTGTGCCTGATTGGAAAGCATGCACAAAGATATTTTCCTCAAGTGATCTCTTTTGTCTTGAGATATGAGGAGGCGTTAGAGGTCTGAATGCTACTGAAGAGACACTGGCTTCTTGTACCCGATGCTCGACAGTGCCTGTGTCATCTTGTGCATGCTTATGGATTTCTGTTATGAAACAGGTCACACTCTCCTCTCCAGCAGCTTCGGTGAGGTAGCTAGTGACAGAGAGTGAGGAGGGAAAGAGAGAGGGGGACAGATTACCTCCTATGTACACACCAGAATTCTGCGACACTGAGCGAGGAAGGAAATGCTTTGATCTGTCGATCAGCCTAAGAGGAAGGCTGTGCTGTGGTTCGGCTGAAGGGCAGTGGACAACAGCTTTCACAGAGCTCTGAGAGTGTGGAAAATGGACTGAAAGATGAAAGACTTTTTTTCTTTTTTTTCTTTTCTTTTTTTCCAGACTGATGCAAATGAAACATTGTGTTTTAGTTTGTGGAGGACAGTCAGGTGGCCTGCAGTCACTCTGTTATTGGGGGCCAGCGATGTTACATAACTGTTAGAATTTTTTTTTTTTTGTAATTTCGATTTATTCAAACGCCATGGAAAGACTGCCTCCTAAATTTTATAAATCTGATTGTGTTTTGGGCAAAATCATGCTTCGTCGTGCTTTTGCTTATGTTTTTCTCATCCGCTATAAATTATGCACTCCGTGTTTTAAATGTATTCTTACTACTTTATTCATTCTCATTTGAGTGAAAGAAATCGCTATAATATCTACTGTATCTTAACCTCCTTTCCCTCCTGCTTTGTTCAATTTGTGTAATTTGTTCATTTAAAATGCTAAATGATTCACATTTTATTCATTACAGTCTGAATAATCATACACACTCCAGCAATGCTGTGTGATTGTTGGTCTGTGACTGCCATTCTGTATTTAATGTTTCTTAATGAATTAGGAAGCTTAATTTGCTTATTATGAAAGTTACAGGTTACAGGGGAATAGCACCAGAACAAGTTTGTACTGTAAATGGACCTCAAGTGAAAATTGTTCAGTATGCCAATAGATTGTAGTAGGGAATTGTGTTTGAGTATGCCTGCTTAATGTCATGCAATCTAGCACAGATTCCAACAGAATTTCCAGAAATTTTGTGAAAGAAAATGCAGTTTTATTTTGAAAAATTTGCCCCATTCTCAATGCTCTGCCTGTTCCAGAGCAGCTTATGTTAAAGATTTGGATTTCAAGCTTTTACTGTGCATACTTTGTCATGTGTTTGGGTCCTCTACTTCACTACTACTGAGTGAGGAACTCCGGTCTTATCCATCCCATGCTGTGGTGAACCTTTCTTTGAAAACATTTATATTTTTATTTTGGTTCACAGCTATTCTTGATCAATCCTTGTTTGGTGTTGGATGTATTCATGTAAGTGGAAGTTGGAAGAGAGGTGCCGTCAAATTAAACTATTTATGATCGATAGATTGCAGATAAACGAGATACAAATGGAACGTGCGTGAGCAAGGGTTTTTCTGTGCTCGATGTCTGTTATGAATAAGATGTAAATACACTGTTGGAGGTAATCATATGATTGATGTTCACGTGATAATCCTGGGACTATTTTATAAGAGACTTCTGATTTTGTCTTTTTCGCTTAGCAGAAGATGATTTTAGTTGAATTGTGATTATTTATTTACTTGTTTTTTTCCCATTTCCGTTCAAGTTTCCTTTTAATGTCATGGCTAAATGAGATACCGAAACATAACATAAGCTTCTGGTGATGTTTTTTGTCTTTTTATTATTATACTTGGTTTTTCTACTGTCACAAGTGAAAATATACAGTGGGAATAAGCTCTCTGTGCCCGCTCTATAAAAAAGATCAGCGTTAAATATGTGTTAGCTGCTGCAGAAAAACACTGCTGTGTGGGAATCAGTGTCATCATTCAACACCGTATGTGGTTGTGGTGCTTCAGCCTCTAGTGTACTGACATTTTAATCAGATCCCTCCTCAATGCTTGGTTCCCACATGTCCCATAAAGCATTGCACCTTTAAGACTGCAATTAACATTCCCATGTCCCTATTGAAGGGACATGGGAGTGTGCAACAAGTTCCTCAACAGATTCTCATCACCTCGTGTGTGTGTGTGTGTGTGTGTGTGTGTGTGTGTGTGTGTGTGTGTGTGTGTGTGTGTGTGTGTGTGTGTGTGTGTGTGCGCGCTAACCTGCATGTGTGTTCTGTGAAACAATTCAATTAGTGCATCTGAGAGGAGGACATGATTAAGAGGCATTAAGGAATCTGTTTCCTTGGCAGCCGATTGCTTACGGTGGATGGAGAGACACCCAGAGGAGACATCAGCTCTGATGATATTCAGACCAGTGGGAACACTGCCAGAGGAGACCTTTCAGCCATGGCAGGGGATATGGTCACTGTGTTAAATGATATCAGAGTCCACAGAGGAACGAGGCACATTAGATATGGGTCAATAATATGAATGAAATGCTGCATCATTGCTGTAAAGAACAGTAAGCAAGTTCTTTAATCTCGTAGGTCCTTAGGGATCCATTTTATAGCCCTGCAGATAAAGGTCAGGTTTATAGCTTAAATATGAGAAAGAACACAATTGAAGGAAATTGTTTCGGTTAATGATCATAGATTTATTTTCTTCTATTTATCATCTTTGTTTTGGATTTTTGTTGGTTGTATTAATTTAACCCTTCATATCGATGTCATTTCGAGATGGAAAAATGAGAAAAGCCATTTTATTAAAGAACAAAGCACAGAAGTGTAAGAAGGTTAGAGATATCTCTCAATATTCATTCTATCCTTCAAAGCATTAAATGAATCTCATTAAAAAGCTAGCATTATGTTTCTAAACGATTAATTGGACCATTTGAAAACAGTTTGTAACAAATATACAGTGGGGCAAAAAAGTATTTAGTCAGCCACCGATTGTGCAAGTTCCCCCACCTAAAATGATGTCAGAGGTCAGTAATTTGCACCAGAGGTACACTTCAACTGTGAGAGACAGAATGTGAAAAAAAAAATCCATGAATCCACATGGTAGGATTTGTAAATCAGGGTGGAAAATAAGTATTTGGTCAATAACAAAAATACAACTCAATACTTTGTAACATAACCTTTGTTGGCAATAACAGAGGTCAAACGTTTACTATAGGTCTTTACCAGGTTTGCACACACAGTAGCTGGTATTTTGGCCCATTCCTCCATGCAGATCTTCTCGAGAGCAGTGATGTTTTGGGGCTGTCGCCGAGCAACACGGACTTTCAACTCCCGCCACAGATTTTCTATGGGGTTGAGGTCTGGAGACTGGCTAGGCCACTCCAGGACTTTCAAATGCTTCTTACGGAGCCACTCCTTTGTTGCCCGGGCGGTGTGTTTTGGATCATTGTCATGTTGGAAGACCCAGCCTCGTTTCATCTTCAAAGTTCTCACTGATGGAAGGAGGTTTTGGCTCAAAATCTCACGATACATGGCCCCATTCATTCTGTCCTTAACACGGATCAGTCGTCCTGTCCCCTTGGCAGAAAAACAGCCCCATAGCATGATGTTTCCACCCCCATGCTTCACAGTAGGTATGGTGTTCTTGGGATGCAACTCAGTATTCTTCTTCCTCCAAACACGACGAGTTGAGTTTATACCAAAAAGTTCTACTTTGGTTTCATCTGACCACATGACATTCTCCCAATCCTCTGCTGTATCATCCATGTGCTCTCTGGCAAACTTCAGACGGGCCTGGACGTGCACTGGCTTCAGCAGCGGAACACGTCTGGCACTGCGGGATTTGATTCCCTGCCGTTGTAGTGTGTTACTGATGGTGACCTTTGTTACTTTGGTCCCAGCTCTCTGCAGGTCATTCACCAGGTCCCCCCGTGTGGTTCTGGGATCTTTGCTCACCGTTCTCATGATCATTTTGACCCCACGGGATGAGATCTTGCGTGGAGCCCCAGATGGAGGGAGATTATCAGTGGTCTTGTATGTCTTCCATTTTCTGATGATTGCTCCCACAGTTGATTTTTTCACACCAAGCTATTGTAGATTCACTCTTCCCAGTCTGATGCAGGTCTACAATACTTTTCCTGGTGTCCTTCGAAAGCTCTTTGGTCTTGGCCCTGGCGGAGTTTGGAGTCTGACTGTTTGAGGCTGTGGACAGGTGTCTTTTATACAGATGATGAGTTCAAACAGGTGCCATTCATACAGGTAACGAGTGGGGGACAGAAAAGCTTCTTACAGAAGACGTTACAGGTCTGTGAGAGCCAGAGATTTTCCTTGTTTGAGGTGACCAAATACTTATTTTCCACCCTAATTTATGAATAAATTCTTTACAAATCCTACCATGTGAATTCATGGATTTTTTTTTTCACATTCTGTCTCTCACAGTTGAAGTGTACCTCTGGTGCAAATTACTGACCTCTGTCATCATTTTAAGTGGGGGAACTTGCACAATCGGTGGCTGACTAAATACTTTTTTGCCCCACTGTATGAAGACTCAGAAGTAGAGGACCCAAACACATGACAAAGTACGCACAGTAAAAGTCCAAAAGTCGAAATCCAAATATTTAATATAAGCTGAGATCACAAAAAATTGTCAGCAAAAAATAAAAAAATAGAAACAAGCGGAAACAAGAGGAATGCTAACTGGAGAACACTTAGTTACTACAGTAAGGCCAAAGCTGTGGTGTAGATAGTATACACAGGTGAGTAATTGGCTGATTGAGAACATGTATTTGGAAAAAACTCCCTAAGGATGGTAGTAATATCCAAAAGTCTGGGCCACCCCTCATTTTTTTATATTTTGTTTCCAGGGAGCCAGACTTTTTCTGAATCCACAAAAATGGCAAGGATAACACATGTGACAGGCATAAAATAATATGTTTGAATCAGCAAGGTGATTCCCAATGAGCTCTTAGCTGAAAACTTGGTGTTTCTCAGCATGGTGTGCAGTGTGTCCTGCAACAAAACTGAGGAAGCTGGAACAATGTTGGATAAAAGAAAAAGTGATAGGCCTAAAAAAAAAAAGACCCACTGTTCATCTGTATCTGACTGTCAGATACAGAGTGATAGCATCTGAGAGTCATGTCCTCAAGAAGTAGAAAACAATCCACCAAACACCTGACACTGGACCTGAGTAATACATCTGTCGCTGTAGCTAATCCAGATATTGTTCATTGAAGCCTCATCAGAAATGGTCTAGATGCAAGGATACCTCTCTCCAGAAGCTATTCTTAAGGAAGGGAAACAGGGAGGAAAGGCTTAGGTATGCTGGGTTACACAAAAACTGGACTAAATCAGTGGCAACAGATGTTATAGTGAATCCAAATTTGGGATTTCTGATTCAAATTATCATCGAAATGTACAGAGGACGTCAGGAGAGAGGTACAACAGTCAGTGATACCGGGGATATTGTCAAAATTAAGAAGTGATCCACCATGAATTACCTCCTAGAAAGCATCTGATTGCCAAAGGCTACTTTTTTCTGCATGCCAGTGATCCCAGACACACTGCCAACCCAGTATGATCACATTGACACACTATCAGTCATGGATTGGCCTCCCCAGAGCCCAGACCTGAACGTTATTGAAGCAGTGTAGCGTCATTTTCAAAGATAACGAAGCAAGAGGCAGCCAACATCCAAAGAAGTGTTTGGAATGTCCTTCAAGAAGCCTGCAGAACTATTCTTCAAGATTGCTTGAAGAAATTAGAAGAAAGGTTGCCTTAGAAAATTCATGCTGTGTTGAAGAATAAAGGTGGTCATACGAAATATTGACTTTCAAGCTCATTAGCGCTGTACAGACTCAATTTGTCTCTTCTATACTGTATATCCATGTATGCTTGCACACGTTTTAACAAATTTCTGCACCTTTTTCCCATTTTCCTAGTAAAATATAGAAAAATAGGGGTGACTCAAGAGTTTTGCACCGCACTCTAATGTAACACTGTTTTTGCAAGTGTTACATTAGAGATGACAAAAACTCTCTGTTCCACACAATCTGTTTATTTAATTATATTACTGAAATACAGCCAGTTACTTGGAAGAGTGTGGATTGCTTGTTTGGCGCCTATCCAAGAGTGAGTGGACATTTTAACTATTGACAGGAGGAACCGGAGCAGGAAAACATTTGACTGACAGCCTTCATCACGTAGGTGTAAGTGCACCCTGAACAAAAAGAAACAAGCCGAGAAAAGAAAAGTCAAACAACAAGTGGATAACGTAGGACTAATATAGGCAGTACTGCTCCTCCAGCTGCACCCATTAGTAAGTGATTACACATTGTTCTCTCTAGATCCATGAAAAGTGCTGAGGTGTATCTTCCTGTTGTTGAGAGTCCTTTTATGTGCCTGAAGTGGTTAGTGGAGTTTCTGACAAAATGTATTCAAGAAGTGGAGTGTGTGTAAGTGGTGTCTGACTCATTCATCTGGTGTAATAAGTACACTACACACGACCTGCTTAGTTCTAGACACAAAGTACAAAAAAAAAATGCTCAGATTCACTCTGACCTGCTCACTCAGAAGAAATTGAAAAGATGACCAGATAATATGGAGCACCTTAAGGTTTCATGTTGTACCCACAGAAGTTTACATAACAGGAATAAAGCTGCTCTTGGAATTGTGTCTTTTTTAATTCAGAAAATGGCCCCAAAAAGTCCTTACAACAGCCTCCCTAAGTCATTAAGGGTGCATATGAAAGAGATTTTGATGAATGGATCACCAAAATGTCAGTCAGACCTTAACAAAGGAGATTACTGTTTGCCTCTCATTCCCTACGTAATGTTACAGGAACCATGACAACAAATGTCCCCTTTTCTCACCATAGTAGTAATTTTAACCCAAACCAACATGTTTAAACAATCCAAGCTAAGTATTTATTTTTAGTGCGGTTGCATTATGAAAAAGATTTATTGTTCTACTGAACAGAAGAATTGAATAATGAGATCAGAGTACTGGTGGGGTGCAAACAAGGCGATTTAGTCATTTACAATTGAGGACAGCTGAAGACAGGAGTTGGTGTCGTGTTCAAGGATGCATCATCATCTTATTAAACATAATTTGACCTTTGAAAATGCTGTTTCCAACATCATCTTTCAAACAACATGGACAACAAGTACTTAAAGAGCTGAAAATATTGAACAGACACAAAAGAATGGCCCATTAGTCCAGGCGATGCTGCATTTTCACGTATCTAGATTCAGTGTATGACAGTCAGTCATAGCTGACTGACGGGTGCTGCTTTCTGGTGTCATTTCGGCTTGCAGTGTGCCCCTTGATTTCTCTAGCCTGGTGTGAGGGGGCAGCCACACGGCCTGATTGGTGACATGATTGTATGAGTGGGTCAATCTTTGTAGCTGTTTCGGTGATACAATAGTGCAGGAGCACAGAGATTTGCAGGTGGTACTGAGAGGAATACTGCAACAGGCTGAAGATATAAGAGATTCAGTAGAAAACTTTGAAGAAAATCTCTGCAATCACTTTGATTTCTGTTTCAATTTTTGCTATTCCCACCCAAGTAATGATTTCTTTCTCTGAGTTGCCAGTCAATGGTTACAGGGTTGTCTTGGTGTGATAATTCGGACAAACAATTGCAAGTGCATCAACCATAATCACAGCTTAAGGTACCAAACGGTGATGTGCACAATCATAAATATGCAAGACATGGTTGATGCAACAGGGAAAACGGACACAAGTGATACTTTTTGCTTACTTTTCAGCATTGCAGCTCACCAAGTAGGCAACAACATAGCAGGATGTCAACCGTTTTCATGTTGTTGTCTCCTAAGCTGCAGAGTCAATGAAAACAGATGCTCTGACGCTTACCTTAAGCATCTGTACTAATAAACAGTAGCGTACTACATTAGTTAGTATGACAATTGTTGAAATTTAAAGAGTTTTATTGTAAATTAAAAAAAACACTGATGTCCTTTTTCTATCCACCTGTCTTTCCTCAGGTTTAGTCTTCTTTCATTTTTAATATGGTCAAATTTTTCTACACTGCTCTTCCTCTCAGCTGTAATCACTTCCCTGCTCCTCAGAATCTCCCCTCCCTAACTTGTCTCTTTCCCCAAACCCCGGTCACATGGCTGAGAGCACGCAGGACGAATTTCATATCTAACTGTCAAGCTCTTCCTTTCCCTTCCCTTCATCATTTTTCACCGGAGACTATTTATCAGTTGCTACCTCACTGCCCCCGTGCTGTGCTCACGTATCACATATGAAGCTGGTGCAAAACTGTGAATATAAGACGGCACTGTAGAGAGAAAGGTTTTGTGTAGTGGATGATTGAGAGACGGTCTGCTCTATCCATTTCCAGCTCTGTTTCCTCTCATGTATAATGGATGATGCGTGCCTCTTGCACCATTGTTTGCTGATTCTAATCAGAGTGCCCAGCCTGTTGAATTATAAAACAGGTGGGCCAAATGAAAATGTATCAGAGGTTCTGAGGGACACCTGCTGATTAAAGTATAGACTACATTTATCACAAGTGTCCTTAATTGTGATTATTGTTACTGCAGGCACACACAAACTAAAACATTTCTTTTTCTTAATGCCCTTAAGTACCATTAGACTCACATGTCCGTATGCAAGCACATGCACACGCAGCTTTATGCCCATTACAACTGAAGAAGTCGGGGGTTTCTGAGAAGAAGTTGCTGTAGCAGAACTGCAGCGGCATGGTGAGCTATTTTTAGAAATGTGGTGAAAGGAGCTGGTTGGTGACACAGCACGTGCAGAGCCTTAGTCCTCAACAACACCCCCAAACTCTCAAAGGTTTGGTTTACATTAGCTGCAGTCTTAACCATTGACAGTGAACAGTGTAGAAGCCAAAAGACTCTGCGGTCACACAAGAAACATTTAAAATTACCGGTTAATTTGTTCTGTGTGAGGTTTTTGTTTTGCAGTAAAAACTTGTTGAACTGAGGTCTGTTCATCTATCCATTCATTTTCTTCCATTTATGCAATTCAGGGTTTTGGTTTGTGCTAGAGCTTATCCCAGCTGTCATAGTGCAGACCAGCACGTGGCACAGGGAGAACACAGAAACTACAAACAGCTGGATTCAAATACAGTGCTAACAACCGCACCACCTTTCTGCAAATCCCCAGCGTGGAAAGGTTGGGTCAGAGGCATACACATACTACTGAGCCCTCATTGAGCTGAGAAAAAGTTCACGCTTCAAAATGTTTTTAGCAGTGAACAATACAAAAACATCTAGTGTGAATTTAATTGAGATAAAGATCAGCACTACAGCATCTGCAAACTCTTATCATATAAATTACCTGACCCTGAGACAGCCCTCAGTTATGCTGCAATAGGCCTAGGCTGCTGGAGGTTACCCATGATGCGCTGACTGTTTCTTCTTCACTTAACTCTTTTCAGTCTCTGTGTGTTTATACACCACTCTGCATTAAATTAAAACGAGTTCTTATTCATCTCTGGCTCTCTTCCACAGCATGACCTAGTCCTGTCTTCCTCCCCTCACCATCCCTGAGCCTGGTTCTGCTGGAGGTTTCTTCCTGTTAAAAGGGAGTTTTTCCTTCCCACTGTCGCCAAAGTGCTTGGTCACAGGGGGTCATATGATTGTTGGGCTTTTCTCTGTTGTCTTTGTATTATTGTAGGGTCTTTACCTTACAATATACGACACCTTGAGGCAACTGTTGTGATTTGACATTATATAAATAAAACTGAACTGATTTTATTTTAAAATTGTTAGTTATTATTAATCTCTGACTCTCTTCCACAGTGTGTGGAAGCCCGAGGTTTGTTCCTGTTGAAGGGGAGTTTTTCCTTCCAACTGTCACCAAGTGCTTGTTCATAGAGGGTTGTCTGATTGTTAGACCTAAACAGTATAAAGTGCCTTGATGTTGAATTAAATTGAATTGAATTAACTTCAATTAAATTTACTTACATTTACTTTTGGTCCATGCTCACCTTTAGTGGCTGAATGTCACATTAGTAGGGGCTGCCTCCAATATTCTTATATCATAAGATAAATATATGAAATAATGATGATATAATATATTTAAACATTTTCTCACATTAACACTCAGAAACCTATGCAATTCCAAATAGTGTACTACTTACATTTGGTTCAAAAAAGAGGCTCAGCATTAAAACATGTCTGTTTTTCTTATATGTTACCAGCACAGAAGAGGATTTAGTTCGTAGCACCCAAGGACCAAGGAGATAAGTGATCTATTTGAAAGACAATATCCCAGTACAGGGGATTGGGCTAAACATAACCATTAGGAAGATAACTTATGTCACTTTGGTTAAAGATGGGATTATATGTTGTTTTCTGCTCCCAGTTTTTTAATTGAGGCTCCCAATCTTGTGCTGATCAATGAGTAATGAGGTAATGAACACAAATGTTGTATTTCCCTTCTATCATGTGAAGTTTGGCCATTTAATGACACAATCTTCTTCTTTTGCATGGTTCTATTAGCAATATAATAGAGTACTATCAAAACCCACTGTATGTGGAAAATGTGCATTAATTTGTACAACCACGCTTTATATTTCTTTATTTATTCCAGTATTTGTACATCACAGCAATGGAAGGAGGCTGAAGGGACGTGGATCAGAACACATATTATCACAATTATATGGTTCTATGCTCGGGTCAAACTTAAGGACAAAATTGTTTTATAGTTTTTAAGGTTTACAGATATCTAGAGGTGAGAATATGTACAGGAATATTAACTTCTCTTACTGGACTGCTAGTTATTTCACTTACATTGCTTACATTTCAGTATGGCACATATGACAGGCTGTAGAATATGCCTATATGGACTGCTATAAACAGGTCAGGTTTTATCATTAAATGGAAAAGTCAGGTTTGTCAGTCAGGTTTGTTTTTGTGCATTGTCTCAAGAGGAGCCTTGAGGGTTAAAGGGGTGAAAGAGCACAGAGTGCACTAAGAATACAGAGCTGTGTCTCAATAAGAAACTGTGTGAGAGAAGTGTTTTCACTGCACTCCGGCTCTTTCTGTGATGGAGATGGTGTGAGTCAGTTTGTGTATGTGTGTGTATGCTTACTGTGCTGGACAGGCTTTAATAATTGACGGTGGTGCCGGGCGGAGGTGTACACCCACAGATTCTCCTGCATACAAGGGATTCTTCAGCACAGATACGTCAGCAGTTAGCTGTATTGGGAAAGCATAACCACTAGGAGCATTTGGGCTGCGGTGTTCAATTAGTACTAGTGTAACTAGTATGTTAGTATAACTGATATTGATATTGTGAACACATCAGATTATTATTAAAAATAAATATAATATGCATAATGCTTCCATTTTAGAGATAAACTCAGCATTTAAAGTCTGCATACAGTCAGCTGACAGTGTTCAAGTAAAATTAATACATTAAAAACATTAAGTGTTAAAATGGGCTGAATTATAGATCCCTTAATAGAGCAGTAGGTGGTTTCTTTTTCATCGAGCTTGCTGTTGGAAAGTTGAAACTATAAACAGCATATTTCAAGAGCTTAGCCGGTGGTTTGCTTGTATGGTAAAAACTACTACAGTGGTATTTTCTTCTTACACAGTAACTCATTGTAAGCATACAGTGTTTAACTCACTTCTCATGTCCTCTCCTCTGTCATTCCTTGTAGTTATCACTGCAGTACATTTCTCCAGAGTACCTATACTGACACTGAAAGAACATTTTGTCTCTCTCATCCCTTTTCCATTACACAGAATCACTAGAGGAACATTAGCAGGTCAGTGTCAATCAACCGTGAGATCTGGGACTATTATTTTTAAAGGAGAAGCCCTCCTTGGTATTTAATTTTTGCTATATGTGGCTAAATGTGTATCTGTAAAGTGTTGTAACCTGCAAAGAGTTGTGAGTAAAAGATTAACCTGTTAGCATCTATTTTTGCTTCTACCAGCACATTAACAATCTTGGTCTGTTGCTGTCAAGGTCAAGTATTCACAGATATAGTAAGTGCAGCCACAAAACAAAAAAATCCCAGCACACCCACAGTCTGCCATCTGCAATTACACCTATCAATGCAAACTGAGGACCCACTGAGAAATTAAGTCGCCCTAAAACAATCCTTCACTCTATCGCCTCCTGTTGTCTCAAACTCTGTCTCCCTCAGGCTGGGGTTGTCTGGAGCGAGGAGATAAAACGGCTCCATCTTAATCTGTGGGTGGCACAAGCCTACAAAGAAGGCAATTAGGATTATAATTTACAATTCCCTTGCCCTTCTCTCCTCTCTCTCCCCTTTCTCTTCTTTCCCACTCATACCTCCTTTCCACCCATGATTTAATGTCTTTATGTGTGTCGTGTATGTGTGTGTGTGTGTGTGTCCCCACAGAGCAGCGCGAGCATTTGGAGAGTACCTGTCCCACACACACCCTGAAAACCGAAACGGATCAGGTCAGCGTCTCTGCCATCCTGTCATTTGTCCATCCCTCTATCTCCCCTGTGTGTGTTCCTTTATGCTTTTAGTTCTTTTCTCACCTCATCCTCTGCTGAAATGCCAGGAAGCACTCATTGGTGTGTCACGATGACAGCTGATAACCGAAGAAAGATGATTATCCACTGTGCCAGCTTGTCATTTTTTTCCCACTCTTTCTGTTTTCTTGCTCTTTAGCACCTTGGTATATTTCTCATTCTTTAGCACTTTTAGTTGTCTTTATAACCATCTTCGTTTTTCAAATTCTAGCTCATCTTCTGTGTGAAACCTTGGTGGGTCCTGACCCGGAGTCGCCAAGTGACACATTTGGCCCCAACAACAACAACCACCTCCATCCCTGTTCTGAAACTAAGGGCTGTGAGGACAAACAGGAGACCAGCCTAGTGACACAGCCACTGGGCTTACTCCAGCCAACCCCATCTTCTATCACACTTTCTAACAAGGCACCAGCACGATTGTCCCTCGAACGCAGCTTCTCAGTGGAGGAAGACCAGCAGAAGTGTGTGGAGTGTACACTGCAGCCTTCACGTGTGTACACCATCACCACCCAGCACGGTATGCTGATGAGCGCCGGCCAGGGCAGCAAGGAGAGCCTCGAACTGGACGTCCTAAAGGAGAAGTCGGGGAGCAGTGGGGTAGGATCTAGGGGTGGCTCGATCCAGCCTTCCAATTCCCCTTCCTCCGCCTCATCGTCTCCAACCCAGTACCATCGCGTAAGCAGTGGCCGTGGCACCAGCAGCTGTGGCAGCCACCATCACAGCAACCATCACCATAGTATGCACCATCATGGAAACCACCACCACCACAATGTCTCGAGCATGAATCCACCTTCCAGCAGCGGAGGAAGTAGCGCGGCAAGTGGAAGCAGCAGTAGCAACCAGCAGCCGCAGCTAACCGCTGCAGGCTCTCACTCTCATCATGCATCACACCACCACACCCACCATCATCATCACCTGTCTCAGCCTCCACTGCAGACCTCGGTCAGCGCCCACAACATTCGTAGCTGGGGCGAAGGTGGAAAAGGGGAGGCGGAGTGTAGCGGGTTGGCTTGTGAGTCGTGCAGTACTGCTCCCTCTCGAAGCCAGGGTTCCCTGGACCTGGAGAGTGCATCGAGAGAGGCAGGCAAGCAGCACCGACGCCTAGAGCGGATGTGGAGTGTGGACCGGATGACTGGGCTGGAGAGAGGTGAGAGGGTTCAGGACACAAAGGAAGGTAGAGGCTCAAAAGGCACAAACAAGTGGGGGGGAGGGTAGTGTAAGGTTCTCCATAAAGCCCTGTGGCTGGAATGGGTATGGGACCAGAGATGAAATAGATTTTGATCTTTTTTCAGTTTTATGTAGTTATTTCTAAATAAATTAAATACACTTTTAATTTGACATACGATGTATATAATTAAGTCAAACTAACAGAATCAATAGAAGAGTATATTTTCTCTGTGAAGCAAATAATTATAATGGTAATTATTAATATTTTACATTTTTAGTAAACTTTAACAGTGATGATGTTTTGTATATAAACCAATAAGAATAGCTACTTAAACATTCACTTCAATTCAATACAGTTTTATTTGTATAGCACCAAATCACAACAACAGTTGCTTCAAGGCACTTTATGCTGAAAGTTAAAGCCTCTTTATTAGTACAAAGAAGCAGAAAAAATAATAGAAAATGGCAAAAAGAAACTACAGTACAGTGCAAAACTCTTGAGCCACTCCTCATTCCTTAATATTTTGTTAGGGAAAATATAAAATTGGTGCAACAAGTTATAGAAACATGTGCAAACATACATGGCAATATGGTATATAAGGCAAAAATGTTTGTACAATTCTTGATATGACCGCCTTTATTCTTCAACGTAACCTGAACTCTCTTGGGAAAGCCTTCTTTGAATTCTTTAAGCAGTCTTCAGGAATAGTTCTCCAAGTTTCTTGAAAGACATTCAAAGCTCTTCTTTGGATGTCGGCTGCCTTTTGTTCCGTTCTCTGTCAAGATGATCCCACTGTGTGTCAGTAATGTTGAGGTCCGGGCTCCGGGGGGCAATCCATGACTGATAGTGTTTCATTGTGTGCTTTTCTATCCAGACATTCAGGTATACAGTTTGCAGGGTGTTGGCAGTGTGCTTGGGATCACTGTCATGCGGAACAATGAGGCCAATGCCAATTAGCTTTCCAGATGGTATTGCACTGTGGCTAAAAATGGACTGGATTTCAGAATTCCATCAATTTTGATAAGATCTCCAACACTGGCTGAAATGAAGCCCCAAACCATGACAGAGCCCCCACCGTGTTTTGCAGATGGCTGTAGACACTCCTCTTCTGTCTGATTTTAACTTTTTTCCCCTGCCTGTTTCCATGACTTTAAAATACTGTTGATCTGATTTAGATAGGGCTTTTCTTTTTTTTTTTTTTAGGCCTCCTATTGCCTATGATGTTCTCCACTTGTCCAGTTTCTTAAATTTTCAATGACACGCTGCAAATTTTCAACAAATTACACTTGTCTCGGTGTACAAAATACTATTTGTAGATCCAATGAAAGAAATGGAAACCAACATGGTCTTTTTGGCAGGCTTCTTGTAATAAAGTGCCTAAAGATTGAAGTTAAAGTTATCTGAATAAAATTGTCTGTTATGTGCAGCTCTGGTTCATTACTTAGGTGCCTTTTAATGTTGGGGTGATAAATAGATCAATGTTAAGTGGCTTAACAAACAACAATAAAGCATTCCTCTGAAATGATCAGGTATATGCACTGGACTGAAACAAGAGAGAACTATTGTTCAAGACCGCTCTAAAAATTACAATGAATTCTTGGAAGCAAAACATAAAGAAAATGAGGATTGGCTTGAGACTTCTCCACAAAAATTCATCTTTTTAATTCATGACGTTTAAAGGACGGCACAGTGGTGCAGCGGTTAGCACTGTGGCCTCACAGTAAGAAGCTTCTTGTCTTCCCTTTCATGTAGAGACTTGATGTTCCCCCTGTGCCTACATGGGTTTGTATCCAAAGTCCAAAGACATGCTTGTTAAGTTAATTGGTTATTTCAGCTTGGTGTGTGGTTTGATGAATAGTTAAGAAAATGGACGAGTGAATGAAGGATGTTATAGTGATGAAAAATAGTGCAAATGTAGGTTATAAAATCACTAGTAAAACACACCTTTGGTAGTTTTCACGAAAATCTTCTCCATCAGATTACTTTTTTTTTAAACTTAAGATTCCATATAAACTCTATTTATAATACCTGAGTATAAAACAAGTAACAAATAAGCCCTTCATAAAATGTCAAGAAATAACACTTATTGCTATCAGTGTTTATCAGTCTAAGGAAACAAAACAAAAATAACGGATGCCTGCATTAAAATAAGCTAATATTATATTTATTACTTCAAATCTATTTCTTCTCAGGTCTGGAGGGGATCGAGAGTTTGATGTTGTAACGTGGTGATCTGTATTTTTGACTCTTCGTCTGCCCGTCTCTTTCCTCTGCTGTCTCTTCCTTTGTGTCTCCCTCTCTCCATTTGTGGAGTGCTGGACTGTGAAGTGCTGGTGCTGGTTTTGTGATTTCATATTTCCAATAAATTTACTACGACATTTGCCAATATGGTCTATTTTTCTCTGTCTATTAAACTCGGAAACCTCATTTTTCTCTCTAATTGCAGAAGACACCAACTGGTTCCCCAAGGAAAATATGTTCACCTTTCAAACTGCTACAACAACCATGCAGGCGTGAGTGTCCAGTTCCTGTGCACACACGTACACAAACATGCACAGTCACAATTATGCCAGATCTGCTGTTTGAAAGGTCAGAGTAAACGTACCATGGCAATGTCTTATACAACTGCCTAGAAACAGACCATTACTGGCATACTTAACATTAAGGATTTTCTAATTGATTTATTATCTTCTAGGCTGCCATTGACTTCCCCGTGAGCAAGTTTAAAAATCAACTTGCAAACTATTATAAGTTTTGCTTAAGGAGGACATCCATCATAGTGACTATTTTGTTAATTCTCACATTTCCTTTTGGTTAAAATGTAATCAGCTACAAGTTTTTCTTCAAAGAAGAATAAAAGAAATGCTTAGACTGATCACTCTCATCTCATATGCATCATCATATTTATCGTTGTCCATATTACTAGTCTACACGAAAACCTGAAAACACCCCTTTTGAGGGCCGTAAAATCAATGCTGCATGTGCATTCGAGCTGGAATATTAGTCAGCACGTTTGAATAAAAACGCGTGCACCTATTTGTGTAAGTGCATGAATTTATCTCTCAAAAACACCTGCAGTTGCAGAATATTTCTACTGTCACAACTTCTGATTAAAATATGCAGAATCTCCCACCGTTTCCAGCAAACTGTTTCTCCCCTTCACTGTCATTTTACCTCTTTTTAAGTCATTCACTTTGTGTTTTCGCCTTTCACCTTGTATTAGATGCTTGTTGCACCATCTGTTGAGCCCAAAGTCACACTCAACCACATATCCCGCAAAAGCTGTTTGATTCTATAATTAAATGCAAACCTACGGCACTAATATGGCTTTACTTTATTAGTTTTTACACATGGAGATTAAACATAAACTTCCTCTGTCTCATTCTGATGCTGTTCTTTGCCTCTCTGAGACTCAGTGCTCTCTGGTGCCTTAACTGTTTCTTCTTCTTTCTTGCTTCTCTTCTTGCATGCTAATTAATCTTGGGACCATCAAACAGGATCTCGTGAGTATTGTTCCCTGCCTGATTTCTTTTTTCCTCATCTAAATCCCTCGTCCTTAACTGCTGTTCCTTAACTTAGATGGTATCATTTAACCTTCATCATCGGGCTGCTTGTTGCGCTGAGTTAAAGAAAATAAATCATTACAAGAGAGAACCAAGCAGGATGTAGCGCAGTGCTCTCAAATAATATGAAAACTGAAATACATTTAATATTGCGTGTTTAGCTCTCTGAACAACTATAAAGCACAGTCAGCACAAATAATGTTAATTCATGTAAAAACTCAAAATGGCTAAAAATGTGACAGAAGGGAAGTCCGGTGTAATCCAGTGCTGCTGAGTAAGCCTGCCAAGCTCAAGTACAGAAAATGTCTGTGCGTTGGCTGACCTAAACCCTGGCAGCTCACATGCGCCCTGCAGTTTTACCAGTTTGGCACGCACACACTCGTCTAGGTCACAGCAATAGAGGGACTTTGGCCATTTAAGATATTTGTGTTAGTTATGTTGGTGCTCTAATCCTTCTTCACAGCCTTCCTAATTATCACTAAATCTGTGCTGGCTGACTTCAGCCATGTTTGGAACTAAATGTGTCTGAGAGATTTCATAAGTACAAGAACAAGTATTTATAGTGCAAAATTTCAATCCAAGTGTCTTCCAGTAAAATGCAACTTTTGGCTGTATTCAGTAAGTTCCATAAAACTTTGATAGATAAATAGCCTGTAAGAAATGTGCTGTGTGCAAAAGCTTCCTAACTAGCTTCAGCGATAAGCTAAATGCTAACATATTAACACTGCTTAACCAAGCCAGAACCTTAACATTTCATACTACATACCCCTTCCTGCTGCAACACACTGTGACTAACTAAGCCCAGCTAACCCGAGCTGCTACTTAACACTGAAAACATGTCAGGTTTTTATTAAACAGTCCACTCTTCAGTTGTAAGCACAAAGGTATTCAGTCCTGATGTCAATATTTGTTATAAAAATATAAAAACCCCAAATTAACTGATTGTACTAAACAGTATGTATGATTAAATATATCATCATTTGAGAGAGAAAGTTTTCAAAGATATCTGTGTAGTCTATGAAAATCTATGTACACCCTTACTGTTTCCATAGAAATCAAGGAGGTAAGTAGCAGGAAAGTGCTGTTAATCACAATTAGATTAATCAGTTAATTAGACTTGTTAGCGTGTTACATGTCAAAGTTCATGAAAGTACAATTAGAAAAAGATTGAACTAGTATGGCTTGTTGGAAGAGTTGCCATGGCAGCAGGCCTAGGTTTGACTCTTGAGATGTTTTGCCATAATGCACAGTGGCACGTGGCACATGTTGGTGAAAACCAAACACAACATACCAGCAAAAACACCTCATAGCAACTGTCAAGCATGGTGGTGCAGGGAAGATGATTTTTGCAACAGGACCTGGGCATCTTGCACTCACTGAGTTGACCATGAACTCATCAGTAAACCAGTGTTCTAGATGTTAGGCCACGTGTCCTAGAGCTAAACCTTAGCCAAATTTAGTTCATGCAACAAGATAATCATCCCAGGCAAAGTAAGTAGCAATGTTGTGGTAGCACTTTAGAGAGCTGTGCAAAAACAAATGGCTGGTAACCATAACGAACTAAAGCAACCTCGCAAAGAAGAATGGGCCAAAATTCCTCCACAACTCCTTTGAGTCATTGGGGTGTACTTAGCTTTTAAAAGGGCAGCATAGAGACCTTTGAAAACTTTCATTTTCATGTGACTCTGTGCTATTTCTAAAAACCTGTAAATAACATATCCAAGATCAACTCTGTTGTTTTGTATTATCAATACTTGACTAGGTAAACTAGCTAAAATTGGAGATACTTCTGACCAGTTTTATGGCTGAGGTGCCATGAAGTGCCAGTCTGGTGGAAGTGGATTAACACAATATTGTTTTGGGGTTTGTTTTTTTGTTTTCTTAAAATGGGATTTCTTTCCCAAACATAGAAAGTAAAGCCACACCTCTTCATTAAATGGGCATGTTATTTGAGGGGGATTTTACTCATTCATTTTTATTTACTCGAGCAGAATGTGAAGTGCCCACAGTGGGGTATCACTGGTTAAAGGTAGTCTAGCTAAAACTCTGATTTGGACAAATGTTAATCAGTTTCACAGAATTGTTGGGTCACACTTTCAAATGACAATTAAGACTGTTGAAGACATAATCGCACATTGAAAGTGGTACATTTCACACCACGTTTGTACTTTGACACATGGAAGTCCAGTGTGAGCCCAGTGGTATGACTTTCTGCTAGTCAGAACACACTCAAGTTTCTCAGTAGTTCATATGAACGAATGGCATGCCTCCACAAAAAGAAAAATCCTTCTTTTCTAAGAGGTCTTGCTAGGGGAAGATAGTTTTAATGTCAAGAAATGTTTCCATTAAAAATTGATGTACCTCATGTTGTGAATAAATACCCAAAGTACTGAAGAACGTGCATGTATTTGAGTGTAGCTGCTTTTTGAGTTCACATACCTGCAAGAGCTGATTTAAGTATAGTGTATACTCCAAACTCAACATAACATTAAAATGCAAAGAAGGGTGCACTAGAAGCAAAGCGGAACTGATTCTGGGATGGTACAAAAAGTAAAAAAGTATAAAATTCCCCCCAAAACAAACTATTTCTTTAAGAATTGAAAAGTGTAACACTTGAAAAGTCACTTAAGGTGACAAGATACTCATTTCTATGGGATGATGGATTATTATAGATGCAAATTGGCACATGGGGTTATTTACCTTGCTGGTCTTTTTAGTCAAAGCTATCTGCTGTCTACCTACAACAGCATCCTCTTTATAGCCCAAAAACCCCTGCAGCTCAAAGCCGTGGCATCAGCCTCCCTGCACTGTCCTACCCCTCACTATGCCAGCATTCTCCCTCTCTCATCCCTTTAATACTGTGCCACATCATGGCAGGGCTTTCCGGGGATTTGTGCAGAGAAAAAGGAGAGAGAGGGAGCAGGAGTCAGCAGAAGTCATCCAGAGGTACAAAGCATCCCTCCCCCCCTCCTCAGGCACAGTTTTTGGCGCTCATTTCTGGCTATGGTTCTGTTATTGCTTATTTACAGCCATATCTAATCTGTGTAAGCCAAATAGTTGGAACATGGCACACGAGGTGTGAGGACATCAGGTTTTAAAAGAACCAGAAAAGGATCGCCTCACAATGCCCCAATTTCAAAGCCAGAATGAATCAAACTTTTATTCCAGTGTAAGGCTGGAAAATTGAAGATATGCTACATGGACAACTTATTTTTGTTTTTGTAGATAAGTTGTATGCAATTTGTCTGAATTAATTTGAGAAATATTTTGTATAGTTGCAAGCACCTAAGCATTTAAATCTGTAGTACACCGCAGGCTGCTTTATTAGAGCTACATTTTAAATATGATGATATTGTTTTTATAAATATGTGTTTATTTACCTCAAAAATTTTGATTCTGCAACATGGAGAAATGACTTTAGTTGCAAGTTCAGAACCTGTTTCACCCGGGCCCTGATACTCTGTCACACAGGGGCAGATGGCGTCTGCGACACGAGGCAGTACATCTCGATTCCTTTGACATCTGAGTGTTATCCATCTGCAGTGCCAATGTCATTAAAGCTGCGTGTTGTTTCATCGAAATGTGTGATTTGAGCACAAGGGAAAATAAACTGCAGAACAAACTTTTGGGGGCAGTTTACCTCTAAAACACACAAAAATCCATCCTGTGTCTGTCTCAAAGTGTTATTCTAAAAATATGGATTTTAGCACATTGAGGCTTTCTTTACCCTAAGGCTGTCAAAATATTAAAATGCATGTTTATTTTTCTTTCTCCATTGTGGCTTTTTATCCACTCTAACTGGGTATTTGAACAACAGAAACAGATCAAAAACAAAACCAACCTCAAAGTGAATGCATTAGAAAATGCCTGCTTTGTGGACAGGGAACATTATATATTTTATAAATGAGACATGAAATCTCTTGATGACACAATACTCTTTGTGATTGACTTTGTTCTTCATCATTTCCTTTCTGTAACTCTGAAACAGCTCAGTGAAAGCTTCTGTATGGAGATGTTGCAGTGGTGCTGGCTTAAGAATGGGATTTATTGTATTTTCTTGCCCACGGTGAACTCTAAATAATCATCCATATCACAGTCTGCTGATATAAACAGAATTTAAAAATGTATTCACATTAGGGTAAATCTGGTCTCTACCACAGCACAAAAGAATTATTCGTATAACAAGGCAATTTTCACGCAGGGTTTCTGTTAAAAACCAGTGAAAGCAGTGGATTCAATGCAAATTTTTCCACTTTGTTTGTTATATTATGAGATAATAATAATGAAGATAAAACTATAAACAAAAGCAAGGAAAAGTGAAGGAACCATTTCAATGCCTAATCACTCCAATTTTTACTTTCACTCTTGAATTCTCTGAGTTATTACAGCTGCTTTGTGGCTTGTTTACGTGGGCTTTTTTATACCGTTCCTTATTTTCTCTATATTTTTTGTTTCGTTAAGCAGACAGATCGATAGATAGACATCTGAGACGGTTCTAAACGCTCTGTTTTCTTTCTACTACTAGCTCTGAATATGTGTATAACATGGCCACACAGCCACAGGTGTCTGAGCAGAGCAGTCTGACCCATCTTCTTTTTATAAGAGACAGCGAATCTTATTTATATTGCGTGAAATTCTCCACATTCACTTTCACTATTAACTGAACTAAAACTGCATCATTATTATGTGTTATAGCAAAAATATCAAAAATATATAGACGTTAAAAATGCCATAAGAGTCTAGTGTTACTTCCAAAACACAGGGAAAAACAAAGCCAGGAAGTCCTTTCCATAATCATTACTAAAAAAAGTGTTCACTTTATATCTGTGATTTTCATCCCTGTTGTCTGCACAAAATTAAGACACTGCAGGTGTGATAGCATCTATTCATTTTCCACTTATTTAACTAGGTGGTGTGATTATGTTTCTGCTCATTTAATCAGCAATTTAGTCTGCAAATTTTACAGTTTACTACTGCAATAATGAACCACATATCATTTTAATAATCTAGGACTAAAGGAAACAAAATAGTTTTTCTGTGATAAGTATATGCACTATATTTAATTTCTAATTTAGACCATGTTACACTAGATCTAGATGATGAAGTTAGCTGTACAAACATGCAAAATCAAACCATGAATAAGTTATTCTCCTGACATTATTAAAGAAGTAAATCAAGGGAAAGAAGACTCTAAAGACTTCTTTCCCCTTTCTGCTGCTTCTATATTTATAGGCTTTACCAACAGACAATCACGCATATATTTCCCCACACACAACCACACGCTGAGACCATTAATAATGAGTGTTGACTGGTAGCTTAGTGAATCAACACTGAGTGTAGAGGGGACATGGGAGGAGCTCAGAAAGATAAAAGGATGTTTATCTGGGACTCTTGCATAGAACATTATGTCAGGATCAGGCAGCAAGTCACCCACAAAGTCTACACAAACCATAATACTTTGCTGCTATTAAGAAGATTAAACGCTTCCAAACAGTGCATGGTAATGCAACATCTCCAATATTTACTTACTCATAGGCTAGTATGAACGTTTATGTGTGTATGATCTGGTTTTAGATGGGTCAAAACCAACACCAGTCACACATTATGTTTCAGTGTACAAGACAGTTTAAATATCAAATATGTGTATCTCTGGTTATTTAATATGACATTTGATTGACAACTCATTTGGCAAATTCTTTGAAAGCCACACTCTGACTCATACCACAGTTTTTATAATATATAAAGCACGCGTTTATGTCCTTTATCTATAGTTTCATGAAAGTATGTACCTTTTTAAGCATTTTATGGTGAACCTTTTAAAATAGATGCATAACTATCATCCTTCTTTCTTTTCAGTGTTAGGGTTAGCAATGTCCCTGCTGTGTGTACTATGCAAGTGTGTTGCCCATTTAGTTCAGTATTACCTGAAATATCTGAGTTTCTTGTCTTTTCATGTGCTATAATTTTAGTCTGATTTGTGTTTTTATTTATTTGATTTTTTGCTTTAAACTTGTTAACAAACTCCACCACTAATATTGATAAACCGGACTGAGTAAAAACCATTTTTGCACCAATCACACACTGGTTGCAGAGGAGGAGTATTTCCTAAAGACTTTAGACATGGTCAATATATGTCATGGACATTATTCCATAAATTGTTCACTAGGTCTATGCTAACTTGACCAAAAAAAGCTACTTCTGAAGCTTTAATGTCTTGTTCAGATGAGAGCTGAGCAGGGTTTCCCTTCTGGCTGCTGTTGCATTATAATCTTGTGCGTTTCAACAATCTAAAAAAAAAAAAGCATAAAAAGAGGTATTGTCACCATGTGGTAGCCCACATTACTCCCACAGCACTGTTTTGACCACTCACGCTGACAAGTAAATGAATATATATTTACCTAATTAGCTCTTTTTTCAAACCTCTGTTATAAATAGATGCGTGACACTAATGTGTGTGTTTTTGTGTGTTGCCTGACTTTTTTTCTCCCCACCCACCGCTTCCCCTTTCTCTTCTTTACATTTTGGTCCTTCCTCTGTCCTCTGTTATCCCTCCTCCGCTTTGATTTTGCTACCCACAGGAACTTCCGGAAGCATCTTCGGATGGTGGGCAGCAGAAGGCTTAAAGCACAGAGTGAGTCAGATGTGTGTGGTTGATATGTTTGCTCAAATTGACTGTGATGTTCTTCACCCCGCCATCACAAGTGTTTTGTTTTCCTGTTTATTTTGGCGTGTTCTCGCCTGTGTGTGTGGCACCAAGCACTGCTGCTGCTTTGCTGGGATTTTTTTTTTTTTTAAATCAGCATATTGTCTCTCTTTGAAGATTATATATTGATCAGTGTGTGTTTGATAAGTCAGCGATATGACTGTGCATGTGTATTTATGTGTGTGTGTGTCTCTGTGCACAGTACGTGCTTTCTAGTTGCAGCACTTTAAATGTTTGTTTTTTTGGTTGTTTTTGTCGTAAAGCACACACAAAAATAAATTACATACTTTTAAAAAGGCAAAAAATGAGGCAATGGGTTGCGGTGATTGAAAAGTGTGTGTTTTTCTTTTTAAAAATAGTGAGCGGGGCATCACTGAGACGGGTCTGTGAGACAAATGAGATCTTAGAGTCCTGTGACTGCAACCTTTCAAGAAACTTGATAGATTGGATTGACTCATCCAGAGTTTTATTGTCTTTTATGATTTTAGAAAATATGGAAGTACAAAGAAAACATGTACAGTGTGCTCTGCTAAAAATGGTGATCTTTTTATTTCTGTCAGCACTCATAAATCCATGTGAACGTTCAAAATTAATACAGCCATCTTTCTTAAATGAAAATCAAAGAATCTTTAAAGTCTCTGTTGAAGCCATTACTAAAACCTAAACATGACACCATCTCCTGATTCTTTCACTGTAGAAATATATGACATCCCCAAATCTTGATGCTGATGTCTGTAAGGGAAAGTGATCTCACATTCCTACAGTACTGTGCAAAAGTCTTGAGCTATCCCTCATTTCTTTATATTTTGCTCAGAAAATAGGAAAAAGGCGCAACGATTTATTGAAATATGTGCAAATATGTTTCCATTTATATATAAGGCAAAAACAGAGTATTTGGTGTGACCACCTTTATTCTTCAACACATAGTGAGCTGCTTAGGAAAACTTTCTTGTAATTTCTTTAAGTAGTCTTCAGGAATAGTTCTCCAGCTTTCGTAAAGGACATTCAAAGCTTTTCTTTGGATGTTGGTTTGCTTTTGTTCCATTCTCTATCAAGTTGATCCCACACTGCTTCAATAACGTTGACATCCGGGCTGATACTATTCCACTGTGTGTGTTTTTCTAACTAGTTATGCTTTTACCGCACTGGCAGTGTGTTTTAGATCGCTATCATGCTGAAAAATGAAGCTGTTGCCAGTGAGATGCTTCCCGGATTGTACTCCATGTTGGCTCAAAATCTGATCATCATACTTTTCGGTGTTCATAGCTCCATCAATTTTCCCCAACAACCCCTCACCTCCTTCACACAGATTGACAATGGAAGCAAAAAATAAATAAATGTAGGGTGGCTCAAGTTCTCTCTCTTCATGGACACATGAGCGTTTTGTTAGGGCCAAGCTAACCTGAGTATAGTTAGTTAACCTGCAGTTTGGTTCTGACTTAAAAAATACACAAAGCTGTATTTGTTGTGCTAAGAATATAGAATAGGACACGTTTAAATCATTACATCAAAAAAGTTGAGCCTCTGAATTTCCTTATAAAAGAAAAGATGAAGACGTTGATGTGAGAAGCAACGTGAACAAAGTCAGGATTAGGGATGGGTATCGTTTAGGTTTTATCCGATACCGGTGCCAAACCAGTACTTTTGAAACGGTGCCGTTTGTTAGCCTTTTCTGCAGCTATGGGGCATATATGATATCATTCTTGGCTGGAAGCAGTGCTTAAACAATGGAAAAACCACAAACTTTGTCCAAACACCTCTCATGTTTAACTGTTTTCCACTTTTTCTTTGGTCATTTTAGCCTTTTTGGCAGGGTGAAGGGAGTATCTGCCATCAAACAAGAGGACAGCCGCATGTAGCTATGATGATGTTTGCTAGTTCAGCTTACATGCATTAATGTAATAACGTGGTTAGCCTACTCAACGTAAATTAGCTACTCATGCAGAGAAGAACTGCTGCTGCTGCCATCATCATCCGTCATCATTTCTGCTACACTGGCAGGGCTAGGGGCCAGGACTCTACTCCTCCAGTTTTTGGGGGATGTTGCTAACTCCGGTCCGAGGCACCACACCCGCAGTAGATGTGCACAGCGTGAGGTCTTGCAGCAAGCTATCAAATACGGCACATTTCTCGGCTTTTTAAAAAAACGCTATGCGTCGCCAGGTGTTTCATCGGATTTGAGGTGTTACCTCCTTTGAGAGTTTCACAGTATCACAGTATCAGCTTAAAGCACTTGTTGCAGGCTGCTGAGTTTGCATATTTTGCTGTGAAGTACAGCCAGACTTTTGACCGCTTCGCCTTGGGTATTTTTAATCTGTAGCTCTGCTCTAACAGAACGTACGTACCTGGGCCCGCCTACTATCCTCGGAAATCTAAAATGATTGGCGAGAATCTAAAGTGTATCACAGCTCAGGAAAGAAAAGCACCGAAATAAAGCACTGAAATGTGCGCTGCTTTTCGGTCTGGTTACTACCGTTTATGTCAGAACCGATACCGGTACCCATCCCTAGTCAGGACCCATCGTCCTGAAAATCCACACAAGCCAAAAAATATGATGCCCTGAGGACCACTGTTGATTAACTGTATCAAACACTTTCAAGTAGTCTAAAAATATTCTAAGAGCACAGTGATTACTGTTCAAAGCAGAACAGATTTTATTGCAGAGTAGCTCAGTGAAGCTGGTAGGATATAGAAACTGGAGCGAGGAGAGGATGACTGTTTGTCTACTTTACAGTACGTGTTTGTTCGTTTGTACATGTAGGCAGTTTGTGCAGAGGAGAGATGCCATCGTATTTACACTACATTTGTGCACTTCCTCCATCCATCTTTGCGCTTTCATGTGTTGAAGATGGTGAGTGTATAGCAGAAACAGCCAGTTTGCAGGTTTCTCTCTCCCCGCCTGCACTAGCATTCGCTGAACGTAGATCGAAGAGTTTCAGCCGTTCCTGGAGTGATCCCACCCCTGTCAAGAATGACTCTCCTCATGAACCCAGAGAGAGTGAGTTTACGCAGTCTCACACATGTGCACACAACGACAAACAAACAGACACCAACAAAGAGTTGCTGACAGCTGCAGGGAGCAAACGCAAATAGTTAGAGAGAAAATGTTGTTTTTCAAGCTAACCAGATTACAAACACTTAAATAGGGAGGTTTTAACATTCTCTCATCGGGCTTCCAGAGTCAAGTTTTTTAACATATAAGGAAATCTGTGCTAAAATTACTTACCCCACCTTGATAATGGGGGGGGGGGGGACCTTTGCAAACCAACCTTTCAGCGTAGCTTCAAGTCTGACCCTTTGGGTCACAGAGATTACTTCTGCATATACTACATTTAAGCAACATTTAATATGGACATCCACCTTGTAGTTGGATAAGAAAAATAAGGACAAACCTAATAGGTGACTTTTAATTTGTATGTAGCAAAATTTGCAGTCGTGAATGTTGGGACGTTGACATAAAACTTTGCATTTAAGCAAAGTGAGATGAGCACAAAAACATTCCCTTTTAAAAAGGTTTTAAACCTCGTAGACAAATATTATTAGCACATGCTTGCAAGCAGCGAATGTTTTGCTTGATAAATTTTGTCAGTTTCTATTTCTAGCATTTACAAAACAAAACAAAAAAAGCCTGACCTGGTTCTGTAAGAGTCCATATTTTAAATTAAGTCACGCTGCTTCCCAGCACCATCAGCTGGCAACAACATAAATTAAATATCAACCTGACATCCATATGCAAGAGTGTCTATTACAGATGTTAACCACAAATTAAGTCTGACAGGACAACAGAAATGAAAATTGTGAGAATAAATTTCGGTCAGTGCATTACGTGTGCGGTCAGAAATCATCCATGCGTCCCTTTGAGCAATCACATTTTGACTGTCAGATTGATTACAGCTTGAGTTGGCTTCGTGCCCTGTCATTAATGAATTTCCACACTCAGGTGACTCACAAGAAGTTGAAAGCCACTTAGCATTTCTCATGAAACACTAAAGGTCTGCTATTCAACACTTTGACATAAGAGTATGAGTTGACTGAGGCTAAATCAGACGTATCCTTGTGTTACTTGTATTTTATTAGGAAGTCGCATTGAGATCACAATCTCTCAACCCAAAACATCTAAATAATAATTCTACAAATAAAACATAAAATATAAATCCACAACATTGTCCATAATGTCAAAATACCCATAACATAAAACATTAAATGGCTTCTCAAAAGAAACGCCCACAAGTCTTCTTCACTGCTTTCCTTATTATGTTTTTGAATGCATCAATAGGTAGTGGCATGTTAAATGGAGGTCTTTCTGTAAAGTATTCCCTGTACAAGGTGCATAGGAACGAAACGCTGTTTTCCCAGATCTGCCAGATCTCATCAAAAAGCAAGCATCTAAAGGAGAGTAGCTGCTATTTAATAGCAGTGAAAGTTCTCTTTCTGTCGAGTGTGACTACACATTTAATCCCTGGATATTAAAATGAATTTTCAACAGTATGTCTCAGTTTCTCTACATGATAAAGAAGTGCTGTATAGGAAAG